>NW_019154141.1:8488810-8663947 GCF_002288905.1 Enhydra lutris kenyoni | reverse complement strand
ATGACCTGAGCCGAAGGCAGCGGCTTAACCCACTGAGCCACCCAGGCGCCCCGCTAGCCTGTATTTTTAAGTTTTTATTTAAATTCCAGTTAGTTAACATACAGTATAATATTAGTTTCATGTGTACAATTTAGTGATTCAACACTTAACTATGGTCCCTGTTAAAGTATCTTAACCCATGTGCTCTCTTTTGTTACAGATGAACAGGAGGCATTGAACTCAATCATGAAGGATCTGGTGGCCCTCCAGATGAGCCGACGTCCCCGGGTGCCTGGATATGAGACCATGAAGAACAAAGACACAGGTCACCCAAATAGGCAGGTGTGTGTGTGGCCATGGCAAACCCAACTAAATTGCTGGGGAGGGGTTTTCAAATGGGAAATATTTGAGAAGCCAAGGATACTCTACTACTAGGCTTGAATGCTATTGGCCTCTTTCTTTCACAGTCTGTTAAATAGTGATATAACCCAGTCAGGTGTGGGTCATGATCTGGAGTCCCAAAGCCTTGTGTATCTGACCTTGTGCCTACTGTTTAACTGTAGAGAATAAGAGTAATTCCTTCATTTGTAGAGACAGGATTCATATAACTGTTCCTTTACTGATAATTTGGCAAATGTTTAATCCAGATTCATAATCTCTAACTCAGAAGGTTTTTAACTACCTTACAGTATATGCTTAGGAAAAATTAATTAATTTTAGTATTAGCTTATCTAAAATATAATTAAGAAGGAAAATTTATTTAATAAAATGTCATACAATATATTCTAAAGGAAACAATAATATCTATTGTTTTTCAGTTGTTTCCCCTCATAGTAACTCAGGTAGTTGAGGGTGCCTGTTTTATTGACAGTTGTGTGCTTCTTTAGGAAAACAGTTCCTATTTTTATTAACATTTAAGCTCGTGCACTGTTGAGAACCACCTTCTGGCCTCCAGTGTCATTTACAAACTCCCTGATTCCTGGGTTCTTTGGCCTGCAGAGAGGAGTGAATGATGGAGAGCTTTCCTCCCTAATGGGTATCTAGTGCTGTATCATATGGCTATGTTTGGTGTGTTTGATGAAAATTTGTCCTTGCCATTTTTCCTTGTGTGTCTCTTCATTATCAGCTAACCTCTTTCCTGATTTGCACCTTATTTACCAATTGTTCCGAAGAATCCTTGGTTCCTAGAGAAAAAGTAAGGCCCTAAAACTTTTACTGTCTAAGGTCTGCTAGATATAGCCTCTCAGAGTATTTCCTGCCTTTAGGAAAACTAGGGATCCTGAGTCCTTTTGTTTCATGATATAACAGAAGGATTAGCTTAGAAAGCTGCTTTCATTTTTATGGCTACCTTACAGAACTGGGGGAACAACAGAATAGGGCCCATTCTTATACTATTTTCATACATTATTCTGTCTAATTGTGTGGGTTCTGCCTTGTGGTAACTCTCTTCTATTCAAAGCTGCTTTTGGAAGGAGCATTTTACCAGAAGTGAGTCCCCTCCCCCAGGCTTGAGCCTAATGACCTCACTTTCCTTCCTGTCTTCCTATGGTGGAGTGTGCTGCTCCAGTCAGCTGATCTTTCTCCAAATGGGGCTATTAGCGTGGATATCAGTTAGGTGAAAAGGGGAAGCTTTCTTCAGTTGGAAGACCCAAAGGAACCAGGCTGGGAAGAGGAGGGTAGCATGGTGGTCCCTGATCCATTCCTTGAAGGGAGATTACCTTTTAGAGATCCTTTTGATTAAAACCTAAAAGCTATTGTAAGAAAAGTCTTGATCTTGTCCTGTGCCTGCTGCTGTGTTATTACAGTCAAGTCCGTGGTTATGAAGGGAGAAGGCTGTAAAAAAGGATTGCCTGTTGGTTAAGAAGTAATCTTAAGAGGTAGTGGGTCTGAATACCTACAATTTACTTGAATATCATCAATTTTTTTCTGTTGCATGGAGGATACAAATTATTAACCTCAGTCTGTTTGTTTTTAAAGAAAAAACACAACAGCGGCAGCTCAGCCCTTCTGAAGAGCCCCACACTAAAAACAAGCTCATGTGCAGGGGCCGGTGAGGAAAAGAAATTTTTGGTAAGGAACCAAATTACTCATAAAGCTAAAATGTGCTTTCAGATCTGATCCAAATACAGGAAAAGTGTGGAGTTCATTTCCTAGGCAAGTCATTTTCGTGGATTTGTAGGGAGTACTGGTTACTCATTACCTGTGGTCTGTGCTTTTAGTCACCATGTCACAGAACAGTATTGTTCATAAGCAGCGTCTGTCAGTGCTGTCCAGTATACTCTGTGTGATGATAGAAGGGTTCTGTATCTGTGCTGTCCAGTGTAGTAGCCACTAGCCACACGTAGCTATTGAGCCACTGAAGCAGTGAATTTTAGATTTTATTTAATTTTAATTAATTTTAATTTAAATAGGCATATGTGGCTAGTGGCTACTGGCTTGGACAGCACAACTTTATATATTATATAAGGGACTCTTGGCTTGCTGGGCAAGAAAATAAGTGCACGCTTGAGGTGTTTAGCAATTCATTGGGATGTTTATTCCTCCACACCCATCACGTGTTTCTACACATTGTGATAAGCTCATCATTGGGAAGCCTAGCTAAGATTCTATTCCAGGAGGCAGGGGGGTCTGGGGGAAACATGGAGCTGTGGAACTAGTATGGCTGTTTAGAAATGGAAGCTCAAAGTTTATGCTAATATTGGGTAAAAGGCAATGACAATGTCAAGATCACTTTTTCCCTTAATAAAGTCAAGGTTGTAGAATGGTGTCTCCTGGGAACTGTAGCAGATGTTCAGCTTCTGACCAGGACGGGTATTCTTCAGCAAAATCCAAAAGTGGAAACTTGGGAAAAAAGTCTCAGTGAATACATTTCTAGGAAGGAGGGGGTGAAATGGGGGTAGGGGGAACCTTGGAGGGAGATGTGTTTACAGCTTAGTGTAATGAAAAGAACCTGGCCTAAGAGTCTGGTGATGTTAATAATCTGTTAACCTAGGACTTGACATTTTATAGACCTAATCCGTATTTATTAATATTATTGTTTTTGTTTGTTTGGGCTTAGGATAGGATTAAACCATTTTCTCCATTACCAGTTCTTCTGCCAGGAGGTCTATACTTGGGAGAGAGGAATGAAAGATTAAAACCTAATTTAAATGGCTAAGAGATGCCAAATTAGCTAGGAGATGTTAAATAGGACTAAAGATTCAAATTGCAGAGTTCCAGCTGAAAATAACTAAGTATTTTGGCCAGCAGGAAAAGTTGTCTATTCAGGCAGGTGATGGCGCCAGCACAGGCAAAGAGTGCTTACTTCAGCGTGAGAAGGGCAGTGTTGGCTGCAGGGCAGAGCTGAGATTGGCATTGCCTCATGGAGCTCAAGCTGGACACAGGAAAGGAAAGCCAGAAGAGCTGTGGGTTCATTGACAGAAATATTGGGGGTGGGGGGCTGAGGCCTGGAAGAACTGGAAAAACCTAACCTAATATCTCTGCTTGGTAGGACTTCAGACATCCTCTTCCCTAAGTGAATAAAATAGGTAACTAATTGAAGAAGAGAAAGCATTTGGCAACAACTAAGCATTCTGAGCAGCTATGGAAGTACATGGGCAGTGTGGTGCTTAGCTATGAACTGTTTGCTAGGAGGCAGGATCTGTGCTCTCTTCTTCCTCCTGTACATTAGATCCCTGGAAGCCTACAGCCTGATTAGAGCTGGCTGAACATTCTTAAATGTGTGGCCCATCCCAGGTGGCCTGGGCCACGTGGACAGTTTTGCAGACCTCGATGAGCAGCATCCCTTTCCTGGTCTTAACTCAGTGCTGTATCAGCAGGTGCAATGTCTCTGTGAAGCTGACAGCTTAATAGAGTGAAAAGAGCACTGGCTTGGAAGTCATTGTTACTGATCCATTAACCTAGGATTTTACAGTGTACATAGTGCTTTCAACAACAGTTAACAATAATAACAACAACCATAGTACGTGTATAATACTTTAGAGTTTGCAAAGTGCTTACACAAAGGTATTGAGTAGAGCTAGGACGCAAACTCAGGAGTCATATCTTCTGACTCCTGGTCACAGTAATTTTACTGTGTCTAAGTCTAATAATCTTTCTAAACCTCAGTTTTTCCATCGAATATATAGACATAATAATACCCACTGTGTCTACCTCTTAAAAGTTGTTGTAAGATTGTAGAATGTAAAGCATCTTGTGCATTATGAAACAAATGTACAGATGTAAAGTGGTAGTGATTACATCACTTCTGTTCTGGCATTGCAGTATGAGCTCTGACGGAAGCTTCTAATCAGAACTCTGCATACTGTCATGGAACTCTGAAAGGGTTAAGGTTTTTTGCCCTTATTGGATTGTTACCAGATAGTCCTTTGCAAACCTCTGAGGCTAGCCTAACTTCTAAAAATCCCAGTAGGGGAAGAAATAGATACTCTATTTATTAAAGATTTTATTTATTTATTTGAGAGAGAGAGGGAGAGCGTGAGCGGGTAGGAGGGGCAAAGGGGAGAGGGAGAACCAGATTGCCTGCTGAGCAGGGAGCCCACCCCAGAACTCAATCCCTGGACCCCGGGATCATGGCCTGAGCCGAAGACAGATGCTTAACCAACTGAGCCATCCCACTGCCCGAAATAGAATCTTTAATTCCAGTTTTTCTCAAATCTTACCAAACTGGTAAGGCTTGAACAGAACTCAGGGTCTGCTGGGTCTGACCTTGCAGATGTTCACTAGTAGGAGCTTCAGAATGGAAAAATTGCTTTCTCACTGCGGGCACGAGCAGGGCAGAACTCTTGGCTCTCAGTTCTAAAGGAGGAGAATTCTAGGGGCTGTTCTTCCAGCAAGGTCAGTGATTGAGCAGATGGTCTTTGCTTTTACTGTGATAGACCTGGCTCTTCAGGACTTCCTTTCTCTTTCAAAGGTTGTTGATAAGATAGTCTGGCTAGTTTGGAAATAAAACATAAAGCAATATATAGGTCTGACATTTTTTTTTTTTTAAGATTTTATTTTATTTATTTGTCAGAGAGAGAGAGGGAGAGAGAGCGAGCACAGGCAGACAGAATGGCAGGCAGAGGCAGAGGGAGAAGCAGGCTCCCTGACGAGAAAGGAGCCCGATGTGGGACTCGATCCCAGGACGCCGGGATCATGACCTGAGCCGAAGGCAGCTGCTTAACCAACTGAGCCACCCAGGCGTCCCAGGTCTGACATTTTATAAGAAGATTGCTTTACATATATTTTATATACATATATGTATGTTTACATTTATTTATGTGTTTATATAATGTTTTTTGTATTATTTATATATGTTTATAAAATATAAATTTATTTATTTATATGTGGTGATTTATTAGGCAGCCACAGATAAGTAATAAGCCATTTAATCACTGATTCATTCAGACACTCACTGAACTGCTCCTGCATGCCAGATAAAATGCAAGGACTGAGGATATAGAAAGAACCAGGGCAGAGAAGGGTGCCTTATAATCGTCTCTTCCATTGATCTCTTAGGACTTTCCAGAGTCAAACAAAATTATTTTTGTTGTCCTTTTTTTTTTCTTCTCATTTATTTACTATCTTTGGCAAAATAAGGACTCCAGTACCAAAGATGGGGGAGCCATCAATGATACCTAGCAAATACAGGGAAAAGAGGTCTCCAGCATCAGAGAGGGCACTCAGAACAATGGCTAACTGAGGACTTTGTCAATTCAAATTGTTTCACAAGCCTTGTTTAATAAATTCTGATTTTTACTGGGATTCCTGGGAGCTCTCTTGTGTTGCATGTTCAGTTTTTGAGTTTAGATTAGAGAAGGTTATTTCTACGTAACTTTGGTATCATTAGGACGCCTGCGTGGCTCAGTCGGGTGGGCGCCTGCCTTCAGCTCAGGCCATGATCCCAGGTTTCTGGGATCGAGTCCCACGTCGGGCTCCTCGCTTGGCAGGGAGCCTGCCTCTCCCTCTGCCTGCCACTCCCCATGCTGGTACTCTCCCGCTCTCTCTGACAAATACATAAATAAAATCTTTAAAAAAAAAAGTTTGGTATCGTTGTTGGTTACTCCTGTCGTGCCTGCTAAGTTGCCAAATCTGTAGTTCAACCTTCACTATCCTCCTGGCCGTGGCCCTCACTGTTACTGGATTGGCTATGGTGGGCAGGGAACTTGAACTTGCCTAGATCTGAATTTTTGTACTGGAATTCTTTTTCTTAGCAAGACGGCCCCTCTCCTTCAGTTCAATATGTGCCTATAGTCCAGCCTTAGACATACAATGAAATATGTTCCCTGTACTCTGAGAATCATGCAGTCTTATTGGGAAATGAGAAATACATGAAAAAAAGAAACTGAGGTGGGGCTCCTGGATGCTGCAGTCGGTTAAGATTGGCTGCGGTCTCAGGGTCATGAGATCGAGCCCTGCATTGGGCTCCGTGCTCAGTGGGGAGTCTGCTTGGGATTCTCTTTCTCCCTCTGCTCCCCCACCCTGTGCTCGCTCTCTCTCTCTCTCTCTCTCTCTCAAATAAATAAATAAATAAAAATTTTAAAAGAAACTGTGGTGGGATGCAACTGTGCCTAAATGTATGGTACAGACAGTGAGTGCTGTAGAAGACCAGGAAAGTGAAAGGTGAACTTGAGCCAAAGGAGTTACAGATTCATTTCTGGAGGAGGTAGCACTTGAACTGTGAAGATGTGTGAACGTTTAGTTAGGTGGCAGGGAGGAAGGGTGGCACTCCAAATCGGGAAGCTGGTTAAAGGCCTAGGGGAAAGAATGAACATGGCTTATTTCAGGATGATTGGGCTGCAGAGAGCATTCCTGCTGAGAACAGCGTGAGATGTCTAGGTAAACTGAGTAAGAGTAAATTTGAAGGGCTTTGAATGACAGCTGAGAATTTAGACTTTATTCCATAGGCCAGGAGTGTCACTAATTGCTTTTTGAACAAGGAAGGGATGTGTCGAAAGCCATGATTAAAATGTTCAGCACTACAGAGGAATGTAGAATGTGTTGGAAAAGGGAGCTGAGAAGTACAGAGGCTCCCTTAGGAATCCAGGGGTGAGGGGAAAGGGGCTCAGTGAGAGAAAGGACAGAGAGAATGAGAAGTGGGGTGCTATAACAGAGGCCTTTGAAGGGAGAATTGGAAGGGAGAGGACGGAAAGGATCAAGCAGAACTCAAAGGTTTGAGTCTGCAGCCAAGGGAGCTGTGGTACCAATGTGACAAGTGGCAGTGCTGAGAAGGGGACCAGTTTAGGAGGGCAATTGGTGCAGACATACCTGGAGCCAGGTTGAGTTTGAGGTCATAGTGAAAAAAACTCAGATTGTGTGTGTGTGTGTGTGTGTGTGTGTGTGTGTGTGTGTGTGATTTTTTTGCAGGTCCACCATCACTTATCTGCAATTCTGAAATCCAAAGAGTACTAGAAACTGAAAAGGCTTTTTTTCCTTTTTTCAATTTGTGGCAGACTCGTTTGGCAGCAAAACCTGGCTTGAGTGGATGCAGGGCTATTTATAGTCTTTATTTATTCTACTTATTGTGAGCATTCATACTTTTCACTACAAAAACTAGCTTGTACTATGTTACTAGAAAAACCCTAGATCTTAGGTGACTTAACACAATATCCCCAGTATGGGCAAGGGAAAGACAGTGTTCCCCACAGTCAGGACCCTGGTTGAGGGCAGCCACACTGACCTGAGACATGGCTGCCAGGGACGGGAGTATAGAACTCAGTGATGTTTCCAGCTCTTGGTGAGAACTAGTCAAAAAGCTCCAAACTAACTTCAGGAGAGGCTAAGTGATGCAGAGAAGCATGGGAAATACCTGTTCGTATTCTGCCTGTGGCATGGAAGTGCTGCCCGAGACACCCTCCCCTGGGGGGAGGCATTACATCATACATGGAACATGTATACTGTCTCCCTGTGTCTACAGTGTGCACCCTGACACGCATTTGGTCCCACGGGTTTTGGCTAAAGGCTCGTGGACTTGCGTTAACATTTATTGAGCACTTGCTATGTCCCAGGCACTGTTCTCATATCTTTACCTAAATATTTTATTTAATTCTTCTGATAATTCCGTGAGATAAATATTGTTACTGTTTGCACTTTACAGATGCGGAAACTGAGTCACAGGTTAGTCAAATTCAAGATCATGTAGTTAGGAGGTCGTAGAGCCAGGAGTTGAAGCCAGATGGTTTGACTCCAATGCTGCATTCTTACCAGTGACCTACCTGCCTCAGTTACATGGCAGACAGAGGAAGTGTCGCATGAGAGATTGGGGCTGGTCAGAGATTTGGGGATTTTCTATTTATAAGTTGCCTATTTTTTATTCCTACTGAAGAGAAGATGTGAAGAAGGGGGAGAAATCCAGAGGCGGAAAGTCCATACATCAAGGAACATCACATGTTGGGGGAGGGGTGGGAGAAGGCATGAGGAAGAGGAACCAGCAAAGAAGCAGAAGTGGTTAGAGTGGTGGCAGGTTGTCTGGGCTGGGATAGAGTCACAGAAGGCAAGGGAGGAGAGAACCTCATTAAAGAGGATTTGGTCACCAGTGTGAAATATCTCAGAGAGGCAAGGAGGATGGTTGGCAGGAGGAACTGAATAAAGTTATCTTTATCTGAACTTTCCTTATCCATGGCTTATTCTGGTCAGCCTGACAGGGAACTCAGATTTAGGAGCTTGGCAGATGTGGGCACCCATGGGGTACCTGCAGGCATCCTGCTTGGGAAAGGCTGTCACCACATCAGAGAAGGGATTCAGAGCATGAGGCGTCTTTGTTTACACTGCTTACTAATCACAGGCCTGGTTAGTCTTGAGTAGGAGTGATTTATGGTTTAAGGCAAAAGTTGAATTCCCTTTCTAACTGAATTCACATAGAATAGTGCTTGAATTATGACCGAGATGAAATAAATTTAGTTCCTTCAGTCCCACAAAGGGACAGAGGAGATTCCTTTATAAATGCATCAAAGTATAATGTCGCAGTTTAAGAGCTATTGCTATATGCTTTTTTACTGCTATAAAAAGTTAGAGAAAAATCAAGATTTGTTTATTTATTTATTTTGAAGAGGGGAAGAGAGAGCGCGTGAGAGGGAGAGAGAATGTGCCAGCCAGGGAAGAGAGGGGCAGAGTCAAAGGGAGAGAGAGAATCTCAAGCAGACTGTGCTGAGCACAGAGTCTAACCTGGGGCTCGATTTCACGGTCCTGAGATCATGCCCTGAGCCAAAATCAAGAGTCAGAAGCCCAACTGACTGAGCCACCCAGGCATGCCCTACAATTTTTTTTTTTTAAATCAACAGAAAGAAATAAACCCTAAGGGAATCTGAAAAAACTATGAACCTTAGGTAATACATCGGTATTGGTTAATTGATTGTAACAAAAACAAATGTACCGTGCTAATGTATGATGTCAATAGAGGAGACTGGTGGGGAGAAGAGTATGTGGGCTCTATCTGCTCAATTTTTCTGAAAATCAAAAACAGTTCTAAAAATAAAATCCAGGGGCACTTGGGTGGCTCAGTGGGTTAAAGCCTCTGCTTTTGGCTCGGGTCATGATTCTAGGATCCTGGGATCGAGCCCCACATTGGGCTCTCTGCTCAGCAGGGAGCCTGCTTCCTCCTCTGTCTCTCTGCCTGCTTCTCTGCCTACTTGTGATCTCTGTCTGTCAAATAAATAAATAAAATCTTTAAAAAAATAAAATCTATTAATAAAAAATAGTAATAATGAGCGCTATACCAAGGTGTGCTGGGCTGCGAGCAGCAGGAGGTGCAGGGCTGTGGTAACCGACCTGCAGGGGCAGACAGGGCTGCGCACTGAGGTGAGCGTCCACATAACTGCAGAGTTGGCTGGGGGACTAGAGCGTGTAGGCAGCTGGAGGTGGCATGTCAGTGCATAGCACCCTGTCATCGGCACTGTGCCGTGGGGAGCCCTGGCCGTGCTAACTGCTCAGCATTTCAGGGAAGGAGAAGAAGACCAAAAACTGCCGTCACTTGCATAAACCTTAAATCCACACAATAACTTTCTCTGCCCCACCTTGCTGCTCGGGCAAGCACGCATGCCCAAACACACCCACACACGTACACACGGTAGCACGCACAAGCAAGTGCAGACCGGATGCAGACACTGACCTTCCCATTCTACCTCCTTCATCCCTGTCTACTCACAACCTCAGCCAAAGCCTCCACTGCTGGTTTTCCAGGCCCTGTACCTATAGCTTGTTACATGATGCTACCTCAGTCTCTTGGTTCTGACTGCATTATTCCGCCATCTGCACCATGAGTTCCAAAAAGTAAGGTCACAAAAGATCCTTTGATAGTTTCTCCCATTGAAGCCCTGCATCTGTGAGTAAAATAAACCTCCTTTGCCTCTGAGACACTGAAGTTGTAGCTAGGATGGTGGTCAAGGGCTGGGCTTCCAGGGTTTGAATCCTGGCTCACTCTTTAAAGCATGGTGACACTGAGGGGACTTACTTAACTTCATTGTAACTCAGTTTCTCCTGTAAAACAGGACAATAACAGTATTTGTTGTGAGGGTTTGTTTAACTGATAAATGGAACATGTTTAGAATGAGGCTTAGTACACAGCAAATGTTCAATAAACATTAGCTATTTTCATATACTGTTAGTGGATAAAGTGGTCTGTATGTTACATTAAAAGATGAGAGGTTGGGGCGCCTGGGTGGCTCAGTGGGTTAAGCCTCTGCCTTCGGCTCAGGTCATGATCCCAGGGTCCTGGGATTGAGCCCCGCATCGGGCTCTCTGCTGGGCAGGGAGCCTGCTTCCCTTCCTTTCTGCCTGTCTCTCTGCCTGCCTCTCTGCCTACTTGTGATCTCTGTCTGTCAAAAAATAAATAAATAAAATCTTAAAAAAAAAAGATGAGAGGGCAAGATCAGGACTGTTTTGAAGAGTTATCACATTGCAGGTCAGGGGAGCTTTGTTGTCCACTGTTTAGCATGTGAACTTTTCAGGGATATGAAGCTCTTTGAGCCCCAACTACACCTTGTCTTTAAAATAATGGGGGGCACCTGGGTGGCTCAGTTGTTAAGCGTCTTCCTTTGGCTTAGGTCATGATCCCAGGGTCTTGGGATCAAGCCCCACATCCAGCTCCCTGCTCAGCGGGAAGCTTGCTTCTTCCTTCCCCACTCCCCCTGCTTGTGTTCCCTCTCTTTATGTCTCTCTCTCAATCTGTGTCAAATAAATGAATAAATAAATCAATTTTTAAAAAAATAAAATAATGGGTTAGAAGAATGCATTTTTATATTTTGATTCAGTGATTCTCAAGCTGTGGGCTAGGAATACCTAGGAAGTTCCCAAGAACTTTATAGGGGGTCCCTGAGGTCAAAACTATTTTCATATGAATACTAAAATGTTACTTGCCCTTTTTACATTCATTCTCTTAAGAATGTACAGTAGAGTTTTCCAGAAGCTACATGATAGGTGTTATCACAACAGATTAAAACCAGAAGCTGACATGAGAACCCAGCTGTCTCCTATTAAGCTATGCATTAAAGAAATTTGTGTTCTCTCACTAAACTCTAAAAATATATAGTTATTTTTTATAACAATGTGTTTATGTTAACGTGTAATATTTTTAAAGTATATAAAATTTAATTTTCTGTTTTAATTTCTCACATAGCAAATCTCAGTAGATGCAATCTATGTAAACAAAAGCTTTTTGAGGTCCTCAGTCATTTTTAGAGTGTAAATTAGAACCACCCGTCCAGGCCAGTGGACTGGAGGAGAATTCTAGCCTTCTAATCTCTTGGGTAAAGGAAGTCCTTTATGTATCCACCCTACCTTTGACATTCCGTCCCATTCTGTCGTCTTCTCTCTCTGCTCTGTGCTTCTCATCTAAAGATACTCTGGAACCTTCTTTCTCCAAGCCACAGTCTATTAATTTCTCTTTATTCTCAGTATACTTCTTATTCACTGATTATGTACTCTTTCTCTCCTCCATCTCTATTATTTGTTGGTTTCCTGACAGTCTTAACTTTTCTTTTTTCTGTATACCTGTTCTTTTCTTCTATAATATCTCTTCCCTTTTCCTGCCATTTTAAACTCCTTTGAGTCATTTGTTTGCCCTTTACAATATCTCTTCCTCCTTGATTTATTTCTTAACATTCTGATGCTTCAACTTCCTCCTATTTCTGATATTTACACTCTTTACACAATTCTGTTCTTTACCCAGTTAATCCATTTGGATAAATAGTAAGCTCAGGTATTATATACCAGTCCCCTTGCATTTCACTGGGGGTACAGAAACAAGATAGATGCAGTTCATGTCCTCTTGCACCTTACAGGTTACCCATGATGGTCATTTAGGACAAATCTGGGAACAGTTCTGCAGTAACTTGTCCAGGATCCCACTTTACCCTACTGGGAGTAGTATTGAAAGGAACTTGGGGGGGCGCCTGGGTGGCTCAGCGGGTTAAAGCCTCTGCCTTCAGCTCAGGTCAGCCCAGGACCCTGGGGTCGAGCCCTGCATCAGGTTCTCTGCTTAGCGGGGAGCCTGCTTCCTCCTCTCTCTCTGCCTGCCTCTCTGCCTACTTGTGATCTCTTTGTCTGTTAAATAAATAAATAAAATCTTAAAAAAAAAAAACCATAAAGGAACTCAGAAATCTGTAGTAGCAGTAGCAACCATTTATCACATGTCTACTTTGTATCTGATGTTTTATTTACATTATGTTGTTTAGTTCTCATAGCAGCTCTGCAAATTAGGTATGTTTAGCCCCACTGTACACTGGAAAACTACAGATAAGTAACTTGTTTGTGGACCCGTAGCTAGGAAGTATCCATCCCATCCATTCTCTTTCTGTTCAGTCACATCAGCCAAGAAGGAAAGGTATCCTGGCCAGGAGGTGATATGGTGAGAGAAACTCCAGTGTCTGTTGTGGAAATGAGTGTAGAACTTAGAAATGACCCGTCAGAGCATTGCATCTGATCTGGGGCCGCTACTTGGGGATCTCGTCCCAAGAGCTTTCTTGCTCCTGAGGTTAAAACTGGAAGGCTCCCAACTCATTGGAAAGGAATGCATATGAGGTAGAGAAGCTGGAACAGGAGGCATCAGGGATGTTTGTCTAACGTTGCTAAAGGACTACCTGGAGCTTACCTGGGAATGGCAGGCTAACACATGCCACAGATAACACAGAGAACCCGCTAACCTGTCTATCATTCCTTTGGCAGAGTGACGTCAGAATCAAGTTTGAGCACAACGGGGAGAGGCGGTAAGTCTTCCTTCTGATCAGTGGTTGTGTTTGCATGTGCTGCAGCTCTCAGAAAGCATTGAACTTATGAAAGCTGTGTTCCCTGGAGTGATGCCTTTGGAGTCACTGGCTGGGTGATGGGATTGATTGGGCACAGAAGAGTAATTTTCATCTTTTATTTGGCTTGCCAGTTGAATTTTATTTCTGGTCTCAGAATTGGAAGCCATTTCAACTGCTGGTGTTTTGCTCTTCTGCTCTTATTCTACCCCTGTGGGGTCTACCACTTTGCTAGGGAAGGAAGTCAGGACTCCAAGTCTACTCAGTTATGGCTTGCAAACACACTGACACTGTGCCATTTATGAGCATCAGAGAGACTGGGATTCTCCTGTGATGTGACGCTATTCCTAGCCCAACAGAATGGCCCTGGCTTTGTCCACAGCAGGGCCAGGTTAGTGAATTGGAAGTTTCTTTAGAATGTGTCTGGGTGGGAAAACTGCATCAAGTCTGTCAGTTGTGAAAGATTTCAGATCATTTGAGGATATAGAAAGAGGGAGTTTTTCAGTCTATATTCAGTATCTTACCTTGTTAAGGAAGTGAAAGTAATGTTACGAAACCCTTCTGTCTTTTCCTCCATTGTTAGTGTTTGTTTTTTTGTAGGAAGTCAAGGTAGAAGTTCTCAATGGAGAAAAATAAGACTCCACTTAATTTCTCATGTTATTTAAGAAAAAACTTATTTTTTTAAAGATTTTATTTTTAAGTAATCTCTACACCCAACATGAGGCTCGAACTCACAACCCCGAAATCAAGAGTTACATGCTCCACCAACTGAGCCAGCCAGGCACCTCTTGAGAAAAACTCTTTTTTTTCCCCTAAGATTTTATTTATTTATTTGAGAGAGAGAGAGAAAGAGCACAAGCAAGCAGGGCAGAGGGAATCCCCAGCAAACTTCATGCTGAGTACAGAGCCTGATGCAGGGCTTGATCCCAGGACCCCTGAGCCAAAACCAAGAGTCAGACGTTTAACTGACTGTGCCACCCAGTCATCCCAAGGAAGAACTTCTAAGAAGCAGACAGAACTCTGGTCATGGATAATTAGAGTCCTGTGTGTGCATGCATGTGGCATATAGGTGCCTAAGTGTGCTTTTAGGTATCTGCTCCCTGCTGTTCACTTCTCTCCCACTGATACCCTCCTTTTCCCTTCAAGCATTTGGAAATGTGAAGAGCATACCCATGAGAATAAGCTTCTTGTACTATATAAGTCCCACTGGAGGACCTTAGTGCCTCCAAACATCTTAGCATGGGTCCAGATATACGGCTGCTGTTCTCCCTTAAAAAGGTATATTCACAAGCCTGCAGGGTTGTCAGAGGTTGCTGGGTGGAAACACTGTGATCTGCAGAGCCTTAGTTGTGCTGCTGCCATGTGGATTCTAGGGCTGTTTCAGGCCTAGAGGGAGGAAAGTCTTCTGAGCTCTGTCTCCAGTTGCTCATCCTGTGTCCTGCCAGTAGCAGGGAAGTTAAATTGTCACTTCATTGTTGCTGCTTTTCACACTTCTGGAATGACGGGGCTTTGGAGGGGTTGCCAAACTCAGAGCAGCAGAGAGTTTTCAGAAGTAGATACAAAATCAAAAGCTCAGTTGTGTTGGAGTTAATTATGCAGTTACCCTCTCCTGAATTCCTGTTCCTAAAGTGGTATGCAGTGTTAGTGAGCAGACTTACACTGAGAAAGTGTATGTGTTTAGTTTCAGAGAAGCTGCCAGATCGAAACCACAAATATTTAAGGTGGTCAGGCAGGAATGGCCTTGAGGAGTAGAGTGTTGGTATCAAGATTTTAAAAACTGTGCATTCTCTTTCTATGGAGCTGTTTTCAGGAGCCATGGCATTTCACTGTTTGCGTACTGTGTGTGGAATTGAGGACCTTATAAAGTACTGCTCTGTGCCATATAGCTCTGGTTTCATGTGTTTCAAGTCTTGGGATTTTTGTAGAGAATATTATTGTGGGCTTTCTTTACTTTTTGCGGGGAATATGGATAGTATCTATCTAAATGTAGTAGGCCCTTATAGAATTAGAATGTATAGAAAAGCGAAAAGAAATAGTGACTTTTTCCATTCATCTATGCCAGGTATCCATTCTGTTTCTCTTTACTTTGGAAGGGTAGGAACCAGGTTCCTAATGCTTTTCCCTTTTAGCCCCAGGAGGACAGAAGAGGAGGACTATAGATTCAGATTTCTTCCCTTTGAAAATCTTCTGTCTGGACAGTGGTGGGGGTGGTTGTCATAGGTGTTTGGCCCCTCTTTGAAGCACTGGCTAAATATGCCTGTTATTCATTGTGATGGCAGCAGCTTAGATCTTACCAAACCTGAGAGTCCTGGTTTCTGATCTTGACTTTGGGGCTGCTTTTGGAGGTTTTGAATGCCTCATCGCCAGACCAAATGCAGGAGAACTTATCTGAGCCTGATCCTTTTCTAGCAGTGTGCTAGGGACATCCAAAAGGTCTTCTGGTATTTTGTTTAGAAAGACCATTGCTGGGGTCCTGATGAAGGGGTTATGATTTGCTATTAGGAATTAATGGGAAGCCATTCTCTTAAAAGACTCCAGAAAATGCCTATGTCTATGTAACCCATACCTAGATAGAATCTAATAGTATCACTCCCTGGAACAGTGGATTTGAGGGGCAAAAAGCATACGAGGATTACAATATGGATAGATTTTCAGGTGGGATATAAACTACTGTATTCAGCAGAATAATTTACAAAAATGAAAGGTGGTGATGAATGAAGGAAAAGTTATGGAGAAATTATCTTTCTGAGATGTTAGGCTTTGTGTGAAGGATAAGATAGACTACGGTTGATATCAATGTGAAAAGAACTTTATGCCATAATGTACATGTTATATACCTGTGTTGCCCAGTACAATGGCCACTGGTCACATATGGCTAGCGAGCACTTGCAGTGTGCTGAGTAGGACTGAGGAACCAGTCTAACAGGTAATTTTAATTAGTTTGATTTGAACTAGACACATATTGAAGAGCACAGTTCTGGATGATGAAATTTATTTGCTGCCCACTTATTTGTGCCAGCCCGGCACAGAAGAGCGTTAAAGAAATTATCTGGTCAGATTCCATTAAAATCCAGTGGCTTAGATCCTCTCTCCTGTGGCTTATTGCTCCTTCCTCTGGTTATAACACTTCCCACTCAGGGGGAGCAGAGAAGATGTAAAAGAACCATACACTTCTCAGCATCAAGGAGGGCACGGACTGTAGAGGCCCCCGGTGTGAGTGCTGCTCTGCTGCCCAGCGCTAGTCCGATTTCATCCAGTCCAGGCTGCCAAGAGATGAAGGTGGTTTTGCTCTGCATTTCCCCCATCATATTAAACATAACTTCACGTGTTTACTAGCCATTCATAATTCTTTGAATTTTGTCAGCATGTCCTTTGCCCATGTTTCTATTGGGTTGTTTATTTTTATCTTACTGATTTTGCAAGGATTTCTTTTCCCCCAAACTTGATATTTGTTTTTCAACTTTGTTGATGGCTCATTTTGCTATCAGAAGTTTAAAGTTTTCTTGTCAGGGACACCTGGGTGGCTCAGTCTGTTGAGTGTCCCACTCTTAATCTTGACTCAGGTCGTGATCTCAGGATGTTGGAATGGAGCCCTGTGTCGGGCTCTGTGCTCAGTGGGGAATCTGCTTGAGGACTTTCTTCCTCTCCCTCTGCCTCTCTCCCTGCTGGCATGTGCATGCTCTCTCTCTCTCTCTCTCTCTCTCAAATAAATAAATAAATCTTCAAATTTTTGTTGTCAAATCTGTCTTCTTGTCTTCTGTATTTTATGTAATGCTTAGGAAAACCTTCCCCACTCCAATGTTTTTTTAATCCTATACTTTCTTCTGTATATATGGAATATATATATATGAGTTTCTTTCTAATACTCTCTTGTTTCATTTATTTCTTTGCTTATTTTTGTCTTAAGGATTTAAGTTTTAAAGTATTGGGTTGGAACTGTATGAAATTGCCACTGTTTTATCAAAAATTGTTAACTACCAGCCATATCATGTAGTTCAACCTAACATATTCATTAAAACTTTTTATGCTGAAAATTTCAAATACACACAAAAGTAGGGAGAATATCACACTAAATCCTTCTAACTTGTAATGCAGCTTCAACATTATCAACATTTTGCCAATTTTTTGTTTATTTCATTCTTCTGTGTTTTATTCATTTTGTATATATCATCCATCCCCACTTTTACATTTTGCTGTGATGTTTAATTGACAAATCATTTTAACACCTCTTTGAACAAGTTCTTGCTCTACTCTCTATTTATAGAAATAGTTCTTTGAACTGACCTAATGAGTCTCTCTAGAAAAGTGTCAGTATCAACACTACTTATATGATCATATGTGTCACTAGTTAAGAAAACTTGGGCATATAACCAAATCAAAGGTAATTCCTTTGACTCTGAGGTAGGAAATCTCAATTCCAAGGATAATTAGCATTGAGATTCCTCTGGCATCAGCAATGGAAAAGACCTTTCAAGTCCTGGAGTTGAGTCATTTAGGAGTTAAGATCATGTTTTCAGGAACACTGCTCCAATCTCCAGGTTTTCTTCCTAACAGGAGTATTTGGGACCTTGTTTTTAAATCCGGGTGTCCTGCTTTGATACTGATCTGTCATTGACAGATCTGAGCTGAAGTGAAAGCATAACGATTGGGATTGAACAGTGCTTGTGATGCTCAGAAGGGTGAAAAAAATAAGATGGTTAGGAGAAGAAAAGAAACAGAAAGGCAAGCTGTGTGAAGGAGAAAAAGAGAATTCTGTGTTTAAAAGAACAGGAAGATATCACTCACGAGTCCTAGCTTTCCATATCTGACTTTTAAAAATATACAATTAACCACGCTTCCTATTTCTCTTCAGAATTATACCGTTCAGCCGGCCTGTGAGATACGAAGATGTGGAACACAAGGTGACAACAGTGTTCGGGCAGCCTCTTGATCTGCATTACATGAACAATGAGGTAAGAGACTAGATGGATGGTGTGGGAACAAGGAAGGGTGACAGCTGACTACGTTTTTCTTCCTGCTTCACTGAGGATCTTTTTAGTTTGTTCTCTAGTGTCATCTGCAGGTTTTCATTTTCTGGAGCCTCTTTTCTTAATTCCAGTCATTCTGGGATTGTGGTTTTTACTACATGGGAGATGACATAGCTGTTTCCATTCTCCTGCTCATTCAGTGCCAGTAGCTCTAATACTCCCCAGTGGCATCAGCTATGGTACCAGGACCAGGGCTTATATCGTGTCCTTATCGTGTTTTATAGCTTATCTTTTTCTTTCTAGCACAGCCTTAACAAGAAGCAGAGGTTTAGGAGGGGCTGGAGAGGTGTGGAAAACTGGTGGGTAGTTCCTTTATTGACGGTCATAAATGCTGGATTCTTCTCTCAGAGTTTAACTACCAACTGTAGCTTGTTTCCAAAGTTAGCACCTGCCTAAGTGATTTCTTTAACTCTTCCTTATCCTGTCCTCCACCCCTCTAGTCCTTATTTTTTCATACTTTGAATATCACCCAGGATGGAATTCTTTTGAATGTCAATTGCTTGGCTGCTTTCCCAGCTCCAGGAAAGGTACGAGAGGCTACAGTCTGCTTGGGCTGGTGCTTTGCATTAGTGTGAGAGGCAGTGTGTTGATGCCTAGTAAAGAGTGTGCATCTTGAGGGAACTGAGTTGGAGGGCAAGACAGGAAACCCAGGCAACATCCTGGCTCTTTGAGAAACTGGTCCTTACTGTGTAGTTTTGTTTTATTGGTTGAAGAGTTAAGAATCACCTCCATAAAGCAACCCAGTTAATCAATTAATTCATTAATAGATGAATGGATAAAGAAGCTGTGGTGTATATATACAGTGGAATATTACTCAGCTGTAAAAAAATGTGCAACAACATAAATAGACCTAGAGGGTACTCTGTTAAGTGAAATAAGTCAGACAGAGAAACACAAACACCATTTGATTTCAATTGTATGTAGAATTTAAAACAGAAAACAAGAGAATAAATAAACAAAAAGCAGAAACCGACCCATAAATACAGAGAACAAACTAATGATTAGCAGAGGGGTGGGGGATGGGCAGAATGGGTGAAAGGAAGTGGGAGATACAAGCTTCCAATTATGGAATGAATAAGTCGTGGGGATAAAAGGTACAGCATAAGGAATATAGTCAAGTGGTATGGCAACAGATGGGGGCTACACTTATGGTCAGCCTAGCATAAGGTATGGACTTGTTGAATCACTGTGTTATATGCCTAAAACTAATGTGACACATGTCAACTATATTTAATAAAACAAACAAACCCTTCAGCTCGAGGGGAATTAAAAAAGGCATTTCTTCCATAGTTTGGGGGCTGAAATCTATAGAAGCTGTGATTTGTTGGCTAAAAACTCCCTGGTCCCCTTTATACAAAATGTATAATTACAATTGGATATATTGCTAAATAGCTAACAAAAACAAGACCATCTGGTCTTTTGTGTTTTGGACGAATTTTAGAAATCCAACAAATTTGGAAAATAAACCACTAACTCTATAGTTAATAAGTAATGCAGATCTAAGTATTTTAAAGTATGTAAACTAAAACATTTGAAAGACAGGAGATGAGGGGAGCCTGGGTGGCTCAGTGGGTTAAGTGTTTGACTCTTGATTTTGGCTCAGGTCATGATCTCAGGGTTGTAAGATCGAGCCCTGCATCAGTCTCCACTCTGGGTGTGGAGCCTGCTTAAGATTCTTGCTCTCCCTCTCTTCCCCCATCCCCCCAATAGCACATGCTTGCTCCCTCTCTCTCAAAAAAAACAAACAAACAAACAAAAAAACACACCAAAAAAATCAAGATAAGAGAACCCAAAAGATATAAATGTCAAATGCATAGAACTTTAAAAAATTGCACCTCAAGCTTCAGTTACTAAGAAAGTGAGGCTAGGGGTGCCTGGGTGGCTCAGTGGGTTAAAGCCTCTGCCTACGGCTCGGGTCGTGGTCCCGGGGTCCTGAGATCGAGCCCCTCTTCGGGCTCTCTGCTCGGAGGGGAGCCTGCTTCCCCTTCTCTCTCTGCCTCTGCCTGCCTCTCTGCCTACCTGTGATCTCTGTCTGTCAAATAAATAAATTTTTAAAAACCTTAAAAAAAAAAAAAGTGAGGCTAGAGTAAGCCAGCTAATTTGCATTTCCCTAATGCCTATGACATAGAGCATCTTTTTAGGGCTTATTAGCCATTTGTCTATAGTCTTTGGGTAATGTCTGTTCACATCCTTTGCCCATTGAAAGAATTGGATTATTTGTCCTCATACTGTTGAGTTGTAGGAGTTCTTTGTATATTCTGGATATCTAGACCCATACCATATGTTTAAAAAATTGTAGTTTGTTTAAGCTAAAGCCTCCTTCCTTTATTCTATTTTATTATTTTTTTAAAGCCTACTTCTTTTATTTTAAAGAAATAAATTCTTTAAACAATAATTTAAAAATAGGGGCGCCTAGGTGGCTCATTGGGTTTAAGCGTCTGCCTTTGGTTCAGGTCATGATCTTGGAGTCCTGGGATCGAGCCCTGCATTGGGCTCTCTGCTCAGCGGGGAGCCTGCTTCCCCCCCACTCTCTGCCTGCTGCTCTGCCTACTTGTGATCTCTCTCTCTGTCAAATGAATGGATAAAATATTATTAAAAAATAAAGATTTTATTTATTTATTTGAGACAGAGAGAGGGAGAGAGAGAGAGAGAGACAAGAGATAGTGAGCATGAGCGGTGGGGAGGGGGAGAGCAGGGAGCCCAATGTGGGGTTCAATCCCAAGAGCCTGTGATCATGACCTGAGCCCAAGGCAGGCACTTAATCTACTGAGCCACCCAGGTGCCCCCAAAAGAGGCAAATTTATAGAGACAGAAAGTACATTAGTGGTTGCCTAAGGGTCTACAGGTGGGAAGAGGGAATGACTACAAATGGGCACAAGATCTTTTTGGAAAACTGGGAATGTTTTAAAATGGAATTATGGTGATGGTTGTACAGCTCTGTAAATTTATTAAAAATTATTGAATTGTACACTTAAGGAAAAGAAAAAGGAAATATCTAGATGGTTTCAATTAGTTTTAAGACCCCCTAGTATCCAATGGGATTGTTTTCCTTCAATCTTACTTTTTTCTTGTGTATTTTGCTTATTTTTTAGAAACTAACAACTTTTCTTTTATATGATTGTTTTTCTGTGTCCTGTGTCACAGCTCTCCATCCTGCTGAAGAACCAAGATGATCTTGATAAAGCAATTGACATATTAGACAGAAGCTCAAGCATGAAAAGCCTTAGGATATTGCTGCTGTCCCAGGACAGAAATCATGTAAGTAGCGCCTATGATGGCCTGGCAGCTGAAAACAGAACTTGCTCTCCTTCAGGGGTTTACCTGGCTGCCTGGACAGAATTTTGTGCTTCTCAGCTGCTATTAAAGCAAGCACACAAGGGAGGGGGTTGCGCCTGGGTGGCTCAGTCAGTTGGGCATCAGACTCTTAATTTCAGTTCAGGTCATGATCTTGGGGCACTGGGACAACAGGCTCCATGCTCAGGGTGTCTGCTTGGGATTCTCTCTCTTCTCTGCACCCCCACTTCTCTCTTAAAAAAAAAAAATTAAAAATTAAAAAAATGAAGCAAGCACTTAAGTGCAGCTCAGCCCACCGTGTCATTGGCCAGATAGCATTTTGCATGTGATTTCACTGCAAAGTCAAATCTATGTTAAAGTTGCAGCTAAGGGTTACTTGGCTTGTGGTATGGGAAGAAGGGAAGCATATATGATAAAAGAGAAAGTTCTTTTGCTCTGTACTTATGTTATTTCAATTTAACTTGGACTCCAACAAGAGAGTTTTGATTAGGGTGGAGATGCTGATTAGCAAAGACTGCCAAGGATTCGACGCCGTCATGTAAATCTTTCAGCAGCTCCTCAGCAACCGTGCCTGTGGCTTGTGACACATGTAGGAAACAAACTTTTCTTTCTGTTCAATGGAAAAGAGGCCATGGGATGGAGGGCCTCTTGTAGTTTATCAGTTGCTGCCTTACCAAACGGCAGGCAGTCTGCAGGGGCCGGCAGAAGTGGGAAATTATCCCTTATGTAGCTTCTTCTCCTAAAAGGTCTCTGAAGGCCTACATTTTACAAGTGATTGCAGTCTGAGTCTGTCTTTTTTCTTTTTTTTTGAGAGCAATCATAAGCACGAGTGAGGGGCAGAGACAGAGAGAGGGGAGAAGCAGACTCCCCACCGAGCAGGGAGCCCCACGTGGAGCTCAGTCCCAGGACCCTGAGATTATGACCTGAGCTGAAGGCAAACTCTTAAGCGACTGAGCCACCAGGTGCCCCCAGGATCTGTCTTCTAACCACCAATTTCTATACCCGTTTTCTTGAGATGCATGTTCCTAAAGGTTTCTTGGCACTCTTTCCTTTCCTTATACTTGAAAACAGCCAACTATGGACAGCTGACATTGCTGCATGAGGACAGTGAACGCACCACAGTAGGACAGAGTTTAGATGGAATGGTGCTCATGCTGACCATCTATTTATTTATTTAAAGATTTATTCCATTATTATTATTATTATTTGAGAGAAGAGAGAGCACAAGCAGGGGGTAGAAACAGATAGAGAGGGAGAAGCAGATTCCCCACTGAGCAGGGACCCCCGACACCAGGCTCTATCCCAGGACTCAGAGCATGACCTGAGCTGAAGGCAGATGGTTAACCAACGAGCCACCCAGGCGCCCTCTGACCTTTTATTTTTAAGGAAACATATTGGGATCGGGCTGTCCTAATGATGAAAGGGAGGCACAGGAGAATGCAGTTGGGGGCCTTAGAATAAAGAAGACTTTTTCTAATATTACGAAAATGTCCTTGTGACTGAGGATTGTTCTCCTCTGTCCCAGATGTATCTCTTTTCTGGATATGTTTTGGGAAGTATTCTGAAATAAAATATATACTTTATTATTTTATTTCTCTGTTCAAGTTACTCACTTACTCCTTATAGTCTTTCTTTATTGCCTACTGTAGAGGATCTAAATGTAGCCTAACATCCAGGGTGTATCACCAACTACCCTGCTTTCCAGCTCCCCAGTTTGGTCTTTCCACATTGTTCAGCACACTCCCCCATTCTGCAGTTTTTCCTTATGCCTCTTTGCCATGGCTGTCACCTTGTTTTCAGGATCTAGCTTGATTTACCTGCTACAGTGTTGTCATTGTTTTTCACTGAGGCCATCTTGATTATTCCCTGTTCCTTTAGTCATTGGATAAAATGTGCCCACTAGTTTATAGGTTGCTTGGTAATTGCCCTCTAGTTGTTGTATATTTATAAGTTTTACCCCAAAAGATTATTAAGCTCCTCAAGAGCAGGAGCCGTGACTACTTGTTTTGGGACCCTACCCCACCCATCTTCTTAAGAAAACACAGTGAATGCGTCTTGATTATTCGGCAGAAGTCAAGCGGAGATCATATTCAGCAAACCCTTTCTATACAGAAGAAGCTAGAATCGCGGTTTGGTTTAATGGAGTAATTGCTTGATTGGGAGCTAGCACCCTTGATTATGATCCCTTCATTCCCTTGATGAGAAGGTATAGACAAGTGGTTCTTTACATCCACTTTCTCATCCTTTAAGGGGTGCACATGGCTGCAGATACTGCTGCAACACCCAGGCTGTTTGAAAGATGACCACCGAGCTCTGATGCCTATGACATTGCATTAGATGGCGCATAAAATAAATGCCACATTGATGCCTCTTTTCTAAGGACTTATATTTTTAAAAATTAATGTCAGTATAACCTTTTATAAAGTTGAAAAAGACAATTACTGGGGTGTCTGGGTGGCGCAATCTCTTAAGCATTTGACTCTTGGTTTTGGCTCAGGCGTGATCTCAGGGTTGTGAGATTAAGCCCTGCTTGGGGCTCCACACTCCTTGGGGAGTCTGCTTGGGATTCTGTCTCCCTCCCCCTCTCCCCCTCCTCACCGCTTACACACTCTCTCAATTAAATAAATAAATCTTTAAAAAAAGAGAATTATCCTATGTAAACCTATCACTGTAACACATTTATTGATATTTACATGTGCCCCTGCAGTTTGGGCCATATGTATACATACTTTAAATGTTGTCATGTGAAAAAGAAAAAAAAAAATGTCATGTGGTCATACAATTTTCTAATTAATTTTTTCACTTAACATTGTCATGCACATTTTTCTAAGATAATTTGTAATCTTCATAATTATAATTTATAAAGATGCATAAATCCCTTGAGTTGATATACCGTAATTTAATTAAATAACCATTTTTGTTACTGTCAGGTCACTTAACCTGCTCCAACTTTTTGCATTTGTAAAGATTTACATTTTAGACTAGTAGTGGTAATGGTTGGTGATGAGATCTTTTCTTGGGAACTTCCTCAGCTATACTTCAGGGTTCTTTTTAATAAAAAGATTTTATTTAGGGGCGCCTGGGTGGCTCAGTGGGTTAAAACCTCTGCCTTCGGCTCAGGTCATGGTCTCAGGGTCCTGGGATCGAGCCCCGCATCGGGCTGTCTGCTCAGCAGGGAGCCCTCTCTCTCTCTGCCTACTTGTGATCTCTCTCTCTCGTCAAATAAATACATTTTTTAAAAAATCTTTAAAAAATTTTATTTATTTATTTATTTGTTGGGGGGAGAATATGGAGGGGGCTGAGGAAGAAGCAGACTCCCCACTGAGCAGGGAGCCTCACGTGGGGCTCAATCCCAGGACCCTGAGATCATGACCTCAGGTACACTTAACTGACTGAGCCACCCAGGCGCCCCATTTCAGGCTTAATAAACACAAGTGTCATGAACTGGACTTGCTATGTGCTCAGGAGTCCCACCTTGAGAACAGTGCTTCTCTGACCCTCTGTGATGAAATGCTAGTTTTATTCTATGGACCAATTCTTTTTAAAACACAAAAACTGGAAAATGAAATGGAAAAATAAATGAGGGACATACACAGTACAAGACACTAGTTCTTATTGCTAGAGCTGGTAGGCAGAAAGTCATTCTGCTAAATTGCTGTAAAAGTTTGTAAAGAGTTATTTTCCGTTTCTGTATTACCTTGTTGAGGATTATTACACCATCTGCTGTCTCCGGGTCCCAGCCACACAGAGCACGCTTGAGCGCCCTGCTCCAGGACACCACAGCGCCCTGCTTTACCTCCAGCTACTAACTGACAGTCACTTAGTTTCTCTACTGAGTTTCTTCCATTTTTAGCAATCTGTTGCCTCATCCACCTTTTGTTACCACTTACACCTTCACTTCCCTTCTTATTCCTGTCTTTAAATGTGCAGTTTTTCTTTCTGAATTCCTTTTCTACTGATCCTTCCAAGACAACTTCTAATCTTCCCTTTGTATTTACCTCTCCTACCTCACCTGGCCAAGGCCATGTTGCAGGCTTCAGTATTGTATTGTTCTTACCTGAGAACTCCTGGAATCTGGTCATCACAGAGCCTCCCTTTAGTCTGAAGAGCCCCTCTCTAGCCTTGCTTTCTCCTGCCATTTTAAAATACTTCATCGTCTCCTTCAGTAGTTCTTGCTGCCTTAGGCCTGTGCCCTGGACCACTAACTCTTTTTTTTTTCTAAGATTTTATTTATTTATTTGACAGAGAGAGAGAGATCACAAGTAGGCAGAGAGGCAGGCAGAGAGAGAGGGGGAAGCAGGCTCTCTGCTGAGCAGAGAGCCCGATGCAGGGCTCAATTCCAGGACCCCGAGATCATGACCTGAGCCAAAGATAGAGGCTTAACCCACTGAGCCACCCAGGCACTCCTGGACCATTAACTCTTAATTTATTCCAATTACAGACTTCTTCTCTAACCATGTTTATGTTTAACTTTTCACTCTTGACCTTATAACTTCCTAGACTCAGATTTTCTACTATCTTAAAATAATCTCAAGCTTACATTCTTTTGTCACTTCTATCTGTCCCAGCTACCTTAAACTGATGATGGCATTTTGTTTTGTTATCTTAGATTCTCCCTGACAAAAGTAAACTTCTGATCTTCTCATCCAGATGTTGCCCACTTCCCAAATATCCCAACAATGAGTTTGATGCTATCTTGTCTACTATTTAAGTTCAAAATATCAAGGATAATCTAAATAGTAATTCTTTTCAGTCTTATTAAAGTAAGGGGCAAGTGCAGGAAAATAGGACCAAAGTTGTTGAGTACAATAGCTTCAGTCTGGCCCCTGTTTAAACCTAACACCTTACATGTATAAGTGCTTTTGTCTGTCATTTGACTCTTGCAACTTTTAGAGGTCCATGGCAAGCATATGTACTCACTAGTCTATACCTGGGGAAACCAAGACTTAGGGTCACTTGCCCATGGTGAAGCAGCCAGTGGTGACAGAGCTGGTCTAGAATCCAGATCTTCTGACTTATAGTTCAGTACCTATCAGTTACCATCCCGGAAAGGGGTCTTAGAGTTCTTGTAACCCTTGGAAGACCTCCCCCAGGTTCCTCCATAGTTTATCAGAAGCAGAACAGAAAGTATAATGTTGCCCATGGGGAGAAGTCATGAGATGTTGTGTCATTCTCTTTCCCACAGCTCAGAGGGTAACCAAGCTGGAAGAAGGTCCAAGGGAAGACAGCGTTTTCAAGGGATTATATGTGGTCGCCTTTAGTGCAGAAAGTCACCCTAATCATATATAAGCAGTCAAAGTCTAGGAAGCACTGGAGAGTGCAGATAATGAAAACACAGATTTAGTCCCCTTACCTCAATTTGGATGAACCCTTTATTTTTTTTTTTTTTAAGATTTTATTTATTTATTTGACAGAGTTCACAAGCAGGCAGAGAGGCAGGCAGAGAGAGAGAGAGAGGGAAGCAGGCTCCTTGCTGAGCAGAGAGCCTGATGTGGGGCTCAATCCCAGGACCCTGGGATCGTGACCTGAGCCGAAGGCAGAGGCCTCAAACCACTGAGCCACCCAGGCACCCCTGGATGAACCCTTTAAATACTGGGTGTTATCAGGGTGCCTGGGTGGCTCAGTCATTAAGTGTCTGCCTTCAGCTCAGGTCATGATACCAGTATCCTGGGATCGAGCCCCGAATCAGGTTGCCGGCTTGGTGGGAAGCCTGCTTCTCCCTCTCCCACTCTTCCTGGTTGTGTTCCCTCTCTCACTGTGTCTGTCTCTGTCAAATAAAAAAAATATTTATTAATAAATAAATAAATAAAATCTTAAAAAAAGATATTGGGGGTTATCTTAGAAGAAAATACAACTGTTGTAACTATTGTAGTCTTCTGTGCAAAGTCTCTTGGTGCCACCCTTGAAGCAGAGGACTGGAGAGATCCCGGGGGCCATTTCTTACCTTGTGTTCCTATGAACCAAACTGAAACAAACACACAGAAACACATGCGCGCGCGCGCGCGCGCACACACACACACACACACACACACACACACACACACCCCTTTACCCCCTGCAGAGTTGAATCCACTTGTTCATTTTGTCTCTACCACCAAATCTTTTATCAAGATAATCTGTGAGCCTACTCTTGTGACCACTTTTTCTGCTGATCTCCTAGTTTCCAGTCACTGCAGTCTTTATGGATGTGGTTCCCTGGTAATTTCTCATGTCGTTTGTGTCAGCTATACACACTGCTACCTACAGAGTCCTTTGGTGAGGTTTACACTGAGTAGTCAAATGCCACCTTCTGTTTGCTATGATTACAACATTCTGTTGGCCACGCTTTATACTTGTGGGCTCTCCTTTCACTCCACTACAGTCCCCTTTTGTTTTTCCTAGCCCCTCCTTCCTCTTTCCCACTTCTTTTTTTTTTTTTTTTTTAAGATTTTACTTATTTATTTGCCAGAGAGAACGAGAGAGAAAGAGAGAGAGAGAAAACAAGCAGGGACAGCGGCAGGCAGAGGGAGAAGCAGACCCCACCAAGCAAGGAGCCCGATGCAGGACTCGATCCCAGGACCCAGGGATCATGACCTGAGCTGAAGGCAGAGATGCTTAACCAACTACACCACCCAGGCATCCTCTCTCTTTTCCACTTCTGAGTTGTGCTCAAAGTTCCCTGAATCCTTGCATGAACCTCATTTTTGTTTACCATGCAGTTCTCTTTTATCCCCTTAAATCAGGGTTTTCAGACTTGACTGAATATTACAAATACTTGAGGAGATTTAAAAAACACCAGTCCTTGGGCACCATCCCCAGAAATTCTGTTGTAGGTGGTGTGAGGTGTCTGAAGCCCCATAGGCAGCTCTAGTGGGTGGCTAGGGTCGAGACCCAAGACCTTTAATTGAAGTATGACTCTCCTCCTAAGACCTTGCTGCTCAAAGTATGGTCCATGGACCAGCAGCGTCAGCATACCTGGAAGCTTGTTAGAAATGCAGATTCTTGGGGCGCCTGGGTGGCTCAGTGGGTTAAAGCCTCTGCCTTCAGCTCAGGTCATGATCTCAGGGTCCTGGGAACGAGCCTCGCATAGGGCTCTCTGCTCAGCAGGGAGCCTGCTTCCCCCTCCCCGCTGCCTGCCTACGTGTGATCTGACTACTTGTGATCTCTTTCTCTTTGTCAAGTAAATAAATAAAAATCTTTAAAAAAAAATGCAGATGCTCAGGGCATCTGGCTGGTACGCTCAGTCAGGTAGAGCATGTGACTCTTGGTCTTGGGGTTGTTAAGTGCAAATCCCACATTGGGTGTAGAGATGACCTTAAAATTAAAATCTTAGGGGTGCCTGGGTGGCTCAGTCGGTTAAGCGTCTGCCTTCCCCTTAAGCCATGATCCTGGGGTCCTGGGATTGAGCCCTGTATCGGGCTCCCTACTCAGTGGAGAGTCTGCTTCTCCCTCTCCCTTTGCTGCTCCCCTTGCTTGTACTTTCCCTTGCTCTCTCTCCCACTGTCAAATAAATAAATAAAATCTGAAAAAAACAAAAAACAGATTTTTTACCCCATCCCAGACCTACAGAGTCAGAACCTGTGTTTTAACAAGGCCCTAGGTGATTTGTGCACATTAAGGGGTAAGAATCCCTGCCTTCGGGCGCCTGGGAGGCTCAGTGGGTTAAGTCTCTGTCTTCAGTTCGGGTCATGATCTCAGGGTCCTGGGATCCAGGCGCGCATTGTCTCTCTGCTCAACGGGGATCCTGCTTCCCCACCCACCCCCACCAACCTCTTTCCTTGCCTCTCTGCCCAATTGTGATCTCTCTCTCTTCTGTCAAATAAATAAATAAATAAATAAGTAAAATTAAAAAAAAAAAAAAAAAGAATCCCTGCTTTGAAGCCTCCACTGATTCCCTTCATCTGTTTTCCAGCCTGTTGCTATAACTTCAGCCTTTTCTTCTAAAAACTGATGCTTGTGCTGACTGCGGAACCTACTTTCCTGTCTCCTCTCTTAGAGTTTAAAATTGAGTTTAGAGTGTATGTTCTTCGGTGCATTTCAAATTCACGTCGCTGCGGTTTATGGAATTCTCACTCCGTGCAAGGCCCTGTGTGCAGGCAGGTGTCCTCAGGGGGCTCATCACGGGGCTCTTCTCTTTCCGACTGCGGGGCTGTGGCCTTTCCTTGCCCTTTACCGGCCTGCTTCCCCAGTGTGTGGCTTTGACTGTTTTTTCCTTTCTGACTCTCAGCAGAAAGCTATTGCACATCGGAGGCTTCAGCAAGAACATTCCACTTCCCCTTGGTTCTGACTTCCCGTTAGAGCAAGACAGTTTGTAAAGACAGCCTTGCATGTGATAAAGTCTGGCGTGGAGAGACCAGAGGAGGCTGCTTGGCAGCTGAATTCACCCCTGAGAGCGGGAAGCCTTTTTCCTGGAGGACAGGATATAGTTTGTTTAGGTTGGACTTTTTTTTTTTTTTCTTATGTGAGGTAGAAGAGCTCGAGAAGCGGGTCGAAACTTTGCCTCAAGTTATTTAGCACTCCTGACCCCCATTCCCACTCTCGGCAGTGCTCCACGTGCTTGTAATCGCACCCCCACATCACTTGCTCACTCACTGCCCACCTTCGGTTTTCCGCTTTCTCATTGTGAGGGCCCCTTGCGTTGCTTTGGTGTTTTTTTTTTTTTTTCCCTAGGGCTCACTTGATGGTTTCACTAGAACAGTGCAGAAGTGAGGGTGCATGTGGTGAGGTTGCTGACCCTATTCTGGGGTCCTTGACCTCTGGCAAAAATGGCACCTGTGATAGCCTTTCCCAGATGAACACAAGCCTGAGGTGGTTTCTCATGGAAACCCTGGTGATACTAAGCAGCTGAGATTTTGCTGTGATTTGGAGGGAGTGATTGTGGTTGGGGAGAAGCAGCACATCAAGCTACTTTTAGAAATGCATGTTTACCAGCCAGAATTCTGTTGGGCAGGGAGGTTGTGGTCATTCTCTATTCTGACCACCCTCCAACTCGGCAGGTGATCTCGCTGCTGAAATAATTTCCTGCTATTTTTTCCCAAGCTCTCTCTCTGGAGATTTTATGAGAGGGTATTTACAACTCGCTTTTCTGTTTGACATATTATTATAGGAAAACCTGTTATTCTTCCATGCCTGGGTCATCACCTCTTAAACTGGGGCAGTGGGTCTCAGTGCTCAGATATCACTGAAGCTATAAAACTACAATGAGGAGGGGCGCCTGGGTGGCTCAGTGGGTTAAAGCCTCTGCCGTTGGCTCGGGTCATGATCCCAGGGTCCCACAATCGAGCCCCGCATTGGGCTCCCTGCTCAGCAGGGAGCCTGCTTCCTCCTGTCTCTCTCTCTGCCTGCCTCTCTGCCTACTTGTGATCTCTGTCAGATGAATAAATAAAATTAAAAAAAAAAACTACAATGAGGAAATAGTGGTTTGCCAAGACTGATTGAGGAGTGAGATTTGGGGGGAGGCTAGATACCTCGTCTATTGAAAGTGTGATGGCAGGGGCACCTGGGTGGCTCAGTCAGCTAAGCCTCTGCCTTTGGCTCAGGCCATGATCCCGGGGACCTGGGAGGAAGCCCTGCATTGGGTTCTCTGCTCAGCAGGGTCAGGGGGTGTCTACTTCTCCCTCTCCCTCTGCCCTTCCTCCCTGCTTGTGTTCTCTTTCTCTCTCTCTCAAATAGATGAATATTTTTTTAAAAAAGTGGGAAGGCAACTAAGAGCACGAGGAGTCCTAGGGAAGGGCAAGCAGGCCTTTCTTGGCCTGTCTGCCTAAAGATGGTTCAGCCTTTTTCCTCTTATCTTACAGACCAGTCCCTCTCCCCATTCTGGGGTGTCCAGGCAGGTGCGGATCAAAGCTTCCCAGTCTGCAGGAGATGTCAATACCATCTACCAGCCCCCCGAGCCCAGAAGCAGGCACCTCTCTGTCAGTGAGTATTTCACCGCTTTTTTCCTTTTCATCTAATTTATCTGCCCATGCTTTTTAAAAATCAAGTATTTATTAATTTAAAAAACCACCATCAAACATTAATAGACTATTACTCCATGTAAAATCATCCTCTAGGCCTTTATTGGGGAGGGGGGGAAGGGGTAGAGAAGTGGCTGGGATGGTGTCCTGACGCTTAGAGAGCTTACAGTGTAACAAGGTGATGGCACGACCAAGTTCCTTTTTAAACATGTCTGAAAAAGTGATTCCCTCAAAGATCTGCTGAAGACCTCTGGCAACGAACAGCCCACTCTCATTTGTGACCATTGTCTCATCAAAGAACTGGAGACCTGAGGTTAGGAATAAGGCCCAACTTTGAGTGTTGACCTCAGACCTCTTGCTTCTGATTCCCAAGAAGTCCTTATGCTTTGGCGAAGATGTTGATCAATTAAACTCTTGGAGAATTAAACCAGGTTGTCTGGGAAGGACGGGAGACTGTTGACATAGTATATAGGATTGGCTAACTGGAAGAAAACTATGTAGCTGCCCCCAGGCCTCCACAGGAAAGAAATCCATGTCAGTCCTGTGCATTACACCGGATAACCTAGTATCGCTCTGGATCCCATTTTCCAGAGTCTGAGGAGAAAGCCCATGTCCTGAATTGTGGAATTTGTATCAAGAGGCAAACCTGGCCTTATCAAACATTTGTGTTGAACCTACTGCCCTAATGTGGCTGAGACCCCCGCTGCTGCTAGGAAGACAAGTTCTGTCCACACAGGTAGAGTTGCATCGAACGGAACTGCTCTCCGAAGATCTTGAGCTGAGCTTGGGGAGTTCGGAACATCACGCTGAGCCTGTCTGTGAGTGAGAAGCCTTCTGAGAGGGTAGCAGGAAGAATGTGTTACTGAGGCACTGACTTTGCCTTGCTGAGTGATTTTTGGAACTTGAGCAAACATGGTATTAAGTGTTGCCAAGCTGAAGATCTGTGTATGAGTTTCATATTTCTCTAACATTGTGGATAATTGGTGGCTATGTTTTCAATAAGCTGGTAGAGGAGAGAGAGAGCCAACCCCCCAGCAAGGAGGCCCTATCTGGAACATCTCTGGCTCTGGAATCCAGGTGCCCTGAAGCCTAGGAAACTCTGCCAGCTTGGCCTCTGTTCCAGAGCCCTCGGAGAGATTGAGGGGCTGGAGGAAGGCAGCATTGTTCCTTTGTACAGTAAGCAATGAGGGTTGACATGGGGCGGTGATTGGGCCTGCTTCTGAGCAAGAGCCTGTGATTTGTGTGTAGAGGCAAGAGCCAAATGCTGGGCCATTGTTGTGAGGAGCCATATGTGGAATTTCCTTGTCTGAGAATGCTGAGGAATAGGATTTCTATGAAGTAATTCCTGTGTATCTAGAGAACGGCCTCCGTAGCCTCCTGGCACACGTAGATCCAGGGTTCCGTCGTTCAGTAAGCAGTGTGTACCAGCCCTTGAGCTAGGGTAAGGGCTACAGTGGAGGCATGTATGATGGAGGCTACAGGGTGGGGTGGGAGGAGGCATAACCAACTCAGCCCAGGACTATGGAGAAGCGCTTCCACAGAAGAGGAAACATCAGGGGCGCCTGGGTGGCTCAGATGGTTAAGTATCTGAACTTCGGCTCAGGTCATGATCTCCAGGTCCTGGGATTGAGCCGCAGGTCGGGCTCCCAGTTCAGTGGAGGGTCTGCGTTTCCCCCTCCCTCTGCCTCTCCCCCTGCTTGTGCTCTAGTTCTCCATCTCTGTCTCTGTCTCCGATGAATAAATAAAATCTTAAAAAAAAAAAGAAAATATCAGAGCTGCCACACGAAGGAAAGATTTACTGGCACAGGACCGGCACAGATATTCCTGGCACAGGACGGGGCACCTGCCAGACACTATCACAAAAGAAGGTGGTGGGTTGGGAGAACCATGACTGGCATGGAGTATGGAGGATGTGAGGGAAGAAGTGGGAGGAAACTGCCAGCCTTTCCATAGAGCCGAGAAATGGCCTAGGTTATTTCTAACTGGAATGACTAGGGACAGGCATTCTGTGGAAGAGCTATTTGAACTGGATCTTTAGAGATGGTAGGGGATTTCAGTAGACAAGGATGAAGGGGGAACGCTTTTCAGCTGTCTGTGGAGATTTCACTTGGCCTTCAGCCTGGCTGATTTAAAGGAGAATAAAGAAGCTGAGAAGGGATCCGTGGGCCACCCCTAAGGAGCCTGGACTGCCCTTGGGCTTGTTTGGTAGGCTGTGGGAAGCCATTAACCAAGGGACCAAATGTTGGTCCCTTACGCCCATCTCTGTTACAGTGCTCATCATATTATCTTACTCTCTTTTCTCTCCCTCTCAAACTCCATTTTTGTTTATTCGTTTATTCACTTAGGATTTAATTGGCCAAGTATCAGCTGTGTGCAGGAAACATGGGAAGCAAAAAAGACCTGGCTCCTGCCCCTGTGGCTCTTATAGCTGCATGGGAAGACAAACACTTGTCATGATGAGACTGTTGTGTAATTTATAGGCTGTGACTGAAAGGAGTATGGTGCCAGGAGCATGTATCCTAATTTTGGGGCCAGGAAGGCCTTAGCCTATGATCCGGAGTGTGAATGATGCAAAGGGGAAGTAGGGAAGAGAGTGCCAGGCAGGGAGAGCTACACATGTGGAGGCCCCAAGAACAATGAGGCAGAGGAATGGACTGAGGCTGGGGAGGGAGGCAGAAGCTTGTGGTCCATGATGAAGATTTTGGTCCTTAATGTTGAAAGCAGTAAAAATCCACTCTCTGGTTTTTAAAGTGAACAGGAATAGGTGGTATGACATACGGATTTGTGTCTTGAAAAGATTACTCTAGATACAGTGTGGAGAACAGATTGCAGGGGAGCCAGAACAGACCAAAGGGGAAACCACGTTAAGCTAATGTAGTTTGGTCCGGGTGAAGAAGACAGAAGTTTGGATTAGGCTAGTGACAGCAGTGGAGAGAGGAAGGCACAGATGGATTTGAGACATTTAGAAGGTAAAGCCAACAGAACATGGTGTTGCTTGGTTCTCAAAGTGTGGTCTGGGAACTTGGGGTGGGGGCGGTCCCTGAGATCATTTCAGGAAGTCTATGATTTGCCTTTTTACTCCATTCTCTCATGAGTGTGAGTGGAGTTTTCCATAGGTCACCCGACTGAGGTGATGTCATTGCTCTGAGGGCTAATGGAATGTGTGCTTGTGTATTAGTGTGTTTTCCAAAATGTTTGAGCTTTAATTTCTTTTTTTTTTTTTTTAAGATTTTATTTATTTATTTGACAGACAGAGATCACAAGTAGGCAGAGAGGCAGGCAGAGAGAGAGGGGGAAGCAGGCTTCCTGCTGAGCAGAGAGCCCGATGCGGGGCTCAATCCCAGGACCCTGAGATCATTGACCTGAGCCAAAGTCAGAGGCTTTAACCCACTGAGCCACACAGGCGCCCCTGAGCTTTAATTTCTAATATAGTGAATATTAGTTGAATAACCCACTAATAAAAGCTCTTCAATGTTCTTGATTTTTTTTTAATTTTTTAAATTATTTATTTGACAGAGAGAGAGAGAAAGAGAGATCACAAGTAGGCAGAGAAGGGGGAAGGGGGAAGCAGATTCTCCACTGAGCAGAGAGCCTGATGTGGGGCTCGATCCCAGGACCCTGAGATCATGACCTGAGCCAAAGGCAGATGCTTAACCCACTGAGCCACCAAGGCGCCCCTGTTCTTGATTTTTAAAGTGTAAAAGGGTTTTAAGAGGTTTAAGAACCACTGTGGTATTGGATTGACTTTGTGAATGTTGCAAGAGCAGGAGGTTAAGTTACTGGTTTATGGATCTGGATAAATGGCCCTGCCTTTCACTAAGACAGTAACGAGAGATGAGAGCCTGGTTTCCTGTGCTGAGAAGAGGCAGACCTGATGTTTTAGATCAGTTGAATTGGAGGTGGCTTTGAGACAGCTAAAAGGAGCTATCAAATGAACAGGTAGATATATAGGTCTCTACCTCAAAGGAGAGGAAATCAGGATGAGAAAAAAAAATTAGAAATTGTCCAGGTGAAGCCACAGGTCCAGTTGAGAGGCCCTAGGCAAAGACTGCAGAGTAAGAAGAAGCTGAGAGCTGAGCCTTAGGAACCCAGACACTTAGTGGCCAACTAGAGGAGGATGAACCTGCAAAGGACACAGGATAGGAGTGAACAGAAAAGCAGGAGAGGGTGGGAGGAGGCCTTACATGGTACTAGCCAGGCTGGAAAGGGTAAGAGACACAACTTGTTGTTTTCATCCACAGTTGTCTGAGTGCTTGCTGTGCTGGGCAGTGTAAGGCCTTGTGGAAGTAGAAGAAAACAGGAAGAAGGGAGAGTCAGTTTTTTAAGTATCAGGCATGAGAAGTCCTTGCAGTAGAAACGGGGTTAAAAGAGAAGCCTTAGCGATTCAACCCCCAAGCAGCAGGAGCAAAGGGGCTTTGCCTTCCTCCCTCCCCCAGCATGAAGAAACAAACCTATGAGTATTTAGTGAGAAATGGCAACATGAGGGTCATTCAGCCCCCACAGCACCATTTTCAGTGATGGGAAAGTGCAAGGTAGCCCAATCCGTGCTATTTCTTTGAACTTCTTCCTTATACTGAATTGAAAATCTGCCTTCCCTCACTTTACCCAGTGACTCTGGTACTGCTCTCTTGAGCAACACAGATACAAAGATAACATCTTTCATATGACAGGTTTTAACTGTTCAAAACCAGCTGTCATGTTTGTATTTTGTTTGCCCCATCATAATATACATACCTTGAATTTAATTTTTTTTTCAAACCAATTAGTCTATTAAACTAGTTCATGCTGAAAGACAAAAACAAGCAACAAACAAAAACAACAACAACTAGGTAATGAGTTAACCCAAAAGACTCCTGTGGGAAGATCTTCAGACAAGGCAGGTGGAATTTCCCTAGGTGACAGTGCACTTCCTTATATCTCTGCCCGTAGAAATTCTGCCCACCTTTGAAGCTGAGCTCAAGCACCATTTTTTTCCATAATATGTTGAGTGGTGCCCTTAAGCCACGCAGCCAAGCCTCAAATACAGGACTTGTCCCTGCCACATTCTGACTTCCACTGGGTCTAATGCATCTCCTTAAGTGCCTTTGTCTCTGGTCCTACTCCATCTTGCTCCTGTGATGCCACCGCAGTCCCACAGTGAAGCAAGCCAGATTGCAGCCCCTAAAAAAAGGGCAGCGGGGGAGTGGAGGCCATCAGTTCTTTCAAGGAGTTTGGCTGTGAAAGAGAAACAGAGGTCGGTTAGTGGCTTACAGGAGAGGCAAGAAGGAAGGTCAAGGCTATAAATTAGAGATCTGAGCATGCTTACGAAGAAGGGAGGCTCAGAGTCAGCTGAAAAGGAGAATGACGCAGGTGCCAAGGGGACATGGGGAAGGTGACTCCTGCAGGTGACATGGGGAGTGCAGGTAGAGGGTGCCTGATGCCTTGGTAACGGGGAGGGGAGGAGGAGGAAAAAATTCAGGCAGAGGAGGAGAGAGTGTTGAAAAGATGAGGTGAGGGGCGCCTGGGTGGCTCAGTGGGTTAAAGCCTCTGCCTTCGGCTCAGGTCATGATCCCAGAGTCCTGGGATCGAGCCCCGCATCGGGCTCTCTGCTTAGCAGGGAGCCTGCTTTCTCTTTTCTCTCTCTCTCTGCCTGCCTCTCTGCCTACTTGTGATCTCTGTCAAATAAATAAATAAAATCTTTAAAAAAAAAAAAAGAAAAGAAAAGATGAGGTGACTTGCAGGGAGCCCTGGCAGCAGCTGGTTACAGAGCCGTGCACGGCGCAGACCTCCTGCCCTGGTGCAGCTCGAAGGGCGGAGCCCCCCATCGCACAGGTCAGCTTCCTTCACCTCCACCGGGTTTTCCTCCTTGCCTTAAACTCTTCTGTGATGCCGGATGAGACCAGAAACTATTTAGTAGCGGTGGCAACTTCAAAATCAGATGGGAATTTTGGAAGTTGAAACATCCAGGAAGTTCTCAGGGTCTTATGGGATGAAATGTTGAGAAGCTCCGTTCTGCACAGCCTGGTCCAGTGGGAGCACACCGAAAAATACTGCTCAGGATTTCCCAGAGTTGATTCCTCCCCCAGTCTCATCTGCCCAGCAAGAGATAGCAGGATTTCGAGAAAATAGTTGATGGCCAAAACAGCTATCTCTTTGTACTTGCAATGTCCTGCGCATTAACACTGACCCCAAACCCTAAAACTCCCTGCGGAGGGAACTTCCTGCCCGCATCAGCTTCCTGACCGAGTCTCCCATGGAAGGGCTAGAATCGGAGACCCCGTCTTTCAGCTTTCGGTGAGAGTTTTGCTCGGACTTTGCACTATGGGTTAAGGAGCCAGTGAGGGCTGGCATGCCCTGGGAGAACTACAGCCGGTCAGCAGCTTCAAGCCCTGGCTTTCTCCTTGTGTGTAGAACACCTTGGTGCAGAGCTGTGGGTTGCTCTGCACACAGGACGACGACTCTGCTTTGTTGCTTCAGCTGCTGCTGATGGGGCCCCCTTGACACAAACAGCCTCATGAGAACAGAGCAAGACCCGTCTGGAATGCTAAGGAAGGGCATCCCAGAGAGCTTGCCATCCCCACCACACCTTCCAAGGCCTAGAGTGAGTTGTCTTGCATCGTACTGTGGTTGTACTATCTATTTCACTGCTGTCTTTGTTAATACGTTACAACATGTCTTTGTTAATAATGGGTGCATTGGTGAGTCTCGCAGCCCGGCATCCTGACCCGTTAAGGTCCCTGTCTCATTTCTTCTTGACGGCTGTTGTGTGTCTCATTAGCCCCCAATTTTTGAATTGAAGATAAAAACAAAACTGAAAATGCTCTGGAGCAGTTCTGCCAACTCCTGGTTTTTCCATTTGCTTCCTCTGATAGCCATTGGTTTGGGGAGACTTCCCTTTCCTGCCCCAAGCTGTGGGCCTGTGCACAATAGCCCCTGGCCCACTGCCCATCAGATAGCCAGGCCGGCTCTCTGCAGGCAGTGGTGTGTACTGGAAAAAGTGAAAGTCTCTGGCTGGAAATAAAAGCTCAGAAAACCTTTGCTATTTTCCCCCAGCCCCTCCTGGGTCTGTAGAGCTGGCCTCATGCAAGCCAGTCCCATCCTACCTGTAAAACCAGGGGAGAGTTCAGTGGCAACTGGTAAAGGAGAGAATGGGTGTCCAGGGCCTTGGATATTTTATCCCAGGGAGGCTTCACCTAGAGAATCCCTGTAACAGACTGAGGGCAGTTCATCCTGTCTGGGGATCCTTTGGACCACTGTCTGGGACTTCATCAGTAAGTAAGTTTTTCTTCCTCTCTAATCAGTCCCTTACAAGAGATACTTTTGGTTCATTCTCTGTCAAATGTGTAATACCTTTTCACTCCAGAGTGTATTGGTCAGGGTTCAGGTGCACAGGGTAGAATCCATTCTAACTAGTTTTGGGAAGAAGAGACTTAGCGCACATCCTGGTTTACAAAGTGATTGTAGAGAAAGAAACAGATTCTAGGTTAAGAAGCCACAGGGCTCCTCCCTCTTCTGTAACCAGGAAGCTACCAGATTCAGAAGCCCCGTGCCCCTCTGCTCTGGTCCACAGCGCGTACATAGGAAGGTCTGCACCTGTGTCTTGATGTCAGGAAAACTGGACTCCAGCTGCGGGGCCTCTGCTAATGCCGCCGCGTACAAACCAGGCCTTCTGCGACTGCGCCCAGGAGCAGTGGGAGCCGCAGGCAGCCAACTAAATCTCACCCAAGCACATCTGATTGGCTGGACCTTAGGGGGTCTTAGGAATAATAGCTTTTAGCTGATTAACTTCTGAAATACAGGAAGGCATACTAGAAAGTTAGAATGGATCTTTTTTTTTCTTTTTAAGATTTCATTTATTTATTTGACAGAGAGATAGCAAGAGAGGGAACACAAGCAGGGGGAGTGGGAGAGGGAGAAGCAAGCTCCCTGCTGACTCGGGGCTCAGTCCCAGGATCCTGGGATTATGACCTGAGCTGAAGGCAGACGCTTAATGCTTAACGACTGAGCCACCCAGGCGCCCCAGTAGAATGGATCTTGAGTCTAACCCTTTTCTATCTGCCTCATAGAGTGAAGGAAATAAATGGAATTCTGCTGAGTTCCTACCTGGTACCAGCCTCTGCACCAGGTGTTTGGTCTGACCTCACCCCCTCTCTGCCGCTCTCCACCACACATTCTGGGCTCTGTTGTCAAAGGTCTTGTTTCTGTGCTCTAGGCTCCCAGAACCCTGGCCGAAGCTCGCCTCCCCCTGGCTACGTGCCTGAGCGACAGCAACGCATTGCCCGGCAGGGTTCCTACACCAGCATCAACAGTGAGGGGGAGTTCATCCCGGAGACCAGCGAGCAGTGTGTGAGTATAGGGCTCGGGGTGCGCCTTGGCATGTGTCCAACCAAGGTTGTAATGGGGCTTCTCCGTGGGAATGGGACAGAGCTGAGGGATCTGAACCCCATCCAGTAGCTCCTTTGTAAACTAGGCCTTCCCAGATACGGATGAATCTTTTTAGGGGCCAGCTGTTAATTCCTGCCGCGAACAGTGTGTAAACTACCAGCCACCTTGGTGTTGGATGAGCATTTGACAGGTATTTCCTCTGCTGAGCTGCCCTCAGTGGGCTTCCTGCAGAACCCCACTCTGCTATTGGAACACTTCCTTACAACTGCCTGTGAAAGCAGCAGAGTTTAACCTATGACCAATCCTAAACTCACAGATTTTGTTGTTCGTCAGCCATGTTTTAGTTTTACTATTTCTTGATGAAAGGTAGGGGGTGTACCATATCCAAATTACACTATAGAAATGCTTACTTTGGGTGAGTTTTTATGATGGTAGCTGTGTTAGTCATCTCTTCCTACACAACAGACTACCACAAACTTAGCAGTTTAAAAACGCCATACAGTTATTATTTTATAATCTCCCTGGGTAAGGAACCGAGGCATGATTTAACGGGGTCCTCCGTTCAGGGTTACTTCTTCTTGCTGTCGGTTGGCCAGGGGCCACTCTGAGCTCCTAGAAGCCACTTTCAGTTCCTTGCTACATGGCTCTCTCACAATGTGGCGGCTTTTTCAAGGCCAGAGGAGAATCTCTTGCTTCGGTCTGTAATAAAGATGGAGCCATCAACTGTAACGTAATCATGGGGATGAATATGCCACCCCCTTTGCCGTAGTCTTGACTAGAAACTATCAGTTCTACCCTTACTTTAGGGGAGGGGTTTATACAAGACTGTGACTCACTGTGGCGGCCACCCTTAGAGTATGCCCACCACAATGGCTCACCCATTTTAAGGGCTAACTTTTACCTAGTGGCTCACTTGATGAAAATGGCATTTTGGCTTCGTGAACTCAGCAAGAGTGAGATCTTTGGCTTCATTGTGAAGTCTTTTCGATAAGCTTGCTTTGATTGCATAAGAGAAAGATCCGCTCTTAAAAATGTTTAGGATTTGGTCTGGGAAAGGGAAATTTATTAAGAGCAAAGCATCCAATACAAGGGCCAGCACCACCGCATGAGGGGGTTTACAGAGAACTGATGCTTATAACTTTTCTTTCCCCTAAAACTCATTCTTAAAACTTTTCTTTCCCAGTGATAGCTAATTTCTATAAAGCATTATCCAAAGTACATAGACTGTGAGAAGCCCTTTACACTGTTGCTTTTATTTCTGTAATTCCTGCTTTCCAGATAAATTTATGTTTAGGGCAGTGACCTGGGGTGCTTTTAGTTAAGGATTCCTTTATTGGGTATTTTACTGACCATCCTTTCTGTTTTCTCTAGCCAGAGCACTTCTGGCCATCAGCTGTGTTAGAGGTGACTTGGGTGTAAAATCTGAGATTGTGAATGAGTTCATTGCTTTTGTCTCTGTCCTTCCCCATGGACCTATATCCTGGTCCCTTTACATCTTTGCTTTACCTGGCTACCCTTGGAAGGTATGGGAGTATTGGACTCCTAGTGAGGACAGATTTTTAGACAGAGGCCAAAGAAGAAATGCCTCGGTCCTTCCCCTTAGCTAAAGTGAATTGTTCCTGGTAACCAGCAATTCAAGATAAATCCACTTAACAGAGACCAAAACAGTGTAGTATATAGTGAAAGAATATTCAACTGGGACTTTCTTGAAAAGTGAAACTAAGATAGGTTTATTTTGTTTTTTCTTTCATCAGATTAAGGTAGTAGTTGCATCTGTTTGCTAATTTTTAGAATGAACAAAAGCATGATTCATGTTAAGTTTTTTGGCTTAATTTTTCTAACAAAAATTTTGCTGGCACAATGTAACCTCCTTTACTTCCCCTTTGACTGCTGTGACACTGTTATAAAGAGGGCCCTTTTTAACAGAAGGCTTCATAGGATTCAGTGGATTTTCCAAAGGCCTCTCTTGAATCTTTGGTGTTCTTCCTCCTTCCTAACATGCCTTTCACGTTACTGTATTTGCACATTCTTCTGTTAACTGGTCTCACTTTTAACTTATGGGCAAGATGAACCCTAGTATTAAATAGGAAGGGGTAATTTGAGTTGGAAACTAATTTTATGAATGTTGTTAGTGAATTCTCATAATTCTGATTTTTGCTTCCCTCTGTAATGTTTAACTTTGGATCTCAGACCGTGAATACTCTAATAAGGAATCCACCCACGGGCAAAATGAAGGGACATGAGTTGGAGACAAAGCTAACCTGAAGGCTTTTTGTTACCTCATTGACCAAGGGCTAGAGAAACATTTTAACTTACATAGATACTTACTGCCTCCCTTTGAGAACCGGGAACATTTTTCATCTGTATCAGCTGCATAATGCTAGTTTCGTGACTTGAAACAATTCTCCTAACCTTCCTAGACCTTCAGTGGCCTATGAAACAAGGGCAATACTTGCCTCTGTAAATTTTAAAATTATGAAGTATAAACAGAAACATTACAGTCCCACCCATATGCCATGGAAGCCTCCGCGGGGTAGTACCAGCTTCCGTGCCGGGCTCCCAGTGTTCATGAGCCAACAAAATGCCAACGTGAGAAGTAGTGTCTCTGCTTTGCTCTCCTGGCAGAGCTCCTTGGGATGCTGGCCAGGCATTTTTTTCCCTCCTGGGAAGTTGCCTTTCAAACTACAGGGGAGAATGGTACCTTCCTAACCATTCTTCCCACTGCACAGGCAGAGAAAGGGTACTTTCATATTTTGACAAAAAGGACTATTTGCTGGCCTTGGCTAGGTCAGTGGGCCATGAGTTACCTAGCTGGGACTGGAGCTGGGGCTGGGGTTTTATTGTGTGACTTGCCTTGCAGATACTGGATCCCCTGAGCAGTGCTGAAAATTCCTTGTCAGGAAGCTGCCAATCCTTGGACAGGTCGGCAGACAGGTATGGGACTGTGGCTGCTTTGGGGGCTAGTGCATAGGCATGTTTGGGACTGATGGGCTGAGGAAACAGAGTTAGCTAGTATGCCTCTGATCTAGACGGCAGTCTGCAGGTCCACGGTTAAAACATCATGCTTCTGGGGAAGAAACCTCTTTATGGGATGCCTAACCCTCTCCTTAATTTTTCAAGTACTGTGAGAATGTTATGTTTGTGTAATTAGGTGAGTGTAACAGTAGCTCACAAGAGCAAGTCACATGCATTAAATGTTTGCTCTGTTATCCCAAGCGCTTTACTTGTTTTTAGTTTCTGTGTAATACATGCTGCTCTTGTGCCCTTGGCCTCATTGCTGTGATCTGGCCTGAGAAGTAGTGAACCTTCAATGTTTTGGGGCAAATATTGAATTCTTACCTGTGCATTTACTTTCTTTTTTTTTTTTTTTTTTTTTCCTCCAAGTGTTTCTGATGGAGTAAGAAACTGGGAGAGAAAAACCAGAAAACGAAATATCCAGACTGCCTAGCTTACCACAGTATCTGCTTGGTGTGTAATCTTGTTCTCACACTTTAGGAGGGAACAAGTGCTGTCTTTTACATACCAAATGGTTCTGTAGAGCCGGTTCACCCATCAGCAGGGGTATGTTTAGAGTTGGCTTTGGCACTGATCCAGCCAGTCTCTCACATTGACCTTGTTATGCCCAATAGCATATTTGATCATGGCTGGCTGGGCTTAGGGCTGGACCAAGTTTGGGGATTTTTTTTTTCCTTTGTGTAACTGATAAATTGTTCACATGGGTACTGGCCAAATCTGTACTTTGTCTTTCCTAACAGATCTGCAAACTGATGAACACTGTCTTCCCTCTAGACGTCATAGAGTACAGTCATAGTTACTTGTTGGTGCCCAGTTCATAGCATTGCTTGGGGCTTGCTCTTCAACCAGGGGAGCAAGGAGGCCCAGGTAAAAGTGCCAGGAGCTGCTTCCACAAACTGAAGACTGCCAGGATAGGGACCAACTCTGATTTTGGATTATCTCCTAAGCTTTATGGCCAAGCAGGGCTGGGAGGTGGGGTGGGCAGCAGAACAAGCCGTGGAAGGTCTAATAGTTGTGAAGTAGGAGGCAGCCCCCATGTCATTGCCTTGACCATTTCTGACCCGGGGCCCTCTCAAAAGGCAGTCTCACATGGAAGGTAGAGGACCATTCCAGTAAATTCTAGGAAAGATAGCTGAGTGTACCCGCTTGATCCTTGGGTTTTGCCTCCGTCCCTCCAATGCTTTGTTTTCATTTCCTTGGGAGTAAAACCCAGTGACCTGGACTTACTCCTTTGAGGCCTGGCCTCACTTGAGCACAGGGCTTTCCTCTCCTCCTTACAGGATCTGGAGCCACATAGACCCCAGCTCCCCATCAAATATAAGTCAAATAGCTTCCCTTAACCTCTCCATTCCTCAGTTTCCCTATCTCTAAAGTGGGGTGGTGCTTAGTCTGAAAGGAAGATATTTGGTGTTGTTATTTTTATTACTGCCTTGGGCAAGAGATGTTTTGCAACTCATCCCCTGTTACCAAGGTGGGAGGAAAGAGCGAGAAGGGAAAGTGGTGTGCCAGATTCCAAGGTGGAGTTTTCGAGGGCTGGATGAATTGATTCTTCCAGGTCCTGTCAGATTTGGACCTCAGACTCTTAAAGAGAAAGCAGTAGGCCGAACTCAGAAAAGGGCTGTTTCTCTCAAACTCTGCTTCCCTCCCAAACTGTGAGGAAAGATTACACACCAAGCAGGCATTGTGGTAAGCTAGGCAGTCTGGATATTTTGTTTTCTGTTTTTTCTATCCCGTGTAATGATGCGGGAGGGAGTCAGAAAAGAGAATCCTGTCTTCTGCCCTCATGGGAAGCTTTTTGAAGTAGGCTAAGTCTACACTGTGATTTTGTTTTGTTTTTTTCCAGCCCATCCTTCCGCAAATCAAGAATGTCCCGAGCCCAGAGCTTCCCAGACAACAGACAGGAGTTCTCAGGTGAGTTCCCCAGATCCTGGAAGAGCACCACGGGGTATCTGGTTGAAACAGCAGGCATTCTGCTTTTGGTAGCCAAGTTGGGAAGCCAGAACTGTATTTTAACTCTCCTCTGGCCTGCTGCTCTGAGGTCTCAGGTGACATAGGGGCTTAAATGGCTCACTCACACTGAGCTGCCCCAAACCAGCCATTCCTCATCTCCTCTGTCTTACTCAGATCGGGAAACTCAGCTGTATGACAAAGGGGTCAAAGGTGGAACCTACCCCCGGCGCTACCATGTGTCTGTGCACCACAAGGACTATAATGAGGGTGAGTAATGCCTCTACCCTGCCCCCTGCTGGCTGCCTCAGAATGGACATGGGTAGAGCTTTGCCATCCAAAAGCCACTGCCAGCGGCGGGGCCCAGGCCCTCCAGACCAAATGTTTTCTTTATTCCTGAGGAGCTGTGGCCACACTTGAGGCACTAGAGACAGAGGGGAGATGGGTGGAAGGGCGGTGTTTGGAAACCAAGATGCTGCCGCTGGAAACACTGTCCTTGGTCTGAATCCCTAGTGTGCCCCATGGTGCTAGCTCTCCAGCGCCCTCTTCTGCCCCATGGCAGCAGACAGAATGGAGCTTCCGCAAAGGTTTAGGTTTAGGAAGACAGACAGCAGCAGTGGATTGGCCTTGTGAGTGATGTGGTGCTGGAGGGTTAGCCCTGTGCCTTCCCTTTGGCCAGAGCTTCCTGAACCATCCCTGGCTGCTTCCTAATTTCCTGCTTTTGTCCTGATTCTCAGGGTGCTTGGGACATTAGCCATTCTGGCATGGATTAGGTACAAGGGCAGATGGGATGATGTGGTTTGCACATTTAGCCCCGTGGCCAGGGGTCTGACTTGCTCTACCCTGGCTCCTGCATCCCTTCAGGCAGAAGAACATTTCCACGAATACGGCGTCATCAAGGCAACCTCTTTACCCTGGTGCCGTCCAGCCGCTCCCTGAGCACAAATGGCGAGAACATGGGTCTGGCAGTGCAATACCTGGACCCCAGAGGGCGCCTGCGAAGTGCGGACAGCGAGAATGCCCTCTCTGTGCAGGAGAGGAATGTGCCGACCAAGTGTGAGGAATGGGCCCTGGCCAGAAGGGACTGCCCAGGGGGTGCTCAGATAGGCGGCAGCGCAGGAGGCCAGAGGTCCCCTGGGGCTTTTCAGCTCAGCAGGAGGCTGCTGTGGCCCAGCCTCACTACACTGGAAGAGCCTGTGGGTCGGCGGCGGATCCCCTGGACCTTAGGCCTCGCTCCGCTGTGGTGTGGCATGCCACTCCCCGCTCTGGTCTTTAGTCTCTCTGTGTTTAAACGGACTCCTCAGTCTTTGCCATATTCAGATGTTTAGGGACTTAGGAAGTAAAGGTATCTGATCAATACAGAGGAGTGTTTAACCGTGACGGTAGCCAGTCGTCTGTCTCTCAGGACTCAGACTCAGTGGTCCCATGGATCAGGGAGGGCCCTGAGCCTGCTCTGGATGGGGGTGGAGATGCTGGGCTGAGAGATGGGAGGGTGCTGGGTGAGCAGGGTCTTGAGCTGGAGGTCCCATCACAGAGCCTCTGGAGACTAACAGAAGATCTCAGTAAATAATGTACCTGAGCTAATGCTCTTTCCTTCCATTCTCCTATAGCTCCTAGTGCCCCCATCAATTGGCGTCGTGGGAAGCTCCTGGGCCAGGGTGCCTTTGGCCGGGTCTACCTGTGCTATGATGTGGACACAGGACGTGAACTTGCTTCCAAACAAGTCCAGTTTGATCCAGACAGCCCTGAGACAAGCAAGGTACTGCCTTCCCCATGGTCTGGCTTCCAGTTTCCCCCCTTAACAGAAATTCCTATCTCACTGTGTAGATTAACTGCTCAAAAAGCTACAGGTTGCTTCCCCCATCATTCTTCAAGTTCCCTTGCTCTCCACCCTGGCCATGGCCACGGGGCGAAGAGACTGTGGTCTGAAGAAGCATCAGACCCCCTGGGGGAGGGATTAGGTATAAGGAGCTGAGTTGATGTCAAAGTACCAAACCACCTGCGCTGAGAGGCAGCGGCCAGCGCCACAAAGAACAGTACCTGCCCACCCTCCCCAAGGGAGGCCTCTCAACCCTCATCCAGGAAGGAGCTTAGCTTTGGAGTTCAGCTTCGAGTGTGGCCTACACTCCAATCTCAGTGAACAAATGCAGCAGTTACCTTAACTCAGTACCTACACCCTTTCTCCCACCCCACCGTCTGCCTTCTTCCGGCATGGGAGTGCCGCTGTCCCATGGGTCACCCAGCATTGCATCCCAGGGCCAGACGGTTAAGAGAGTTCCCCTTTGCTCCAGCTGAAGTTCCCAAGGCAGACAGACCCCTCCGAGGTCACTTATTAGGGCAACCGGAGCTGATTCCAGGTGGGCAGGAGCGGGACCCTGCAAGCCAGGGTAACCCCCGGGTCCCTCCCCTAGGAGGTGAGTGCTCTGGAGTGTGAGATCCAGCTGCTGAAGAACCTGCAGCACGAGCGCATAGTGCAGTACTACGGCTGTCTGCGGGACCGTGCTGAGAAGACTCTGACCATCTTCATGGAGTACATGCCGGGGGTACGTGCTCCTCCATGCATGTGGGACACCCACAAAAGAGGCCACCCTGACCTGAGGCTTATAGGGTGGTTGCACTGTCCAGTAAGGACCGCCTGTATCTGGAGCAGAGGGGCCTCCCTCCTGGATTTTGGTCATACATTGCTTAAGGGGACCATTCTGGTTACTCTGCCTGGCTACCCCCCCAGCAAAGCCAGGGGCATCGCTCACTGGGATTGCCTGAATCACTCCTTTGTTGCAATGCTGGGGGCTGGAAATAGCCGTGCCCCCCTCCCTACCCTTTTCTTTCTTTTTTTTTTTTTTTTTTAATTTTATTTATTCATTCCACAGAGAGAGATCACAAGTAGGCAGAGAGGCAGGCAGAGAGAGAGATAGAGGAGGAAGCAGGTTCTCTGCTGAGCAGAGAGCCCGATGCGGGACTCGATCCCAGGACCCTGAGATCATGACCTGAGCCGAAGGCAGAGGCTTAACCCACTGAGCCACCCAGGCGCCCCCTCCCTACCCTTTTCTGAGCTGACTCCCTCTGACTCCTGTGGCTGCAGGGCTCAGTGAAAGACCAGCTGAAGGCCTACGGAGCTCTGACAGAGAGTGTGACCCGCAAGTACACCCGGCAGATCCTGGAGGGCATGTCCTACCTGCATAGCAACATGATCGTTCACCGAGACATCAAGGGTGAGCAGGAACAAGCTATGGGGTCCCTGAGACCTGGTCACTTAACCATTCTGAATTTTCTGAAAAGTGAGACTCTAATTGCTTCCTTGGGATGTTGGTATGGATTGATTGGGTAATTGGGGAAGCCACTTGTAGAGTGCTGTGCAGATGTTGGCCATGGTGGTGATCGTTTGCTATAGGGCGGAGCCAGTGGCACTCTGTGCACGTCATGTCTCATTCACGGTAGTCTCCATCCTTGCCTGCAGCCCCGTGACCTGGTGGGGAGGGGAAGAGGGTGGATGGTAGAAAATGCTCTAGGGCCCAGAGTTGTAGCCTTTGCCCTTTCATGCCTTAGGAGCCAACATCCTCCGAGATTCTGCCGGGAACGTGAAGCTGGGGGACTTCGGGGCCAGCAAGCGCCTGCAGACCATCTGCATGTCAGGCACAGGCATGCGCTCCGTCACTGGCACGCCCTACTGGATGAGCCCCGAGGTGATCAGTGGTGAGGGCTACGGAAGGAAGGCAGATGTGTGGTGAGTGCTGAGGACATGCGGGGATGGCCTCTCCACGTCTGGGCTGTCATGACCCTAACTTGGAAATGAGCTGTGGGGGCTGTGCGGTGTGGTGGGAGGAAGAGGAGACTCACCTCTCAGTAGCCAGGCCAGGAGGCAGGCTCCACGAGTACAGGGACGTTGGTGCCCACCCCAGCACATACGGCAAGTGCGTTGCCTTTTAACCTCAAATAGCGCCTATCTGCTATTGATGAGAACTTGGGCCATGGAAAACATCCCTAGTGTTTGCTAAATTCCTAACAGAAGCAGCACCAGTCTGAAGGCCTGGGTCAGTCTCTGAATCGTAGCAGGATTCTTTCTTTCCTAGCATTCAGATGGCTTGTGTTTGCTCTATCTTCCTTCTTGTGCATCCTCTGAAAGGGCCTGGAAGTTGTGAGAGCATCTCTTCCCCTCAGAACGGTATTGTGGTGGGCTGAGTAATGGTTCCCCAAAGATGCCCATGTAGTAATCCACGCCCTGTTAATGTTTCCTTATGTGTCAGCAAGGCCTTTGCAGATATGCTTAATTTAAGGATTTTGAGATGGGGAGCTTATCCTGGATTATCTAGGGTGGCTCAGGATAATTGGAGTCCTTACAAAAGGGAGGCAGCAGGTGAGAGTAGATAGCAAGAGATGGGACAGTGGAAGCAAGAGACTGGAGTGGTATAAGGAGGGGCCGTGAAACAAGGAGTGCTGGCAGCCACTAGAAGCAGAGCCTCCAGAAGGAACAATCCCTGCTGACCCGTTGACTTTAGCCCATTGAGACTAGCTCTGGACTTCTGATCTCCAGAATACATTTTTGTTATGTCTTATGCTTATGGTAATTTGTTACAGTGGCAATAGGAAACTAACACGATTATCTCAGAGCTCTTTCTGTCCATGCCAAGGGGACTCTTCCCCAATCTAAAGATTCACCCAAGTGGGTGTAGGTCAATGAAGCCCTTGTAGATGAGGCCTTGGGGACCCCTACAGAGGTGTCAACCCTCAGCTTGCCCAGTCCTGCCTCAGGGTGTTCTGAGAAAGGTACCTCCTTTCATGATGGTGGGCAGGTCAGGGAGCCTGGGATGACATGGGATTCTCTCTCTCCAGGAGCCTGGGCTGCACTGTGGTAGAGATGCTGACAGAGAAACCACCTTGGGCAGAGTATGAAGCCATGGCTGCCATTTTCAAGATCGCCACGCAGCCCACCAATCCTCAGCTGCCCTCCCACATCTCTGAGCACGGCCGGGACTTCCTGAGGCGCATATTTGTGGAGGCCCGCCAGAGACCTTCGGCTGAGGAGCTGCTCACACACCACTTTGCACAGCTCGTGTACTGAGCTCGCAAGGCACACTGTTGCCAGCTGCCCCTGCTGCGGGGCAAGGGGCTACTGAGGGGCTCCGCGAAGTTGCTGCTTCTCCCAGGCAATGCTGTGGACCATGGAGCTCCAGTCCAACCAGCGTTTGTCTGCGCCCCTCCCACCACTGGGGCTCAGAGCCACGGCGGGGTGGCTGCAGCCTCAAGGACTGGGAGCCCCCAGCCTGCCAGACCTGAGAGCTCTGGCATCCTCAGCTCCACGTGGAGGGAAAGGGGCTCGGAACAGTGTGCAAAGCGCTGAGGGCCTTCCCCTCAGGGCTATGTGTTGATGCCGCAGTCAGCGCCAAAGCCCCACGGGTCTGGGGGCCCAGGACGGACATGAGGGTCTGAATAGTGTTACTTTCATTCAGAGTGTTATTGTGTTTCTCCTCCCATGTCTGGAGACCACCAGGGCATCTCTGGGCTGGATAAGCCCACCCAAGCCTGAGGTAAAGCCCAGCATCCCACAGCCAATGGAAGGCAGAGGCTGGGGCTGTGCTCTCCCCGGAGCCCCCAGGTCAGCTTCGCCAGTCCCTGTCCTTTACCAAAGATGAATGAAGCAAATGTTATGCTGCCTTATTCAGGGAAGGAGGAGCCCATCCTGCCTGCCCCCATGACCCCACACCCCCCCTCCCCCAGCAGGGGCTTTAGGTGTGGAACTGCCCCCACTTGGGGGGGGGGAGACCCAGTTTTGTCAATGCAATTGTCTCTGTTTTACAAGTTGGAGTCACTCTTATGCTGTATCCAGTTTCTAAACTGGAGACTGTGTGCCCTCGGGCTCTAAGTATCCCTGTTGTGGGCTTGGGCCTTGGGCTGGATTGGAAAGAGCTGAAGGTAATGGCCTTTGTATTCCTGACCTGGCACCTTTCCCCCCACTGGAGCAGAAAGGAATATGGACATCATGGTGAGGGGATCTGACCCAGCTGGCTGCCCTGAGCCCTGGGCAGGCTCTTCTGGATAGCCAGGGAAGTCGGATCAGGCTGTCTGTGAGTCGTGACCCTGCTAGGCCAGAGCCCTCTCTGCCTGGTAGAAGGGAGAGCCCATAAGATGTCACCAACTCTGTCCCAAACTACCATCTCTGTTCCTCCTTGGCCAGCCTCACCCATCCCCATGAGGTCTCACCTCTTTCCCTTCTTAGAGGAGGAATGGTAGCAGGGGTCGGGGAGCCAGTATCTCCAAGCAGCTTAGAGTTGGCCTTATTTACCTCAGCCTGGGCGCTGGTCTTTTCTTCCGGCCCCTCCCCTCCAAAATGTGCCTATTGCTAAAGCTCCTCCCTCCCAACGCCCAGTTTCCTTGGGAGTTGTCATTAAAGGAACAACAACAACAACAACAACAAAACAACGTCAGTGCCCAGGGATGGGCCTCTCTGGGGAGCTTGGGATTAGCGCCAGGCAGCTCATTGCCAGCCATGCCCACTTCCCCATGGGCACCAGAACAAGCCAAAGCCTTCGTTGTATGTTGACGATGCACTTTTATGAATGTAGTTTCTATCGCTGTTTTTAGCCTTTTCACATCATGTAATGTGAGGCCTTGTACTTGTTAATTTATATCTCAGATCATATTTGATGGTTTTTATATATATCAATTCTAGATTGTTACAGGTGATGGACGCCTCAAGAGAGAGAAGAGAAAATGAAAGCAGCTGGTTTTGCAGGAATGTGTGTTGCACGGTGCCAGCTGGGCCTGAGCCCCTCTGTTTCCATCCTTTTCCCCCAGGGGCCTCTGTCAGGCACCCCAGCTCAGCCCTCTGAAGACAGTGAGCATGTGCTCCTGTCTCCACCTCAGCCCTGGCCCAGGGTGGGGACTGGCCCCTCAACTTGACCAAAGCCGCCACGTGGCAGCTCGGCCTCTCCACGACTCCATCCTGATGGCTGTAGCACTCTTCTTGGGCCCACACCCCCGTCCCCAGTCCCTGTTCCCCAAGAGGAAACAGCACGGTGCGGATGCGACAAGACGACTCTGTGTGTCCCAGCTTCAGGCTCTCACAGAGCCCCACCTCCTGGGGTCTTACCTCACAGGGAATGGGTTTTCAAAGTGAATTTGCAAACAGGCCAACAAACGCTGCACTCCAAAAAAACGAAAGACCCTGATTTTTTTTGTGTGCCAAAAACTGTGGACATGCTGGCTCAGCATCCTCAGGACCAAGCTGTTGCTTAATTTTAATTTATTGTCTTTATAGTAAATAACCCAGATAACAAGCTGTGGGCCTAGGACAGCCTGGGCCCGAAGATTCTAAAAGGCAGTCCCCTGGCAGCCCCAGGCTTGCTGTGAGAAGGGCCGCGCTGCCATTTGCTCAGCATTCCATGGGCTATGTCAGCCTCGGCCAGACCTACGTGGAGAGGCCAGGGCTGGGGACAGTCCACACTCCGCCGCCCTCCCGCCCCTCCTGCCCCTCCTGCCCACCTCAGCTCTGTGTCTGTGTCTGAATTGTGGATCGTGCAGAAGAACCTGCAGCCATAGTTACTGGACTATATCTCGACCGAGGGCTTGCAGTGCAAAGCCAGGCCAGTGTCGCGCATTACTTACAATAAAAGGGATCATTTATACCCAAGGGGTCCTGTGGCAATGCTTCCAGGTGGGGAGTGGAGAGAGTAGGTGTTTTCCCAGGAGGAGCAGGTATGGTGCCTGGTAGCCAGCTTGGGTCCCTCAGCAGAGAACTTGAAATGACTCCAAGCAGGGTCCGAGGCAGGGTGACTTGGTTGATACCACTGCTAGCTCAGAGGTGGCGCCCTTCTTTCCCCACTGGCAGGAGCTCTGCTGAGGGTGCTTGTCAGGACTGATTATCAAGCCGGTACTGTCAGCCACCCCTGACCCAAGTGTCACCAGTGGCTGGGTTCCAGAACTTCATGGCATCTAGGAGTCTTCTCAGGGCAGGGAAGTCCTCCCCTGAGCCGTGTTCTGCAGGGCAGGGCTTAGTCATCTCCAGGAGCCACGTCTCTGTTATCTTCCCCTGGCCTTGCTCAGAGCAAGGAGAGACTGCCCTTGTCCCCATCTGAGGCCTCCAACGCAGAATTTGGGCCAGCCTTGAATGAGCCTCTCAGTGCTCCTCATGCTGAAGACCCAGTGCCATTTCTGCTGAGACGCAGCTCTGCTGCAAGGGGCAGCGTCTACTTCACACAGCACAGTGGCCCATCTGCCACCAGTTTGAGTACCCACTCCCTACCCTGACCTATGGCCATGGCATCACTTAGGAACATACGGTCTTAGATCGGGTGCAGTGGCAGCATGTCCCCCAGGAGTCAGCCCTCTGGCTCCACCGGTTCATGTAGCCCACGGACAGTTTGGGGAAATCAGAACAGATGGGTCTGGGACAGACATCCCGGACTTCCCGCATATAATCCGCTCGGGGTAGGGGTGTCTCAGGGCCTCCAGGTTGGCTTTGCTTGCCCTGCTGTAAACTTGTCCCTCAGAGTAGCAGATAAGCTGTTTTCTCCTTGGACTACCTGAGATGGGACTGTGGCTGTCCTACTCCAGAGCTTGAAAAAGCAAGGGGAAGATGACAGATGGGGAAGGACACAGTGAGCTAGAGAACTTTCAACAGTACTTGCTGAATATGCTGGTGTCCACCATCCTTTGCTGATTTCCAGGGCGAGGGGGTTCCAGACAAGGACTCAGCAGAAGGGTTCTGCCTTGTAGTATACTGAAAGGCAGTGAGGCCATGCCCCATCACCTACTGATGGCCTGACCCTCTTTTTTTTTTTTTCTTTTTAAAGTAAGTTCCACACTCAGTGCAGGGCTTGAACTCATAACCCTGAGATCAAGAGTTGTATCCTCTACCAACTGAGCCAGCTGTCCTGACCCTCTTGTAACCGACCCAAGGCTGAGAAGCAAAGTGGAATTTCTGTTCTAAAACCACTCTGGTTATGACAGCACGGAGGCCTGCCTGTTTAAAAAAAGAGCACCCCCTCTTTTTCTCAGGCTGGCATCACTTCCTTCACACCCATCACGAGCCCCAGCCCCCACCCCAATCAAGGCCAGGAGCGCTCTGGGCTGACCATGTCCCTGTCACTTCTGCATAAGTCTGCATCCTTCCTGCCACAAAGCCCCCACCCCCACCCACTGCCCCATCAGGCCACATAATACAGAGTCAGAATCTGTTAAAACATGTTTAAAACAGGGTTGATCACAACAGTCAGAACCGGCAGCAACGGGGGACAAGAGGAGAGGAGCGTGGCCCATGCCAGACCCCAGCCAGTCTCTGTGGCTCTTAGCATGGCAGGTGCTTTAGCTTCTGCTTCTTGACTCCGATGGTGCAAGATGGGTCCCAAGCCCCACTGGGCATGCCCCGCCTCTTCTTTCAGGGGAGGGCGGGGCTAATCCACTTCCCCCTCCCCACCCCACCCCCAGGGCCCTCGTGGGCATTCTGTGAGGCCCAGCCAGGGCTCGCTGGCTCTCCTTCCTCCCGTCTCCATGGCTCAGAACCAGGCTAAGGGCAGAGGTAGATGGGGAGACATGGGGGCCCCAGAGGGCCCCAGGTGGCAGTGAGGGAGGTTGGGACCCTGAGGGGGCATGGTGACTCCTTGCTGGAGAAAAGGCACCTAGATAGGGAAGCTGGGCCTGGGGGCCTCCCAGGGGGCCAGGGGTGAGGTGGGGTAGACTGAAAGAAGTCAGAAGCAGGGTGGTGAGCAAAACCCAATCCTGGTTCCCAAACGACCCCCCCACCCTGGCCCCAGGGAGAATGAAGGAACCCTGGAGCTGAGCCCTGCCCCCCAACCCTCTGCCTGAGCAAGATGGCTTTATCCCCATCCCACCCTGCCCCCCAACCCAAGCCCAGGTCCAATCTCTTTCCCACCTTTCCCACTGCCCCTCTCCAGGCCCTCTTCTACAGAGACAGTGGATGGCAGAGGGGCCTCAGGCCGTCTTGGTGCCGGAGTCCACCTCCTTGTGGGCCCAAAGCTCCTTATGCTGCTTCCGGCCGAAGCCCTCATCGTAGTTGCCTTTGCTCTTAAACAGCTGCTGAAAGTGGGGTTTGCAGTAAAACTCCCCGTGCAGTGCGGCGTAGCTGCCCAGGCTGCAGAAGCAGAACAACTGTGGTCAGGTCAGGTCAGGGCTGGCAGGCGAGGGCAGGGGCAGGGCAAGGGCGCACCTCAGCTTGGTGTGGCAGTGCTTGCAACAGAAGCAAGAGTTGTGGAAAATGAGCTTGTCGGCCACCAGCCGCTCCATGGGGTACACGGTCTTCTGGCAGGCGGCACAGCTCTCCTTCACCTGGGCCCGGAGGCTGAAGGACTGTTGGGGGGAGAGAGTCAGCCAGGGGTCTGACCCATGCCCAACCCTTCTTCCCCCCAACACTCCACTCTCAGGGCCCCTACCTTGGAGCGCTGGACAGTGCTGCCTGCACCGCTGCCTTTGGCTTCCTAAGGGAGAAGGCCAGTCAGGGCCAGGTCAGAGGGATGCCCCAGACCAGGGCTGCGGTAACCAACTCAGAACCCAGGCACTTGGCGGGGTGGGGGTGGAGGGTCGGGGCAAGGGGTGACAGACCTGCCGCCCCTCACCCCTTCACCCCAGGCCAGACGTCTGAAGGAGAGGAGCCCTCCCGCCCCGCTGATCACCTACATGAGAGGGGGTGGCCTGGGCGGCTTCTGCAGCCTGGAACATGGCTCGGTGGGGGTGATGGAGGCCCCAGGTGGAGACGCGGCACCCGCTGGGTTCTGCAAGGGGAAGTCGGTCGGTCGGGCCCCACAAGCCCTTCCCTAGCCTGCAGGGTGGGGTGGGAGTGTTTACAGGCAGGGGGCTGGGGGGCTGCGGTTGGGACTTTCCCTAAGTCATTTCCTGTTGCTCTGGGTCTTGCCACTTCCGCCCCTCACCCACCTCCCCCTTTCGCCCGCCCGCCCCCCACGCTGCTCCCCAAGGGACAGAGATCCCTGAGTGGAACCATGTGTCGGGGGAAGAACAGAGTTAGCCGGGAGCGGCCGGGGGAGGGGGCGCCGCGCAGCCGCCGTGGGTGCCCTGTGGCTCGGGACCCCGCCTGGACTAGGGGAGGTCAGGGGAGGGCGGGCCGGGCGGGGCTTCGGTGAGAATCCGCTGGCCCGGCCTGACCCCGGCCCAACGCTGCCGAGGCCGCCTGCCCACCGCTCGGCCGGCCCAGCCCCTGGACAGCGCTCCCGGGGCTGCGCGCCCGCCCCGCCCGGCAGACCCGTCGCCCGCGCGCCCCGCTTCTCTCCCCCGGGCCCGCGAGGACCGGACCCCAAACCCGGGACCCCCGCGGACGCAGCCAGAGGGATTCGGCTGCGTCCTCGCTCGGAGGCCCGCCCGGGAGGGCGGCCGCTGGCCTCGGGGTCCCGGGCGAGAGCGACGGGCGGGGGCGCTGGGCGTCGGGACCCCGCGAGCGTCGGTCCTTGCGCCCGCACCCCCACCTCGGCGCCCGGGTTTGCGAGACGGATGCAGGCCCCCTCCCCGGCCCGCCCGCGGGTCTCACCGGGGCCCCGGCCTGGGCCGCGGGGCGGGGGGGTCTGTCTCCGGGGGGCGCCTCGGGTGCGAGGAGGGCGCGGGCGCGAGCTGTGGTCCCCGAGCGGCCGCCGCCGCCACCGCCTTATCGCGGCACCGCCCCCGCCGGCCCCCGCCCCGCGCCCGCCCATTGGCTCCGCCGCGCCCGGAGCCGCCTCCGGGGCCCCGGCGCCGCCGCCGACCCCCTCTGTGCTTTGTCTTTCCCTCGCTCTCCGTCCCCTGCCTTTGTCTGGCCCCCGCCCCGACCCCGCGCTCCGGGCACTCGCACCGTGCCCGCGGGCCCCGCGCTCGCCAGCCTCGAGAAGCCGGCAGCCCCGTCGGCCCGCTCCGGACCCAGGCAAGGCCCGGAGCGGGAGTGTATCGCACGCCTCAGGGCGAGGACGAGTTCAGGTTGAGACGCCTGGGGTCCCGGGACAAACGGCGCTCCCGGCGACGCCCCTGCGGCGGGAAAGGATCACTGGGGCGCTCCAGGGCCTTTCGCTGCCTCAGTTTCCCCCGGTTGGCCCTCGTGCGGGCCCGGCGCTCCGTGGGCCCTGCGGTTTGACAGACCCCGCGGGGGCGGCCCCGTCCGGGATCCCACGCCCCCTCCAGCCGCTCAGTCCTCCCGCCGCCAGAGGCCGCCCCGGCTCGGCCGCGGGAGGAAGAAGGTAGCGGCGGCCGGCACGCGGTCACGCCACGCGAGGCTGCGAGGCCCGGCGTCCGCGTGCTCTGCCCCCAGGCTACACGAGGGGTCCGGCGGGACCACCACCCCTCAGCGCTTTCTCCTGCGACCCCATAGACAAGGGCCCCGGGAGGCTCCAAGGCCCGCCGTCCTGAAGCGTTTCTGTGGCGGGTTTTTGCGGCCGTAGGAGCCCCCGATTCCTGCGGGCGGGCGCCGTGGCCTGCGAGAGGGCACTCCCTCCGGGGGGAGAGATTTCCATCCTTCAGACAAGCGAATCTCGGCGCACCCTAACCCCACTTAACACAAGGGAGAGTCCTGAGGATCCGAAGTGCCTGGTTCCAAGGAACAAAGCGAGAGCAGCAGGGCTGGCGCCAGAAGCCGCGCCCCCCGCCCCTGGCTCCCTACTCCCTGCCCCTCTGCCCCGCGGCGCCGCGGCCCCAGCACCCCCCCCCCCCGCGACAGGTCGGAGGCGCGCAGGAGGCAGGTGACCGGCACCCACTGGTGGGGGTAGCGCTCGGCCGTGCTGCGCACGGGGGGCAGCGGCTTCCTGGAGGGATCTCTGCCGGGAGACCCGGGTCTCGTTCGCCCCAGGGACTGGCGGGCTCTGCCTGCCGTCTGGCTGGAAGCTGTTCCCAAACAGCCCAAAACATAGCTTGTTCCCACACTGTGGCAAGAATAGAACTAGTGGCTCCAGAGCACGGCCCACACACGCGCCAGGGAACGGAACAACTCAGCGCCCCCGTGCCCGGCGGGGGAGGCCGGGGAGGCGGCAGGCTTCCCCAGCCCCGAGTCCGTTCCCTCGGCTCCCGCAGGGCCCCTCAGGGCTCCCAGGCGGCGCTCAGCTTTTCCTCCCCGGCCTCCTGCCCCTCTCTGGAGGAAGATTTACGTACGGGTGGAGATGCTGGCCCAGGACTCCCCGGCTGGGGTGTGTGCGCGCGCGTGTGACACTTCTGAAATTGTGTTTATGTGCATCTTTCCTGGCAGTGTGCACAGCGGCCACCAGATTCTCAAAGGCGGCTGCCCTGAGGCAGGAAGGTGCGGCCCTCCCCGGCACTGGGAGCACCGGGAGCAGCAGGCAGCCCGGCCCCCTCCCCTGCCCAGGGCGAGTCTGCAGGGGCAACTGCGCAGCCCCCACAGAAGCAGCAGCTTGGGCCCGGAGTATGAGCTGACCACAGGTGAAGCAGCTCAGAAGGAAAGAAAACAGGCTGATAATGGTGTTGAGAAAAGGGAACTTGAGGTCTAAAGAGAAGATGAGCTGGGCAGGGGTTAGGAGGAAGGCTGGAAACAAAGGTGACCTGGCCTCCCCACTCGGCCTCACTGTGGGTATCCATTCCCTCTACCTCAACCCCTGTGACTGCCCAAAGGAAGAGGGGTTTTATTGATCGTTTTTAAACTGGTATTAAAATTTCTGAGGGAAGGGAAATTGAGAGCATTTGAGGGTTCAAAACAGCTTTAGAGAAGAGGGAGGGGGCACTTCCTTAATCTGACATTTTTAGTGCCTGAGCCAGAGAAGGGTGCCTCACCCCTAAGGGACCGGCAGGGGGGGAGGTGCCCATGCAGGCTGGGAAGCACCATGGAGACCCTGGGCGGAATCACCCCCTTGCCCAGCCTCATTGGCCACCAGCCAGGATGACAGAGAGGGGACAGATCTGGGTCTTAGGTTACCTGCTCTTTGGGTATTAGTTCCAGGGGTAAGGAGACACTGCAAGTCATGTTACAGAACAAAACCCTCCCTGCCAAAGATGAGCCTCTTTTGCCTCCACTCCTAGTGGCCTCGAAGTGGGGCCTGCGGAAGGGCTAGTCTTCGGCACCTAGACCTTTCCAGCCCCAAAGTGGTTTGATGGATGGCCGCAGGCTAAAATGAATAGCCTCACATTTCTGGATGTGGGGAGACAGCTCTGTGTCTGTTGTGAGGCTTTCTTAATGGAAGTGGTTACAGCCATGCTTCTGCGTGCGCTCCTGGGACCGCTCTGGGACAGAGAATGTGGGACTGGGTGACTATATGGCCGGCACACAGCAATGCCACTCTCCAGTGGATTCTCCAAAAAATTTAATTTGTTCTGGCGATGAAACTAAAGCGGCATAAGGACTTAAATCCTCAGGCTAGGCAAGACATTGTGGCCTTGGAGAAAGCCTCAAGGCAGCCAGCAGAAGGCAGTAAGATGGACTCTTGGTGGGGAAGGGATGAACCACACAATGAACTATGGGAAAGTTCTAGATGTTGCAGCCCAAGCAATGAGAGGGATAAGGAGGGACTGTCCCCTTCACGTGGTGCTTAACAAGAAAAAAATGCCCTTCCTTTCGTTCCAATCATTAGGGCGCGGTCTGGGGGCTAGGATCGGAGGCAGGTTGCTTATTGCTTGCCCCTCCGTGGACCTATAGGATCTGAGAGCAGAGGAAGAGAATGGAACAGCCTGGTAGGACAGCAAGAGTGAGAAGAGGAAGTCCCACAGTCCCCTGGGTCAAAGAGTCAAACCCTGGGCTTGGCCTTCAGCCCTCTGGGGCCAGAATAGCATCTCTTCCTTCTGAAGAGGTCGCCTGAGCTCCCAGGATGGAATGTCAGCTTCCCGGCCTCTCTGATCACTGGTTGCCGGGATTCCCTTGTGTCTCAGAAGTCCCGGAGCAATAAAGAAGGTTTCTCTTCAGGAATTTCTCTCCCAGTGAGTAAGCGGCCAACTCCGGTGGCAGAAATGTCCTTTCTACCCAATCTGCACCCAGGAGGGTGGGAATGTGGCCAGCCCTCGGGAAGGGCCCCCGGGGCTCACGCGACCCAGGACGGAGAATGTGAACGTTCTTCAGAGGCTCAGAACTCCCAGTCGTCCACCTCTAGCTCTTCCAGGTTTGTTACCAGGCCAAAGATCCCGCTGTGATCCTGAGGCTGGCTGCCCTCAAAATTGGTGATGGGGGTGACGGGGCGAAGTAACTCAGGCAAGGCCTCTGAGGCGCGTCGCTTGATCTGAGGGAGGAGGGACAGTTAGCGGTGGATCCCGTTGCTCTGGTTCCCAGGACACCATGGGGCCAAGTGGCCCCATGACAGTTGGCCTGTTAGAGCCCAAAATCTCTAGGAGAGGAAGGAGCGGCGCCTCTAAGGGGCTTCGGAAACAGGGCCATTGCTCTGACTCAAAGGGAGGAGGAGAGAATACACACTAAGGATCCCAAAGCAAAGGTGGTGCAGGGTGGTTTAAGCACAGGCAAGGGAAAAACCACCCCAGGGAGCCTTGGGAAAGTACTTTGTACCTGCTTGAAGAAAGAATGGTTCAGGAGGGTGCTGGCACTTGGTCTGTAGAGAAAGCGGGAGAAAGACCAGCATCATCCCTGTGCCCCAGACTTCCCAAACCCTGCTGCTTACACCTTATCCTCAGGCAACCTCTACTTCTTCCCTCAGGCCCCGGAAACACGACAGCCAGAGCCACCCAGGCTGGCTTCTTAGTAAACCCTTGTGCTCATCCCTCCCGCCACAGGGGCTCGGGACTCCTCCAGGAACCCAGCCCTTTCCGGGACAGATGCGTCCTCTTGAACTCGGCCTTCAACCCCCCCCAATCCTCCATGTTCCCCCGAAAGCCCACTCTCAGCCCGGAGAGGATACCTTACGTCTGGGTTGCGCTGAAGGCACTGCTCCACGAAGTGGTGGAAGTGAGGGGAAAAGGTACGGTGATAGGGGTGGGATGGCGAGTCGCCATTGGAGGTCCTGGGGGTGCTGGGGGCCAGGCTCTCACTCAGGCCCGAGTTGGCTGCTGAGCGTGAGGTGCTCATGGTCAGCTCCTCAGCGGGGATGGTGCTGGTGTCCAGCAGGCAGGGCACTGTGCCGTTCAGCTTCTCCAGCAGCATCTGGGGAGGACAGAGCCGGGACCCGGGCTGAACTGGGGGCCCCTGGGAGATCTATAGCGTTTCCTTACAAATACACTTTTCCCAAAATACAAATTTGGCTTGGGGGAGTAGAGAAAAGAGAAGTGGGGTAAGTCTGATTTTTCAAAAGCAATGCGGGTCGCAGGCTCAGCAGCCATCCCTTAGCTAGGCCAAACTGCCAAGGAGAGGGCCTACAGAAATGCACCCCCCAACTACGGCTGCAAGGAAGGGGCTCCCAGTCTCCTCTCCCGTTTATAAGACACCGTGATCACAGCCTTCCAACCATAGAGCCCCCACCCTAGAGTGAAGGCGGCTATCAGGTCATTTTATTTGGAGCCTGGCTCCCAATTTGTGGTGCCCCTGTGGGTCCAAAGGGGTGCGTTACGTGGCACCCGCCCCACCCTGCCCCGGGCTGTCCCTGTGGCAGGCTACACAGGAGCCCCGGGGGCAGGCTCCGCTAGGGTGGCGGGGCCGAAGTCCTCGGGCTCTACACGAGCAAAACCAGCCCCACCTCAGGGACTGCCGTCCTTAGGGTTGCCCTGGTGAAGTGCGGGGCCAGAAACCTGGAAGGTTCTCTAGAGCTGTTCTGCCTAATACGGCTGCCACCAGTCACAGGCAGCTGTATATACTTAAGTGAATTTAAATCTGGCTGATAATTCAGTTCCTCCATCTCACTGGCCACACTGTAAGTGGCCACTGTACTGGGCAGCACAGATAAGGAATTCCCACAATCCCAGAAAGTGCTACTGGACCATGCTGTTTCTAGGTCCATACCTCTTGTTCACCTCACATAGCCTTTCACTTTCCCAGAGCTCCTTTCTGCGATGGTCTTAGATTTTTCTGGATTCCTTAGGTATGTTTCCATAACCCTCCTAACTAGTCTGCTAGGTCTAATCTACCTGCTGTAGTGATCTAACAAAATGCATCTGAGGCTCTTACTTCTGGGCTCAGAAGCCACCAGCAGTTCTCCACATACTTTGGGCCAGGAACCAAATGCCCTGGCGTGGCACACAAAGTCCTTCAGGATCTGCTCTGGCTTCCTTCTCCAGCCACATCACCCAGCAGCCCCCGGGAAGTGCCTTGTACTTAAGCTATTTGTAACTATCGCCATTCCCCAGATCCTATCCTTTCTTGACTCTGGATCTTTGCACATGCTGTTCCTTCTAGCCAAGAGTTTCCTTCTACTTCCCATTCTTCACATATCTGCCTTCAAGGCTCAAATGTCACCTCCTCCTAGAAGCCTCCCTGGGACCCCTGCTCTACAGAGCTCCCCTCTGGCCATTCTCTAAGTGCCCCTTTTCCCATAGGGCATTCTGTGGGCTTAAGGACAGGCTCACTCAGAGCCAAATCCCCCTCCCAGTTCTAGATCATGCTCCAGGGTACTTGGGACTCAGGTAATCCTTGCCCAGCTATCCCAAGTCTGCTTCCTGGATTTGATAAGGCCTGGATAAGCCTCTCCCCCAGGCTGTCTCCCAAAGGTACACGATGCCACTGGCTGTGCGTGCCAAGGAGTGACCAAAGGGCAGTTGTTGTAAGGGGCATGAAAAGAAATTGAATTTGTAAGCCAAAGGTTCCAAAGGTATTGGCCAAAATGTGGTAGCAGGTAGCACAGAACCTGAGGAGTCTGAGAACTATAATTTAGAAACAGACCTTCCAGGTATATTTATCAAAGTAGGAGGATAGCATATATTTTATAAACTTATAAAAATGTGTTAGCTTGATTTATACATCTAAACAGACGCATGACACGTGGGCCTCCGTTTGTGCTCCAGGCCCTACAGAAGTGAGCAGTGGGCCTGCTCCTGAGCTCTCCTCCCCTGGGGTCCCCCTCCACAGCAGGGGAAGGCATGCAGGGGGGCAGGCAAGAAGGAAACCAGGCTGCAGGCTCACCTGGGTGGCAGGCATATCCTTAAAGGGGACGTGGCCATTGGCCAACTCACAGGCTGTGATTCCCACACTGTAGATGTCAGACTTGGCATCGTAACCCTGAAGATTCTAAATCAGGAGAAAAAAAACCCCCACAGATGACTCCATCTATAGCCTGAGAAGGGCACGGGGGAGGAACAGAATGCCTGTCTCCAATCCAGCACACTTTCCTTGCCTTCCTCTTCCTTACTACCGAAGAGTAGCTGATATTTTAAAGGAAGGAATGTTTGATGCTGTGTAACAAGAAGGAAGAAATGTGGGGCCCTATGCTCCTGCTTAGGGGAGGGGTGTGGAGAGCACCAACTATTTCCAAAATGCTCACTCTTCTATAAGATGGGAAGGCCTCTGATGGGGACTGAAATAGTATTCGGCCCAGTTTGGGACCCCACAGAGGGGAAACAACACCATCTGCAATGGGCGCCCAACACCCACACTGAGAGGCCTCCCAGGTCCACCTGCCAACAGGGAACCCCTCCCTCTAGAACCCCTCACTCCACCCAGAAGCGAAGCACCCCCATCCCGGGAAATTCCTGAAGGCTCCCTTGGGACACTGAGTTGGTGAGGGATGGGGGCTCCTCAGGACTCAGCGCACAGACCTGCTGGAGGACCTCTGGGCTGAGCCAAGGCAGAACCTTGACACTGTACTTGGGAAAGTCGTGGACCACACGCTGCCGCTGCCCGTGGCTGATCATGCTGAGGTTGCTGCGTAAACCAGAGAGGTAGACCTTCCCGTCGGACGAGATCAGGATGTGGCTGGCTTTGACACTCCTGGGAGGGCGGGGAGAGGGTATCATGGGGCAGCCAGAGCCCCTCACACCGCAAACCTTTGATCGTCACCTACTAGCTCCAGTCAGCTCTCTCCTTAGCCCCGTCTGGCTGTGTGTCTTACACATGTATATATTCATGCCATTTATACATGAACACATGTTTATATGTATATAACACATACATGAGAAAAGAGAAAGTAGCATGACCCAATTTACATATCACCAGATTTTAAAACTTACTTATATTTTGCTAAAGTTCTCTTTTATGCTCCCAGACCACTGCTTCCCCTGCCATCTACTGCCTTCAATCTATACTTTTGTTTGTAGGTATTCTTATAAAGTGTAGCATGATTTTGTATGCATATATTTTCAATTTACCCGACGGTGCTGTGCTATCCCTCCCATTCTCCCTTCACCTCTCAGTGCTGTTTATAAGATCCCTCTGTATCGCCCCCTGCGTACAACTAAGCTTTGCTCCTAACTGCTGTCCGTACTCTGGGCCAGGTTCTAACACTTTTACTCATCCGCTCTCCCAGGGAGGAGCACTCACGCTGCCTCTAACCCCACATGAATGGGAACGATGACACCCACACCTGTCCCCTAAGGGTTTCTTTGGGGTGTCCACCTGGAGCAGCACTGATGGTCCCAGTCCCAAGCGACCCCGGCCATCAGGGCATCTTCCACTGTGTGGACAGGAGACCCCATCTCCTCACTGCCTTGGGCCTCCTCCAGCCTCCACCCTACACCCATCTCAGGTGTACAGGGTGACAACATCCTGTTTTAATTTTCCTTTTTTTTTTTTTTTTTAAAGATTTCATTTATCCATTTGACTGAGAGAGAGAGAGATCACAAGTAGGCAGAGAGGCAGGCAGAGAGCGGCGGGAGGAAGCAGGCTCCCCGCGGAGCGGAGAGCCCAACGTGGGGCTCAATCCCAGGACCCTGAGATCATGACCTGAGCTGAAGGCAGAGACTTAACCCACTGAGCCACCCAGGCGCCCCTTAATTTGCTTTTCTGATTATTGCCAGCTTTGAGCATCTTTTCATACAACAGTCCTTTGGGTTTCCTCTTTTATAAACTTCAAACCATTTGCTCTTTTTTCTATTGCTTTGCCATCCTTTTCTTGTTGATGCACAGGATTTCTTTGTTACACATCTCCTGTGTGTTTTACACAAAGCTTACATCTCACACCCCGTCACCCATTTCTTAATTTTGTTCCTGATGTCCTTCATTGGAGAGAGATCTTTAATCGTGATATAATCAAATCTGTCAATTTGTTTTATGTTTTGTACTTCTAAAATATCTAGACAGTCTTCGATGCCTCAGGTCACAAAAGCATTTCCTTCTATCTAAGTCTGTAGTTTCACATCAGACACTGAGTCCATCTGAACTGCTCCTTTGGATGTGGAGTTAGATAGGGGTCCGGTTTCATTATCTTCCCTACTGTGAGCTGCTTGTCCTGATACCTTCTACTAAGCAACCTGCCTTCCCCCGGGCCTCTTGGCATAGGGCTGACTTTGGGGCACATACACCAGTTTGGGTGCTCCAAGGGGTGGGGGTGCAGAGGTCCGTGACAGATGTTCTTCTCAGGACCAAGCCACTCAGTAAAGAGAAAGTTAGAACTGACAGACCAAATGCTCTGTCTACCAAGTCAGAGGCAAGGACAGGATGCTGAGCCTTGGTTTAAACTCTGACGTCACTAACTTCAAAGTCCCACTGTTTCCTCGAGGGCTCATGCGCTCTCGGAAGGGGCGGTTGTGCCCGTGACTGCACCTGTGTACGTATCCCATGTGGTGGATGTAGTCCAAGGCCTTGAGCACCCCCTGCAGGATGTAAGCAATCGCCAGTTCATTCATGCCGTCCATGAAGTGTGTGCAGATGAGATCCTTGGCAGAACCTGAAGAAAAGTCGTGGGGGCCGGGGGAAGGGTAACAGAGAAGGGAAACTGCACATGAGCCAGCTGACAACAGAGCTCCCAGAACACCTCTCTGCCAGGACCCATGTCCCACTCACCATACGCCATGAATGATGTGACAACCCACAGCTCATTGTCTGCAATAAAGGTGGCTCGATATGGCAGGATGTTGGGATGGCTGAAGAGTTTAGAGACATGAAGCTCCCCCTGAAAGCAATGGTAAGGGGAAGTCAGAATCAAGCGCGCTGGACGCCATGAATAACATGGCGACCTAGTACTTCCGGAGCTCTTCTCAGAGTCCTGGAAGCAGCCTGCGCCAGAGGCCAGCCAGAGGAGACAGGCCAGGCTCTGCGGTCTCCACACGGAGCCCAGCACTGCTCTGCCAGCTTCTGCCTGAGTCTGGCTTCGCCAGCCGATCTTAAAAGCCTCAAGAAAAATTCCCCGCCTGCAGGGAAACTGCCAACAGCACAATCAAGGGTCCCAGCTCGCCACCTCAGAATCAAGAACCAACTGCTGACTGAAGACTTAGGAAGTCATGAGCTTAGAGCTTAGCTCGACTTCAAGGGCCAAGGCACAGAACTCCTCTTTAAGGTAAGGAAACAAAGAATGTTTTCCCATTGTAAAGGAAAATGTTGTAATGGACAGAACGAGGAAACAAAGCACCAGAGGCAAACGATGACTACTGGATATCCGAAGGGGCTTCTCCAGCAACCCGGGAGGGAGAGCGCTTACGGAAAGTGTCAGACCTATGGGATTTTTTTAAAAAAAGATTTTATTTATTTATTTGACAGAGAGAGACACAGTGAGAGAGGGAACATAAGAGGGGGAGTAGGAGAGGGAGAAGCAGGCCTCCTGCTGAGCAGGGAGCCCCATGTGGGGCTCGATCCCAGGACTCTGGGATCATGACCTGAGCTGAAGGCAGATGCTTAATGACTGAGCCACCCAGGTGCCCCAGACCTATGGGATTTTAAAATAAATGTGGACGAAAGAATTACAGACACTCCAGGGTCCTGAGATGGGATATGAGCTAAGGTCAAAGAAGCTATACCTTCTACCTGTCCACTGCTCCAGAAAATTAAAAAAGAATCCTAAAGTCCAACATGCTCTAGAATAAACTCAAATATCTTTCTTCCCAAATAACTAAGCTGGGACTGACGTTCAGTTCCATCCTCAGACCCACAAAACTGCTCCGACCACACGAATGGGTGGGTATTAGAGCACCATCAGATGAGCATGAATTCAGAGACACGTTATGAATGAAGTAGGAGGACAGGCTGCACGTCCACCGCTGAAAATACACCGACCCAGGCCCTGGATCTCCGGGGTTCTCAGTGCAGGCCTGCGTCAGTGAAGGAGAGTCTAGCCCCCGGCCAGCTACCAGATCTGTGGTCTCTCCCTGTTTAACAAGAGGGCAGCTACTTGCTTGTCCTACAGAAAGGAACCTTGGGCCAACAGGATGATGAGAGCTGGAACACGGCTGTTGTGGCAGAGCAGGCTGCCCTGAATCTGGAACAAGACTGCCCGGGTTTGAATCCCGGCTCAACCACATACAAGTGTGTGTGACCACAGGCAAGTTACTTAGCCTCTCTGAATAGTAAACAAGTGAATAAATGAGCCACAAAGTAGTCTTTGGAGAAGAGGAGGGGACTATAAATTGGCCTGAGCAGCTTTATAGAATCCTTAGTGCCAAAATCCCAGGATTCTTCATTAAGAGTTTCTGTAACGTTTCGGTTTAGTCCACCTTTGTTTTCTTCCAGCTACTTTCAGAAGACACACATAAGAGATGTCCTGTGATTACTACTGGAACTAAGAGCCCACCCTTCCAGTGTCCCATTCACATTTTATTACCTGCAAGAATGTCACCATCTCATTGGAACAGGCTTCCAGGTTAATCCTTCGTACCGTCACATACTCTCCTGTTGGTTTGTACCTTGCTAGGTTCACGGTCATCAGGTCCTCAAATCCTTTGCCTAAAAAAAAAGGGGAATGGCCATAAACAAGGACAACAGCAACAAAGGTTGCCTTAAAGAGACCTGATCTAAAAAGGAGATTCAAGTTAAAACTGTCACTGCTGTTACCCTCATGACTGACATTTCTTGGTTTGTCTCCTTTCAGTTCCTCCTCCACCAACCATTCGAACTGACTATGGTGCAGGACATCAGAAATGTATTGTCTGATGTATTGTCTAAGCCAAAAAGGAAAAACTGCAAAAGAGTTTCTCTCCTGGTAACAAGAGCTCTTTTCCCATACTTGGAAGACAAAAGCAAAGGAGACCCCCAAATTTGTCACCCTGAGTCCTGCTAACTAGCTCACAGCTTCTGGCACACATTCATTTTGGGGAAGGGGGGGGCACAGAGGAGACCCTGGAGCCCGAGAGTGGCAGTCCCTGGACTTTACCTATGATGGTGAGTAGCTCGTAGCGCCCTCCCTCCGGCAGGAAGCTACTCATGATCTCCTGTTTAGAGAGGGATGCTATCGACTCTGAGCTCGCTTCATTGGTCTAAAGAAAAAGAAAAATAGGTTAATAAGAGAAAATTGGGTGTGGGATGGGAGTGGGAGGTGGCAATTCAGACCCACGAGGAGACTGGCATCTAACCACACAAATTCTGACTCTGGGGCAAAGAAATTGTTCCAGCACTATTCAATGAGAAATGTAAAACACCAGTGTTCATGTTCAATGTAGTCACCAGCTCTAATATCAGAGCCAGTAAATGTGAGTACTATATAGGAATGGGGGTGGGGGACAGGCCCAGTTTCAGTCGACTATTGATTTGCTTGTCCATTCCAACAACTGGCTTATTTGCTAAAAACTGTGAAATTCTTATCTGGGGGCAGGATGTCTGGAGAAAACCATGTTTAAAGAGATGCAGGATGGAGAGGTGGGGGAGGGGTTCCTATTTTATGGTCCTGACTGCAAGATTCCAAAGGTCACGTGCTGAATCTTGGTATAGGGAAAATGTGGCCATAAGAAATCTACTCTTTAGCAAACCAAGAGCCCAGACCAATTATTCCCTGACATTTCCAAGGAAAGGAAAAAAAAAAAAAAAATCAGCCAGCACACATGACTGCAGGCAAGGGACAGAACTGTCGGGTCTCAGCCATCATCCCAGGTGGCGGAAGTGACCCGCGTCCTTGTTCCTGCCACACATGAAGCGGGACTTCTGCCAGTTAGGATGTGGGGCATCACACCTCTGGCCTTCGAGGTCCAGAAGAAGAGAGCCCATCAAAATCGATGGCAGACCAACAGCTCTTCTTCCAGCTCAAAAGGCTGTTTCCTTCTTCCAGACCTAAATTTATTTACATGATTTCGGGACCATGTTTTTCTTTCTTTTGGATCATCTTTCTTCAGACGTGTGTCCTACGGAAATGGAGAACCTTAGGCCAGCTCAAATTCCATATGCTGTGTTCCTAAACCTGAGCGCTAGTTAGGAAAAGGTCTTTGTGAACACACGAAAGGCCCCAGACTTGGCGCTAGCCAGAAGAGAGTGAGTCGAGAATGTTCTGGCTTGGTGGTACCACCTGGCAGGGGGTCCCTGATGTTTCAGGCACATCTGGTTTCAAGAGTTCATGCTGCCACTGGGGAAAGAAACCACGTGGGGTTCTTCCTCTTGCACCGCTTACTATGACAGTAAGAGGAATCTTGTCAAGGAAGAGAGCCTGGTCAGCAAATTTCTAATTCAGTTTTTCTGTATCTAAGATTCATCCATATTGTTGTGTTTAGCAACTCTACCTCAGACTCTACCTCAGTTTATCCATTCCAGTGTCAATGGGCTTTTTGGGTTGTTTTCGGTTCTGCTGTTATGAACTGTGCTATCGGAAACCCATCTGAATGTGTTTCCTGATGCGTGTATACAAGAGCTATGCTAAAGCTTAGGCCCAGAAATGGAATTGGTATGTTACAGAGCAAATGAACGATCAATTTTACAAACTAATGCAAAATTGTTTTCCAAAAAGGTTATACCCATCTACACTCCCTCCAGGATTATATGCATGTTTTCCTTGGTCCATTTTCCTCCATCACTTAATCAGACTTCATTGTTGCCAATGTCATTGTGGGTTTGATTTACATTTCCTTGATTACTAACGAGGTTGAACATCTTTTCATGTATTTGTTGGCTATGTGGGTTTCTCCCAGGTGAAACTGCCTCTTTGTTTCTTTTGTCCATTCTTCTACTGGGTTGTTTTAATGCAAGATTTTCCCCCAAGTAGGCCCCCTGAAACACTGATCTTGGCAGTTAACACACAGAAACAGTTTCCATGTTCAGTTAAATGAGAAAAGGCAGCATTTTCTTCCTCGTGAAGAATCATAAGGGATGCTCGTTTTGAGAAGTTTTATAGTAAGGAAACTTGTTTAACTTTGTTTGACCTAGCATTTCCCAAATCTACGTATCCAGAGAACTTTTTGTTAAATTTTGGAAAAGATAATTTGGGAAAGGCTATATTAAGCAAGATAAATGGTACAATACAAAGACTATAGGATCAGGAACCAGAGAGAGACAGAACTTGAACTCAGGTCTATTACTTGCTCTGTGATCCTGGGTAAGTCACTCTAAACTCTTAGGGTCTCTGTTATCTCATTAGTGGAATAAATTCCCAGTTCATAGGGCTGTTGTGACAATGAAATGAGATGAAATATGGAAAGAGCTTAGCGCTACCTGGTGTCTCATAGGTATTCAATTAATATGAATTTTGTTCTTCTCCTCCCTCTTTTACTGCCTACTGTTTGGTCACTCTCCTGTTCGACAAATAAGATGGAACAGAGAAAACGAAGAAAACAGAGAATCCTAAGAAGAGCTTGATAAATGATTAAGGTTGGTTTGATTTTAGTTTTTATAGTTACCTGTATTTTCCAATGCTCTGAAAACAAACTCTAGGATCATTGATAGCCATTATAGCTTCTTGACACTGTCTGGTCTTCAGAATAATGCTAAGATACCTCCCAAGTGCCTCAGACAGGTGAGAGATACACAACCAAGGGACAAAATGTGACCAAAAAGCCCAAACCAGGGGCGCCTGGGTGGCTCAGTGTGTTATAAGCCTCTGCCTTCGGCTCAGGTCATGATCCCAGGGTCATGGGATCGAGCCCCGCATCGGGCTCTCTGCTCTGTGGGAGGCCTGCGTCCTCCTCCTCTCTCTCTCTCTCTGCCTGCCTCTCTGCCTACTTGTGATCTCTCTCTGTCAAAATAAATAGATAAAATCTTAAAAAAAAAGATTTTATTTATTTATTTGACAGAGAGAGATCACAAGTAGGCAGAGAGGCAGGCAGAGAGAAGGGGGAAGCAGGCTCCCTGCTGAGCAGAGAGCCCGATGCGGGGCTCGATCCCAGGACCCTGGGATCACGACCCGAGCCGAAGGCAGAGGCTTAACCCACTGAGCCACCCAGGCGCCCCTTACCATTTGTTTAGAACTGACAAGCTGCAAGCTAAGTTAGTCTTGAGTCCCATCTTCTTAACTTCCTACCTCTCACTATCTGTACCTATTGTTCTTCTTTGGATCCTGTTTTCTGAAGTATTAATCTACTCCTCAATAACATCGGTGTTATCAGTGAACATAAAACTCAGGGGGTGGCTTGCAGACCCTAAGTCCCTGCTCTGATCTATGAGGATTCACGTGACTCGGCCCCTGCCTACTTCTAAAGACATCCCTTACCATGTCCCCAACTTGCTATAGTTGACCCATGAAAACAGGTTTGCATGGGTCAAGTTTGAACTGGGAAGGTCTCCTGCCCATGACCTTGTCATTGCCATGAGCTGAAGAGGCTTGGGGACATGTACCAGCCAGTTCCACCAGAGACAGAGTTCAACATATTGACCCAGACTGAAAACACCTGCTGTCATGTGACACACTCACTAGATCCCTTGTTACTAGGGGTGCTTTATAAAACAGAATCTGTTCTGTAAGGAAGTACTGCATTTTTTAGCAAGTAGCAATATAGTCCCAATGAGAACAAATCTAAAACTACTATATATTTGAAGGTCTTCTCTCCTCCGATTTCTAGGAAAACTCCTTAATATTTCTGTAATTTGAAATAGAGACAAAGATGGACAGCTGGAGTTGTGAGATGAAAGTACTTATTTAATGCATTTTAAATAACTCCCTTGGGAAAAACTGGTAGATACTTTTTTATGACCTATGTCCATCTTCCTTGCTGCAAGTGCATAGAAGACGTACTGTCTAGTAGGCTACACACTAGGGACACGCCCCTGTTGAGCCTAGGTAGGAAACGATGTAGTAAACTACTGGTATCATTAGGTAGTAACTTGGCAAGTATTTCTACTATCTTTGCTGACTACAGAAGATGACTCAAAAGTGTTCATTTTAGGAAATACAATTCTTTAGGTAATTGGGAATGTGAATTCTTGGCAATCGGGAATTGCATGAGATAAACTAGTCTAGTGGCTGCTGCTCCCATCTCACTGGCAATGATCCTAAAATGGGCGAGTTCTAGTTTGTGGATGTTTTATAGGTCTGAACTCAGAGAGAAACCAACCTTTATTTAGGAAAATAAGAAAACAAAGACAGTATTTTAAAAGGAAGAGGTTGGGTCTGATATTGCCACAAGAAGGGGGATTAGTCCAGTATACTGTTTCAGAGTTAGAAAAGGCCAAAATTCAGATGAAAAGGATGAAATTCTCTTTAAACACAGCATGGCATAGTTGTATTAGCATGAAGTGTAATCTCAAATTGTCTAGAGAAACTAATTCTAGCAAAGCTTCTTAGTTCCCCTTGCCATGAAAACCATTTTATTCATTTTGAAGCATTTGGACAATACATAAGCTACTGATAGCCAGAAATGACCATTAAATAACTTTGTTTAAAGAGTTTAAGATGAAGTACAATAGAGCACACAAAGACAATATTTGTGAAATGCTATATCCACCCCCCCCACCACCAGGTTTCACACAGGATAACTCTTAGCATAATGCCAGCAGCTGTGAAAACATAAAAATTATATATAATGGGCATTCTGTTCTGGAAAAATATCCAACTGATGGTACAGGGAATGTTTTTTGGTCTCCTGGCTAGAACATATTTCAATCTGCCAAAGCTTTGCTCAGAAATTCCTAGTCAACATCACCATCCTTCAACTGTGGGGCTGCCCGCAAAATGTGCAGAAGTCTGTCACCTGAAAAGACCAAGAAGTCTTTTGGGGAAGTGGGGGTACAGAGGAAAGAACCCCGGAGGTTCTTTTCCTCTCTCTTTATAAGACACTGATTTATGTTATCAAAATAGCTTGGTACACTGTGCACATCTGGTGTTACATTGGTGAAATGAACTACAAGAGTAGGAAGCAGGACAAGAGTCTTTCAACTTTTACCAATAAAAAAAATGCACCTCTGTTTTGTACTTTTTAATGTGGGGTTTTGTTTTTAAGGTAGATTTGAGGTACGGCCTATAATTGAGGTAGAGCTCTGTATGATCTCTGTGGACTGAAATCAATTAGCAATAGACCTAATTGGATGGAAAATGTAGCACCACCAGGCACTAAAAGATAACCACATCTTAGATTGTTGAAACTTTCTTTGCTTTGGAGGGGTGGTGGGGGACTGGTAGGATCGGGAAGGGGAGGAGACCTTAATCCCCAAGACAGAGACAAAAAGTGCCTGAGACTTTTTCAGCTTCCAAAGTACACACTGAAATCTTTCCAGGGTGAAACCTGAATTTCCACACTACAAATACAACTCATTGAGATAAGCGGAAACACAAAATGATAAGCCAACCAAAACCACAAATTTCCACAAGAAGTCATCCCCATGCAACAGCCATCATGCTAGAACCTAGAAAGTCACTTACTTTTCTCCGAGTGTCACCCGGAGGCTGTTCTGGAGTAGAGAAATTGGTTGTTGGCATTTTGTTTTTTAGCAGAAGACACATCCACATTCACAATAGCAATGATTACACTTAGGACATCATTTATTTATGGAACCACTTAAGAGTCATTATGGTAAAAAGTGCCCACAGGGTTAGGTATAAACACATACACATGCACACAAACACTAGCTAACACACAGAGAGACCCACAGTCAAAACATTACACAAAGATGACGTTTTAAACATGAATCTCTGGGTCTTCAAAAGATGGCAAGGCTATTATTCTCTGGGTATTCTTTGGCAAGTATAACTCAGCTGCTGTAATTCTAGTCTTAGATGTACTGTCCATCAGCACACAATGTTACTTTTAATAGGCTGGCTTCAGGGTCTTATATTGTGAACAAAACATTCAATATAAAGTTGCAGAGATATGTGGCTATTTCCCGGAAAGTGCAGGGACCAGAAAACGGGCTTTCAAAAAAAAAAAAAAGGCAAAAATGTTTTAATACGGCAACATGGATACATGGGACTGTTACCCACTTAGATTCTTCAGTCACATGCATTCTATTCTGAATACAGATAAAGCAAGGGCTTTTTGGCCCTCTGCTACTCTAGGGGAAATAAAGCAAAGGACAACTCAAATAACATCCTCCCCTTAAATCAGACAAATTCTGTATCTGTACTTTTTATCATTCTATGAAAGTGAGAAAAATCATCAAAGTTGATTTTTAACTGGAAAGTACTGGAATGATCACATATTTCCAAGTAGCTTAAGTTAGAAATCAAGGCATCCAACTGTATTGTTAGAAGAGACTGGCCACAGATAAATTAGCCTCAATTCGTCAAAATAAGATTTTTTTTTTTTTTTTGCTTTGGACATCAGTTTTCTGGTATACAAGTGGCAGGTACATTTGCTTAAGACAGTCTGTTAAAGCCAAGTGAATAGATTAAAGGAAATCAAGTCCAATCTTACAGAGTAGAAGGCAAATTCCAAGTTGTATAAAACCTCATAATACATACTTCATCAAGCTGTACAGACCAATCCCTTCACTCTCCTCAGATCAGAGACAAGGGAATTGTCAAAAGTCTGCCAGAGATCCTACACTCAAGATGCTGAAACCAAAATCCTTAATTCAGTTCACATATACTGGAATATTTTCAACTAATTAATTGTAAACTGTACTTCCAACTCCATTTTCATCAGTGCCAATGTCTACTTTTAAACCATGGTATTTCCATTTATGATTAGAAGAAAATGACAACAGGACCAGAATATAGTATTTTTCTTCCCATTTAGCTTTTCCTTTACTGTGCAGCTCATTTTTAATCTTCAGAATTAAATAAAAATAACTCATCATTTTTCTAAACTCTCATTTGTCTAAAACAGAATACTTTGACAGAGTTCACAAATAATACTCCTCGGGAAGGTCTTTGAGTGACATGAGGGAAAATAAATGAACAAGCATCACCTAGTAACTAACAAGTTTCAGTTCTCAGTGATTGAAGTCTATCTGAGGGTATTTTTTTGGGATCAGTCAACCGATGCTCTCAATCTAATAACTTGCTTCTTTAGCTGAAGAGTGTCTTGGTGTCCAGACACAAAGAATGGGGCTCTACTACTATTACTTGTGTAGAAAAGTATTTTCTTTGCCTAAAATTAAGATCACGGTTCTCAAAAAGGCTCAATTTGAAAGGAATCAAAGGCAAATGCCTGGCCCTATTAAACCTCAAAATTGCAAGGTTACAACTTCCGAAATCAGCATGTGGATTTTACAACAGGAAGTCAGTTAATATTTTTGTCCTGACAGATTTTTTTCCTTAGTTCTCTTAAGTCTCATAATTTCTACCATGAAAAGATGAGTCGACTAGATTGATCAGTAAACCAAAACTTTTATATCATTGCTACCTTCGTTCTAATAATTTTATTTTTAAAATCTTCAAGGTTAGAAGCTTTTAAACACTTAGTTTTTTTCCTTTAAGAATATGTCTTTCAACTGGATGAATACTTAGAAGAAATAAATATGACTTTAAGTAAATACTGACTTTCTAACAATCAAGACAGGCCAAGGTCCACTGCCAGATGAGTCCTCAAATCTTTGGGAAACCATGGATTCAAAATGGAGCCAAATGAATAGAAGAGCTGTCGTCTACACTTGCCCCTACAACTGACTTAGTCAACAAATCACAACAAAGTGATATTACCCTGAAGTGATGGCAAAATGCCATACTGTACTTACCTCCAAATAGCTCCAAATCTCTTAAGCCCTCAACAATGAACTTTTCCGAGACCCACCGCTAAAGAGGAAAACCCCAAAGAGAATTAGTATTTCTTCCAAGCCACAAAAAATTAGCTATCAGCCATTAGACAAACATAAACTACAAAAACAGAATCATGCCATACAGTTAAGATGCATTTCTATGGAAAAATTTTAAAAAGAATCCTGGACTTAAGTCAACAGAAAACAATAGGTTAACTCCTTTCTCTATTCTTCTTTGCCCTAATTTGATAAATAATCTTCAAATCTGACAGATAGTTGTGAAACATGTAGTACAGGTCCTAATAACGAAGAAGGTTTTTTTGTCCTTCCTATACATAAAACTACCTTCTGATTCCATCTGACAGTCTCAATGGCCGTCTATTACAGATGCTTTGGATCACGAATACCAAAGTGAAAAATGCTACCGGAATTCATAATATGGAAAATAGACATCAAACAGTTTTTCACAACCTCTGTTAATTTGTAAAAGAAAACAGTAAGCTGAATATTCTTTCATCCACTAGGATTTCTAAAGACGTCACCACTTATATTTTCTACCAGGTTTACAAGGACCACACTTACTTCACCAATCATGGTTCACTTTACTATCCTATTTCAAATGAGTGTTGGATTTCCTTAATACTCATCAGTGGTCTGGTTTCACATGAATCAGGCAAGGTTGACACAGAGAAAAAGCTCATATGTAAAAGTAATGGAAGTCAAGGTTGAATTTCACTTAAGAAATAGTGTTAAAGGTTGGCTTGGGGGCATTCTTTCCACCAGACAGAGTTCAGGCTAAGGAGAGATTCTGTTTTTCCTCTTAACAGTGAAGTTTACTCTTTCCAGTATAAATTATTCTTATATACACAAACACAAGAAAAGAGAAGTTAAGTAACATTCAGAAATAAGCTATATAAGATGAGTTTTGAATTGGAACTATAACATCATTCTCTGTCCTCCTCTATATCAGTTTTTTTCTAAATTAAAAAAAAGAACACCCAAAATAATAATAAAAAAAAAACTTGGTATAAAAAATAATGTATACTGTATCACAAAATATAACATATACTTCAATATTTAAAGAAAGTGGTATGTTCATGTGTCATATAGCACTTCTTCCTTGTTACAGAATTTTAAAATAATTACTACTGCATTTAGAAATTAAATACTTGATAATAAATAAAATATAATGCTCTTTTATGAAGTCAAGGAAGCTTACAAACAAGCTAAATCCAGTATTTGTTCTTGAGGTCATTTTAGCTGGTGAAGTTTTCAGTTGTAATAACATTTTTCACATTTAAAGAGTCTTCAGTTAAAACCCATGATTATACTTAGAAAAAGTGTTCCAATAATGACATTTGATACTGATTTTTAAAATACACAAACTTGCTGAAAATACATAGGAAATAGGCAGCTTATTAGCAATTACATATCTATAGTGAAAAGGGACATTTATTCATTTAATTTTGTATGAGTGATATTCATAAAATAAGCCACCATTTCTTCTCTATCAGACGAACTGGTGGGTGTATTTGGTGTCTCTGGTCAGCCTCTACCTTCAAGCTCTTTTCTCAGGAATGGAGGCTGTAATATCTGCTTTACTTCCCACATTCCTCCCTTCCAGAGGATTCCGAGCATCACATAAAAACGACCTACAATATCTGCCAAAACACGTTGCTTTACAGATAATAAAAATAGTAAAGCCGGAAGAATAGAAACACTCACCCGAATTCGCTCTGGTTTACTTACAAGAAAAGACATGAGTTCCTAATGTGTAGACCTACTTCAATTTCAAAAATTTAAGCCTAAAAGGAAAATAGAAACAGGTTAGTCAAATCTCCTTTTATAGAAATGCCTTTTGATGAACAAAAGCCTCCTATGAGTCTACCACTCAGAGCACTGTACCAGACCTATAAATTTCTAGATTCTGAAGACTGGTTTAGAGAAACTTTCAGAGACAATAAAACTGGATGTACTCTAGCCACTACATTTGGAAATACCGCAATCTCTATAAGAAAAGACAGGTTTGTTATTATGTGGTTTTCTTCTTTAATTTTTAAATTTCTCTTGACCCAATTCCCCACTGATCCTTTCCCAGAAGTAATGAGCTTCACTTCTTTTGGCTATTTATCCTGCTTTTTATTAGCATTCTTAAAAAATGTTTATATGGCCATTTTAGATATATATCTACTAAATTTCTACTGTGGTAGATGAAGACTAAACTCTCCCACATCACCTTCCTGCACCCTACTTTCCTGCTTTCATTCTTAACACAATTCTGGCATACTGATTAAATCAATAGTCCACATTTACATTGTTATGACTGTGGAAACATGGTTCAGAGCTGAGGCAAAGATGACCACATCTGTTTTCTTGTACACTATTTGTTTTCCTGGAGTTGATAATGGACTCATTTTTTTTTTTTTTTTACTTGTTTGGTTTTCCACATATTAACTGACTTTTTCAAAGTACATCTCTGCTATTTGTCTTATCAATATATTTTACCATACATTCTAACTCATCCATTCCAATTTTTCCCTAAAGATTGCTTTTCTAAGGCTCTCCATCCCCATGCTACAATCTAGACTAGTTGGTTTCTAAGCTAGCTGCACTTAGCCTTTTTTTTTTTTTTTAAATTTTTTTTTTTTTTTTTAAGTAATCTCTACACCCAACGTGGAGCTCAAACTCACGACCCTAAGATCAAGAGTTGCTTGCTCCACCAACTGAGCCAGCCAGGCTCTCCTACTGTAGCCTTTTTAGTGTGGAAATTTTGATCTTCCAATGCTGGGAAATATTCTTGTATTATTTCTTTTTTTTTTTTTTTTTAAGATTTTATTTATTTATTTGTCAGAGAGAGAGAGGACCAAGAGTGAGCACAAGCAGACAGAGTGATAGGCAGGGGCAGAGGGAGAAGCAGGGTCCCTGCGGAACAAGGAGCCCGATGTGGGACTCGATCCCAGGATGCTGGGATCATGACCTGAGCCAAAGGCAGCCGCTTAACCAACTGAGCCACCCAGGCGTCCCTCTTGTATTATTTCTTTGATAATTCTGTCTCCTCCACTTTCTCTGTTTTTATGTTACAGAATTCCTAATAAAAACATACTTCTAGAATTAACTTATACTTGTTTTGTTCCTATTTTAAACTCTACTTTCCAAGATATTTCTTCTATTTTATTTTCTAGCCCTTCTACTAATTTTTAAATTATGTTTATACATTTCCAAGAACTTTTGCCATTTCTCAGATGTTTCTTTTTTCATATCATCCTGATCTTGTTTTATGTTTGGTTAATTTATAGTTAAGAATTGTATCTGGAGGGGCTCCTGGGTGGTTCAGTTGATTGGGTATCTGCGTTCAGCTCAGGTCATGATTTCAGGGTCCTGGGATCAAGCCCCACATCAGGCTTCCTGCTCAGCAGCAAGTCTGCTTCTCCCTCTCCCTCTTCCTCTGTGATCTCTCTCTCTCTCAAGTAAATAAATAAAAATCTTAAAAAATTATATCTAGAGTGACTAAAAGCATAATGCATCATGACCAAGTGGGGTTAATCTCAGGAACTGAAGACTGTTTTAATACTAAAAAATGAATCAATATATACCAAACTGTTTTTGTCCAAAGTTGTATGCAAATTAAAAACAATTTTAAGGAGTGAAAAGAAATGGTAGGGTGAGCAGGAAAAAAATAAACTTGGTAGAGCATGTGACTCTTGATCTCATGTTCATGAGTTCAAGCCTCACACTGGGCATTAGAGCTTACTTAAAAAAAAAAAAGGAAAGAAAGAATCAATGTAATTTTACCAAAGTAACTGAGTAAAAAAGAAAAAAAAAAAAAAAAAACCATCTTGATAGGGAAAAATCATCTGAAAAAATTCAATACCAATTCTCAATTTAACAATTCAGTCAAATAGGAATAGTCAAATAGGAATAGAATAGAAATAGAATTTACCAAGTCAACTTGGTAAAAAATATATATGAAAGGGGAACCTGGGTGGCTCAGTCAGTTAGACATCAGACTCTTGATTCGGCTCAGGTCACAATCTCAGGGTTGAGAGCAAGCCCTGCCATCAGGCTCCGCACTCGGTGTGGAGTCTGCTTCTCCCTCTCCCTCCTCTCTTGGAGGGAGCGCTCCAAGAGAGCATGCGTGCGAGCTCTCCCTCAAATAAATAAATAAAATATTTTAAAATGATAAAATATGTAGGAAAAATGTATAAGGTAACATCATACTTAGTAGTAAAAAGAATTAGTGACTTGACTCTAAGAACAGAAGCGAAACAAGAATGTCTGCTCCTATCACTTCTGTACATCACTGTACTAGTGGTCTTGGCCAAAGCAAAAAGGGAAAAAAAAGAAACAAAAGGCAAACAGATTGGAAAAGAAGGTGTAAAACTCTTTATTCATAGACTACATGATTGTGTATATAGAAAATTCTAAGAATTATACAAAAATTATTAGATCTAAAAAAATGAATTTAGAAAGAAGCTCAATTACAAAACCCAATTGTATTTCTATATACTAGCGAAGAACAATTAGGAAATGAAATTTTAAAGAATGAAACTATCTATAATACAAACAAAAACATAAAATAATTAGGAATAACTTTTTAAAATTATGAATAAGAACCTATATGTTTAAAATTATAAAACATGGCTAAGAGGTATTAAAGATAAGCTAAATAAGAGATATGCTATGTTCATAGATTAGAAGACTCAGTATTGTGAGGATGTCAACTCCCTCCAAATTGATGTATGGACTCAGTACAATCCCAATCAAAATCCCAGCAGACTTTTAAAAGAGAAATTGCTAAACTGATCTTCAAATTTATATGGAAATATAGGGGACCTAAAATAGCCACAATTATTTTGAAAAAGAACAAAATTAGAAGACTTATATTACCTGATTTCCAGACTTTATTTATTTATTTATTTATTATTATTTATTTGACAGACAGAGATCACAAGTAGGCAGAGAGAGAAGAGGGGAAGCAGGCTCCCTGCTGAGCGGAAAGCCCCGATGCAGGGCTCGATCCCAGAACCCTGGGATCATGACCTGAGCCGAAGGCAGAGGCTTTAACCCACTGAGCCACCCAGGCGCCCCTCCAGACTTACTTTAATGCTACAGTAATCAAGACAGTGTACTTTGGTCTAGCATAGACAAATGGATCAATGAAACAGAACAGAGAATCCAGAAATAGATCCATGCATGTATGGGCAATTAATTTTCAAGAGAGGGGCCAGAGTAATTCCATGGGGGAAAATAACCTAGATACAACTTAACAGACATTTAGAAAAAATGAACTTTCACCCTTACCTTATATGATACACAAAAATTAACTTGAAATGGATCAAAGAAGTAAAGAAAAAGTTGAAACTACTAAGTAAAACAGGAGAAAATCTTCATGATGTTGGGATAAGAAAAAATAATTAAAAAAAGAATACCAAGAGCATGAAATAAAAAAGAAAAATATAAACTTTATGAAAATGAAAAAATTCTGCCTTTGAAAGACACCACTAAGAAAATAAACAAGTTGGGAGAGAAGTGTGTGTGTGTTTGTGTGTGTGTGTGTGTACAAAAAACATTTTATATACAGAATATTTAAAGAACTTGCACAACTCAATAAGACAACGCATTTTAAAAAATGGGCAAAAGATTTGAACAGAAGAACAGGAATGGCCACTAAGCACAAGAAATGATGCTCAACATCACTTGTCATCAGGGAAATGTATATAAAGCCACAATAAGATACCACTATACACCTATGGAAATGGCTAAAAATAAAAACTGACAATACCAACCGTTGACAAGGATACTGACCAACAGAAACTCTCATTCACTGCTGATGGGGATGCAAACTACTGTAACAGCCACTTTGGAAAATAGTTTAGTAGCTTCCTGTGATCCACTAAGTCTGCTCTAGGTAGTCTACTCAAGAGAAATGGAAACATATGCTCACATAGACTTGTACATGAATGTTCATAACAGCGTTATTCACCATGGCCCCAAAACATGGCTAAGTGTCTATCAACTGGTAAGTGAAAAAACAAAACGTGGTATATTCACAAGTGGAATACTACTCAGGAATAAAAAGGAACAAAGTACGGATACATACAATATCATGTTAAGTGAAAGTCAGACGTAAATCTATGTATTCATATACATGAAATTCTAGAAAAAGTAAAAATACTATGACAGAAAGCAGGTCATTGGTTCCCTCGGACCAAATTCAAAGAGACACACAAGAACTTTTTGGGTGCTGAAAATGTTTTGTAGTTTGATTGCATTATAGTTACACAAGTGTATCTGTTGAAATTCAACAAACCATATACTTCATGTAGGCATATTTTATTGTAGGTAAATTGTATCTCAACAAAAATGACTTTAAAAGTAAAATGACTAAATAATCAGAAACACTTTTGAAGAATCTAGAAAAAAATCCTTGCCATGTTTCCTTTTTTTTTTTTGAGGTGGGTTGGGGTTTTGTGGGTATATGGTATAGCAACGGGAGTGGGAACTTAATCAGATACACAGAGTTCTTGGAATCCTTGGAACTGCTTCAGAGAAATCAAAGCAATGGTTTTCAATCCAGGGGCAAGAGGAGACCTTTTAAAATCATCTATATATTTTTATCAAATTGCATTTATCCTCACCCCTATCCTAATCTTCTTATAGAAGATCATTACCATGTTGAGAATCATTTATCCTGGCATGAAATAGTAAAAATATTGACTGACTTAAAAAAAAAAAAAAGATTATTAGAGAGCACATTATTTAATAACATTAAACACAAGCATCGTGCAAAAGAAATTTAAGAGGAAGCAGGGTCCATATCCATATGTAGTCTACAACAGAAAGAAAATAGAATATTAACGTAGATAAAAAGATGATTTTTATCTGCAGAAGGAACCGTTTATGCTCTGGGAAAATACTGGAAATAGAAAGTAAAGTCAGTCTCCAAACACTATGAATTAATAAAACCTAGGAACTGCTCCTAGACTACCACACCAACAGCTTCATTAATTTTTTGAACATGGGATCCCAACCAGGAAGTGTTTCAAATTAACTCATGTAGTTATAAAAACCTATGGGTGCTCAAACTCCCACCTTCAAAAATTTTTAATTCAGCAGGTCTGGAGAAGGCATACGTAGAAATGGGCAAATCCTTGCGGTGTTCAGCAAAGGGAAAGACAGCTACTATAACCTGGAGAAGGCATACGTAGAAATGGGCAAATCCTTGCGGTGTTCAGCAAAGGGAAAGACAGCTACTATAACCTGGGACAGACCTGGGTAGTCAGTGTCAAAGAGGACTTAAAGGAAATGGGAATTCCCAGCATGAAATAGTATTAGGTGCTCATTTTTAGTGCTTACTTTGTTTTGTCCACACGTGTATCTCCCAGTTTCTAGACTAGTGCATATCACGTAGTAGACACTCAGTAATGTTGACCGACTGACCAAATATACCGAGAAGTTATGTCAGCCCTTTGCATAACCAGTTATAGAAGCACAACTCCAGATATATGAGAACAATGAAGAGGCCTTATGTGCATGCTAGAGGATGCATTTTCTTCACCAGGCAGTAGGGAGCCACTGTAGGTTTTAAACAGAAAAGTGACAAACGCAAAACAGTGGTCTAAGATAGTGTCTCTCAAACTTTATAGTGCATTCACAAAATTTGAGGATCTTGTTAAAAGCGCAGATGTTGATTTAGAAGGTCTGGAGTGGGCCTAATACTTCTAACAAACTCCCAGCTGATGGTAACGCTGCTGGTCTGTGGACCATTGTATTGACTAATGTTTGAGAAGCCTTGTTCTAAGAAACATTCTAAGGAATATTAATCTGCAAACAGATGGAAGAATGGGAGGTGAAAAATCCCCAGAGGAAGGAATGCCAGTTAGAACACAATTACAGCGGACCATATTTGGGGTGATAAGAGCTTGTAGCGGAGGGAATGTTAAGAAATAGATGGGTAGGGGCGCCTGGGTGGCTCAGTGGGTTAAAGCCTCTGCTTTCGGCTCAGGTCATGGTCCCAGGGTCCTGGGATCGAGTCCCGCATCAGGCTCTCTGCTTGGCAGGGAGCCTGCTTCCCTTCCTCTCTCTGCCTGCCTCTGTGCCTGTTTGTGATCTCTGTCTGTCAAATAAATAAATAAAATCTTTAAAAATAAAATAAAATAAAACAACAACAACAAAAAAGAAATAGATGGGTAGGGGATGAAGGAAAAATGAAGAAATTATATTTAGTTAGTTAAGACACCATAAATCATCTAGCCCATCCTCCACCCTTTAGGGGAAGAGCTTTTACAAACCCTAGGATGTAAGGTTAATTTAGCCTCTGCTTGAAAACTTCCCCTGCCAGAGACTCACTGCCTTATCACGGAACCCATTCTACTTGTGGACAACTCTGATGACTCTGATTTTTTTTTTTGTGCCCAAGTAACTGGGAAAGAGTAGTGTGTCAGCAACAAAACAGGAAACTCAGAGGTGGAAGTGGTTCTGGTGGGAAGATGAGTTCGAGTTTTTAAATCATGTTGAAGTTGAGAAAATAGTTATATATCCAAGTGAGAAGATATAGCAGTCAGAAAAGTAAGACTAATGCTTCAGAGAGATGTTAGAGATGGCTATGTGGACCTGGGAGTTAGCAGCCAAAGCTATACAGTGACAAATGCACTCAAGGAGAAAATGGGGAGAAAAAGAAGGCTGGGAAACAAGCCTTGGGATAAGTCCATATGTCGGACATCATGCTTGAAGGGAGGTAGGAGATGGAGTCCAAAGGAAGAACTTTAAAGATTCTGCTTCCCCTCCTGGACCACTTGCACTCCCCCAACCTGATTAACTTTGACCTGTCATTCCTTACTACTCATCTCATGTACCCTGTGCTACAGAAGTCCTCCCTGGCCACCATTCTCCTCCACCCCCCACCCCGCACCTCTGTTAGGTGTTCAGCCTCTGTATTCAACCCTTACACCTACCGCAATGTCAGCTGCTAAGTGCATCTTATACACTATTGCATTCCCAGCGGCTGCGGTGCCCAACACATCAGATGGGCACTCCTTTATCTGTTATATTGTTAATAGCAAAAATAATAAAAGCAGCACACACTTATGATGAACTTACTATATGGTAAATGCTTCACAGAGATCGGCTCACAGTAAGTAGTATCTTCCTCATTTTACAGATCAGCAGCTTAAAGCTTAGAGAGGTTAAATGCCCAGAATGACACAGGTAACTGGTAGAGGACCAGGTAGATGTGTTCCAATGCTTGTGCTCTAGAAACCAGAGTGATTACGGAGAAGTCTAGGGAGAAGTGTCAAGACAGTGTCTGCAAAGATACAATGACGACTGACCAAGAAGACATGGCCCGATTTGACAGTGTGGCTGACCAGATGCCAAATAGAACAGAAAAGAACTCGTTTACCTTTGCTCTATTTCTTTTTTTCCTTTTCCCCTGTTTCTGTCACTGTTTTCCTAAACTTCTTCTATGTCTGGGGTTACAACTACAAACACGTCATTTGAGTTACGATACTCTAAGAAACCTGGCTGAAGGGTGGGGGAACAGACTTTACAAGTTCAGCACTGTAACTAATAGCTGGGTAGGTTCCTGGCCTAAGGCAGGTAACCAGTAAGACTCGGTTTCTTCAATTCTCAAGAATAAGAAACAGTCTTGGGTGTCTTTAGACAGTATGAATCAGTCAATGGAGCACTGTCCTCAAGCCTCAAATACATACTGAATTACGGTTGTACTTCAACAGGTATTATACAGTAAGAAAAGGACCAGTTCGAACGGCTTTTCCTCTTCGGGGAAAGTCGAGTTAGAATATGCTAGGTTATCTTAACAGAAGGCTGGGCAGAAAAATTAGTCCCCCATTTCCTGGAAACTTGAACAATTTTATTTAACCACTCCCCTTCCCTCGCGCTCACTTCCCTACCCCCACCGCCATCGCCACCCCAAATCTACCGTGGGCACTGAAACATTCTTGGAAAACAACAGGACGATTAGAAGCTCTTTGTTTTTGCTGATTCAAGGAGTCACCTAAATCTCTCTTCTTAAGCTTGATTCGCTGCCTGTCCAGACTGGGATGGATGGGAATTGGGGTTGTGGGATGGGGGGGGGGGGGTCAGCACAGCATCGGCCACCTCATTGGGAAGGGCAGACTGACACCTGGGCCCCAGGTTCCCCACCTAGGAGTCAGGGGGAAAGATGGGTACGGAAAGCAGGCGCTCGCCTCTCTCGCCCGGCAACTCCGCTCCGGCGTCTCCCGGGCAGGCCCAAGCCTATCCTGCTCTCAGGCTGCAGCCCCTCTCATTGCGGGAATCGAGGAGGACAGGGTGAAAAGGGACCCGTGGAGGGCGAGGGGGGGGCGGGATGGTCGATCTGACGAAGGCCCGCCCCTGAGGAGATGGAATCGGCGTCAGGGCGGGAAGGGACTGGTCCCTGGAGCGCACCAGGCGGCCCCGCCAGCCCGGTACCTGGTCCTGGAGTTAGCAAGCAGTCCCGACCCCGTCTCAGCTCCGCCTCCTTAGTTTAGGGCCGCGCCGCCCGGCCGGTTGCTGGGGGTGAGGGGAGGTACGCAACGTGCCATGCGCAGTAGCGGGGCCGGGGTAGGGCTGGTGGAGGAGAGCCCCGCCCCACCCCGCCCCACCCCGCCCCGCCCCGGCTCCTCCGCGAAGCGCGTGAGGAAGCGCGGTCCTCGGTTCCCCGCCCGGCTCCCTCAGCCCCGGGGGTGGGGCTGCTTCCCAGTGCGTCCCGCGTCGCGTCGGGGGCTCTGGCACCCCCTCCTGCCCCCGCAGGCTCCTGGCACCGGCCGCTCCCCGCACCGGCCGCGCGGGGAGCGCTTCTTCGGTTCTAAGTTAGCTGGGTCCGCGCAGCGCGTTCCTGAGGGAGGGCACGCGGTCTCTAAGCGAAGGGGTCCTTTTCCCTAAGTGTGCGGAAGCCGAAGGCGTAGCTTGGCTAGCGGGGCCTGCGGGGTCCAACAAGGGCTCCCAGGAGCCTCCCCGCCCCCGCAGCAGGAAGGAAGTAGGAGGATTTCAATAGTGAAGAGTCAGGGGGGACTAGAGGAAGGCAACCACACACTGGCGGATGACTTGGCTACTTCAAGAAAATATATATTTTTTTCCTATTTTGTGTGGTAGGCCTTTAGTGAAAAAAGCTGTCTCGCACTGCTCTTTGAAGGCCTCCCAAACGCCCCTCCAGCACCAGACCGACAAGCTGCGAAGGGAAAACCCACTCTCCGGGCTTCAGTTTCCTTAGCTGTAAAAGGAGTAAAACAGCCAACAGGAACCTTTTCCCCCACTTCTGGATCTTTCTGTCCCTGGATCTTTCCTCGTGCACAAGTCTGAGAGGCCTGTGCTGCAAGCCTGAGCCGAGTTCGCGCTGGGCTCGAGAGAAGATGGCAATTGAGAGAGGCTCCCTGTGTGGGCCTGCGTCTTTCCCTGCGTGTCGGGCTGGGGCGTGTGTCCAAAGTTGGAGAAATCTGGTGACACAGATTTATAGTGTCCCAACTTCCAAGATGGGAGAGAAGTTCAGCTGCGTGCAAACGGGCAGAAATATGTGAATGTGAACGTACACTTTGCCAGTGACTCAGGACCTCATTCAGTTTCACGTACATCACTTTGATCTTATCTAGGGCTTTAAGTTTCCAAAGCAGGACCCACACTTTTCTCTCGTTTTCAAAATAAGTGGCCCCTCTGCGCAGCAAACGGTAAACTGACAACAGCAAGATGGTAAAAATGGAAGTAAAATTCTTGGCGATGTTCTTTAGAAAAAAAGACCTTCTTCACACGTGGTCTTTGGAATTGAGGGTGCCAGAAAGGTCAGTGCTAGAAAAGATGCCAAATGATGCAGCCACTGCTCTGGGGAATTTAAACATGGACGTTCTTCCCAGCCCACTGGCCCAGCTGCCACGTCATTCTCTAACTGGATGTTAATCCGTCAAGGTGGCTGAAAGGTCTCGCCATCCTCATGACTGCCCACAAATGAAACCTTTGGCCCAGCTTCTGTTGTGACTGTTTCTAGAAGCAAATTTCCATTCACTTTAGTTTTCCTTGCAAATGGACCTCCTAAGCCCAGATAACTTAGAAAACCAGTGTAATGAAAGGTCAACTTTCAGAGTTTACAAAGACTCCCTGCTTTGCTTTTGACTCGTGATGAGCAAGTTTTGCTTTCAACTCAAAGCATCCAGTTTAAACTAAATTCACTGGCCTCTTCAAGATACCATATAAATTGTCAGAAAGGTAAGGTAAAACTAATTGCCTAGAATACTCAAGTGAGGGAAATGCTTATGATGTTTGGTTTAGTAAAATGGGCAGGATTATTTAATTTGTAGAATGTTTTGTATGTCAAAGTGCATTATACATGTTGTCTGTTATATCACAAGAAGGAAGAGTGGAGAATGCTCCCTCACAGAGGAGGGAACAGACTTGTTCCAGCACTAGGACAGCACCAGGGTCTCTGCTACAAACCCAGGGCTCTTTCCTAAAGCAGAAAACTGGCTTTTAGCTTCTAGCTTTGCTACAAACTTTCTAAGTGATAGTTACATTAAAAAAAAAAAAAAAAAAAGATGCAGAAGAAAGTGATATAAGCATTTATGTTCAAAATGTGATAGGAACTAATTACTTAAAAAGGCCTGGGTGTCTTAAATAAAAGTCACCCTATTTGGATAAAACCAAAGAGGTGAAGTTTTAAAAGGCAGTTAATTTTATTTGGTAGTTCATTTTAAAAGATGAAGGAAAGAACAAAATATCCATTAAAAGTGGTATAGTAGGGGCACCTGGGTGGCTCAGTGGGTTAAAGCCTCTGCCTTCGGCTCAGGTCATGATCTCAGGTTCTGGGATCAAGCCCCGCATCAGGCTCTCTGCTCAGCAGGGAGCCTGCTTCTCCCTCTCTCTGCCTGCCTGTCTGCCTACTTGTGATCCCTGTCTGTCAAATAAATAAATAAATAAATAAATAAGATCTTAAAAAAAAAAAAAAAAAGTGGTAGATGTACGTTTCTGCCTTTCAGAAAAAAAAGTCTGTTTTATTCTGAAGTTGGTACTCTCAGTTAATGGAGTTGAGAAGATAGCATTCAACTTGTCCAAGGATTAAAACATTACACTTTCTTTCAAATACAAATAAATCTTTTGCTGATCACCAAACTCTAGAAAATAAGGAACATCATACTATTCACTATTCTTTTAGCAGCGGGTCATAAAAGCCACTCCTGTTGGGTGTAACTGCCTCTTCCCTTTTATATCCTTTCAAATAATTCAAAATAAGTAGAAACACGAACAGTAAGGATAAGGAATCTGAGATGATAAAGTTCAGTATTTCACTCATCCCACCAAAACCAACAGATCCTTTGTATAACACTGCTCTAAATAATTTTCATGTGCCTATTCCTATTGTATGGGGGAGTGAGAATACCAATCAGTGTTTTTCTTTGGTCTAAGTCTCATCTAAAGAAGTTTCAACTTCTAGTGCATGACAGGAAAAGGTTCTATTACTAAGGAAACAGAAAAGTATCACTGTTCCCCCAACCCACATTCCAAAGTACCCTGTCACATTTTGCAGATAAAGTTAAGAGAACCCTGAAAGGATCTACTTGGTTTCCACTGGGAGAAAGGAAAGCAAAAGAGAATAAAAGCAAAAATGCACCACTTGGAGAACAGTTCCAGATGATACCTCACATGTTTAAGGTACTGTAGTTTATGAAAGAATTTCACACATATTATGTATCTCTTCATGCTAACCTACCTGTGAGGTAGGAAGAAAACAGTTACTATCCTTACTTCGTAGGAAGAACAGAACAGAGAGTCAAAGAGTTTAGTGACTTGCCCAAAGTCAAGGGCTTAGTATTGACTTTGCTGGCACTACAGCCAGGTCTTTATCTTCCAGTCCAGTGCCTGTTTTGTCCTTACTAAGGGCCCATGCAATGCAGAAAAGGAGGGCTTGGTGGTTTTCCAATGTGTGACAGTCAACAATATTCTCCTCTCATTCACGGGAGAGATAATGGTGTCTTAACTAAGGAGGCAGACTTTGGGGAGGAGCCCATTAATAATATATAAACCTCTAAAAATACAAAACATTCTAAAAATAACTGGTAGCAAATTAAAGGATTATTATCAAGGTCAACTCCTTTGAAGGAAAAGCATTTCAGCGCTGACTTCTTTTGAACAGAAAGAACGTTCCTTTGGGCTTATACTCTTGAAGGGCAACCCCAGAAAAGTAAAGGCGGCACTCTGAGATTTTTGTCAATTAGTTTAATATATGTCCATAGGTAGTTCATATGAATGCTTAAATTACAAAATTAGCTGCCATGGTCCAAATGTGTGGGACTTTAAGAAAGCTTTTAATAAAAGATAGCTAAGCATATCAACTTTGATTTCTAAAATGTATTTTAAACTTCGTAAAACAAGGCTAATTCTAGAATTATATAGCATTAAAGTAATTAAATCTTATGTTATTGTTATTTTAATAACTTAATTTCATGAACTGTTAAAAAAAATATTACATTTCAACTCCCAGTTTACACATTTCTGCATTAACTTAGAGAAAAATCCAAGTGAAAAGTTTCCATGCAGTTACAAAGGCAGCAGCACATGCTGCTTTCACAGCAACTTGTTATTGCCTCAGAACACACCTGCACATAAAGCATCAACAAAAAAATATCCACCCACCCCTCTCCCACCAAAAAACCCAACCTTTTCCCATCCCCAGCAAAAATTACCTGGTACAAGCAGTGACTTAAAAAATGCTTTCTTAAGTAGGAAGCATTTATAAAATGCAGAGATCTGAACAAGCTAAATGCTCGTGCAGATAGATGGGTCTCTCCCCCAAGAGTTCCTTCCTCAAGAGGCAGAGAGAACTCTCAATAGTTTAGGAAAGCTCATTTTTAAAAGTGTATTTATGCATATTCATGGCTATTTCTTTGAAACACTATACCTAGCCTCAACTGTGGAAGAAATAAAAAGCAGAAGGAAAAGCAAAGGGACACGGCCATAACACAGAGAACAGAGCTTCTCTATGAACACATCCAATAGTTTGCAACAACATGTGTAACTTCACACAGACCACTGATCTGATCTAGGTGAAGCAGTTAATTTTTCATGCATTTGTTACTCAAGGAAAACAAACAACCACTTAAATACAGCATTCACATTGTCATTAGCTCATGGTATCAGCTCAGGAAAAAACTGTGCTCCTGTACTACCTATCCTTAGAATTTTCCATGTACGTGTAAATATCCTAAACCCTATTAACACTGTCATCAGCACCTCCCACCTACAAAACATACACTGAACTACATTATGTTTTGAGTCCCTGAAATTTTAATACCACATATAGTGTTCTAAATTTTACTGTTTTACAAGGTTAATGTACACACAGAAGAAAACACCAAGCAATGTGTATTGTGCAATTCCAATAGTTATTTGTGGAATCTTGGTTTAGAGTGTCTTTACAGCCTTGCAACTACCCAGTTTAAACAAAGAGCAACAATCTAATTATGTATCTGTAAATTTCATGATATTTCTTCAAACATCAAAGCACTAAAAGCACTGATGATTCATGTTATAATTTTAAAAGTATTTTAAAACCACACAGACTCATATATCATTCCTTTTATAAAGTAATCAAAATAATTTGGTTATCTGGAAGAAAATTACTGAAACAGAGTCCTTCCATTGCATCTATAACCTCTGTAAAACTCTGAACCAAAACCAGAACAGGTGATGAAATAAGGATTTCTTAGTCACTTGGGAGTGTTTGGCCTTTAAGATGAGAAATGGACTGGTATTTTTCATGTTTCCCATGAATTCAGAGCTTACAGGTAGCATCAGGACTCTGGTCTCTATGATGATTCTACATGGCTTTCACTTTGATTTGTTTCATTTTCATTTGCTTCTTCTCTAATTTCTTTTGCTCACGTCTCAAGGCAGCTTCCTAGAGAAAGAAAGGGAATCCAAACTAAGCTCTAAGCACACATAGAAAAAAACAAAACTAGAACACTGCCTATATTATTCAAAAACCTAGTCTATAGTCTATAACTTTCCAAAAGACAGTTATAAAAACTGCTAATATCTACGTTGGTTAATGAAAATTAGCTTAAAGTGAAGTAACGGTAACTAAAACCTCAAATTAGAAAGAAACTAAACACTACATTTAAGCAATTTTGTTATTCTGATTTTTCCTATACCCAGGAAACACTAACCCAACTTTCATCATAACATTTACATGTATCTGCCAAGGATGTGTACTTCAGTTCAGAAAAGCTTAAGATTTTGTTTGTTTAGGCTATTAATGGTGCATCTGTTCTTATAAGCGTAGACATTAAACCTGAACACAATACTTCAGGGCATAAATATAAACAAAAAATATTAGGATTCTCTAATTCTATAATCAAACTAAACATTTTATAAAACAAGATGCATTGGACCACAGGGCACATGTTTCTATCGAAATTCCTAATTTCTTTCAGTTAAGTGTTTGCCTTGAAAGATGAGAGTGGAACTTTCAAAATGGGATTGTGCTGGGGAAAGGATAATTTATATCATTCTCCAGGATCACAGACTCCATCTAACCTGGTTTGAGGAAGACGGATTATTTATTGTTCCTAATAGTGCTATCAACTAAGTAATAATGCCCCAAGTGCAGAGAAAATGCTAAACTTTTAAGCCTGTGTACATTCCTACACAGAATTACCTTTACAGTCAATGAAGCATAATTAGAAGTAATTATGTTATCGTAATTAGAAGGCGCCCTTCTAAACCCTAGTTTTACCATTAAGCAGGGTAAGAAACGGTCTTACCTCCAGCCTGCGCTGTTTCTCAGGATCCTCCTCATTCATGATTCGCTCCTTCTCTGCTCTTTTCTTCTCCTCGCGCCGAGACTGCGCAGCTTCCTGTCTCTGCACATGTGTCAGCTTCAAGAAGTTTTCTTCTACTCGAGCTCGGTTTTTATCTGCTTTCTGTTTGCCCTTTTCCCCAAGACACAAGACGATTTGTAAGAAATCCATTTCAATCAAACAGAATCAAGTCCCATTTAGTATTCTTTTATAAAACTATTCCCATTTAGCACTTTGAGGTCAACTAGCAAACATAAAATCGCTGAAATCATTGCTCTCTGACTCCCCCAGTGGGAAAACAACAATAAAAGGTGCCAACTTAAAATACAGGCTGCGGGTCTTACTTCTCTGTTGAGTCGGAACTTTTTGGCTTTATCAATAGAATAAATCACCATGTTCATCAAGGGTAGCAAAGCCTCCATATCCTTTGGGTAAGTGTTACCTGAGCCAGGCACTGGAAAACAAAGCCATTTTCCTATTGAGTTAATGGCAGCATTAATCCTTCTGGGTCACCCAACTCTTTTTTAAAATTAATTAATTAATTAACTAATCCCCCCCACTCCTTTTTTGGGTATTAATAGACTCCTTTCTCCAAGTGTCTTAGGCAGCTAAAAAGCAGCAGAAAATAGAAATTAAAATAAATAGAAGGATCTCTTATTGAAGAACCCCCAAAACCAACAAGCTGGCAGGCATGGGGTGGGTTTTAATGTAGCTTTTTATGGCTGTCATAAAGGAACAATATTCTCCTTAAGATCCTCTCACAGAAAATGAAGAACTCAGGCAAGACTACAGAACACTTACCATTAAATGTAAACAATAGTGTCCTCTTAGTGTCAGGTAGCTTTAAAGGCTGACCTTCCCTGTCATAAAAGAAAGGCTATTTAGAAAGAACATAAGAGAGATAATTCCCATTCACGTCTATCACCCAATTCATTTAGATGAACAGATTCCTGCAGATAATCAGCACAGTATTTGGCTTGGCATCCCCAGTTACATATAATCTCAGAGCCTGAAGGAGCTTTACAGGTCCCTGGTCCACTTGTCTTATCTGATGGATGCATTCCCAAGTGATCTTTATCCTATATCTGAACACCTCCAGTGCTGTTCTCCAGGCAGGATATATTCCTCTCACCTGGGGAGCCAGAATGAGCCTATATTTAAGTATGATGACTGTATTTTTAAAAATATTTTTGTTTATTTTGAAGGATTTTTATATTTTATTTCCAACTCCTACTCTATCTCCCTATAATGAAGCATCTTTGAGTCAGGCTCAGAATAAATTTAGAAATGATCTACTATAGCATATATAATTTAGTTCTGACTCACCAAAGATTCCTTTGTAATCTTTAACTTTCAGCCCCTCCCTCCTCCCCTCACACATTAAAAGCTTCATGAATGTGTCACGATGTGATACTTTGCCCACAGTGTTGTTATTAAGCAAGGAAGATGCAACACTATCCACAGGAATAAGGTCCTGAATAATTTTGACATACAACTAAAATCCAGATTGGCTTTTAACTGTATTTAACTCCACAGATTATGTGAGAGAGACCCTTAACCGAAAATTTAGGTCAGAACCAATTCTACACCAAGGGTAAACTTAAATAAGTACACGCTCCTCAGATAGGATGTGATTTCAAGCAACAAATTTAAGCTCTGAATATGAATACTCAAATAATATTACTCTAACGCCAGAAACTCTGCACATTGAGAGCATCTGATAATATACTAGAAAAGAATATAATCCCCCAACCATTCAAAGAAGGAAGCCAAAAAGGCCATGAAATAAAATTCAGAGATCTGCAGTCAAACATAAAGCAAAATCACAGATTTGTATCATAAATTAAAAAGGGGGAAAAAAAAAACTTTGACTACAAAGGACAAAGAGATTAGCAATTGCATTTTCTTTAGTATCTGCCAACCTGTAAGAGTCTCATCTACCTCATTGAGTGGCTGGTGCATCCATGTGGCGACACACTGCAAACTGGGGGGCTTATTTCTTTGTCCCCCGTAAGTTTTCAGTTACCTTCATGACACATGCAGTCAAAGCGAAGGAAAGCTTAGAAAGCCTGTCATCAACTTCCCTCACTCATTTGGTAAGAAAAATTGCAGAAGCACCTTACAGGTGTTTCAACACAGAAAGCTAGCGGGACAGTGAATTTCAATATTTTTTATCTCATACGTACTCTTGCATAATTTTTGGACCAGAGAACTGGTCTGAAAAATGAACGGATTCAATCTTGTCAGCATAGTGTGTAAGAAAGTGAACCATCTGAAATAAAGAAAAAAAATTTTTTTTAAAGTAGGGTTTGATGCATTTCCCTTTTTTCATAATGATATTCATTCCTTAATCCTCCTTGATTTTTCACAACAGCATTAAGGTTAAAGCTTTTAAAAAATGAAATTTAAATAAGATAAGGGATCTCTCTACGATGGAACTAGCACCTTTAGTCACACCAATGATCAAATTTCTTCTTATTGAGCAGCTGAAATTATATCTCAAGATAATGTTCTAAACAAGAATGAATGCATGAAGATAAAACCTAAAATAATTTCAGGGGATTCTTCATAAAAACATCACCTTGAACTTACATTAGAACGGTCTTTGAGCTACTCTGTACTTTTGTGATGCTAAGATATGCTGGCTGTTACCATTCTATAACCAACAGAAAAAAATGGTTCTCTATACATTTCTCCTCTTCTACACTAACTGAAGCTAGGAAAAAATGGACTAAATGACATAGTGATAAGGATCAATGCTGTAGTCCTTTTAGAAAAACTTGAAAGCCATTAGCAATCCTAGGAATAAATTGCTCTTGATTCAGAGAGAAGTACTTGACTAATCAAATTGTCTCTTTTGACAAGTTAATCTATTGCTTAAAGAAGGTATTTTAATGTTTGTGTGGGAAAGGAATGGAGCAATGTCGTAAAATGAAGAACACCGTGCAGTGTGACTTTTGGGGGAGCGCCTGTAATTGCTATGGTCTGCCAATGTAGGTCTTCTATTGCATTTACCTTTGTATCCATCATTCCCTCTGTGACTTCTCCCATCTCTGACAGGATGGCCAAGGAATCTGGCAGTCCATACTTTGCTCCAGACTTAGGTTTGTCACTACAAAACTCACTCTAGAGGAAGAAGTAATTGAAGGTAAGACATGATATTTTATTATGCACAAACTTTTTTTTCCTCAAGATAATATGTGCTGACCTATTTCAAAGTGGTGCTTAACAAGTCAAATGATATAATTAATTACCCTATGCTTTAGATCTGAATGCCTATGTAATGAGGAGGAACAGTTCTACATGTATTTGAGTTGAAACAATGAGACATACCAGATCCTGCATCTCTTTCTGTAGTCGCACCAAGGCTTTCCGAGTGCCAACAGCAAATACATAGGTATCCATGTCTTCATCATTCATGGTTACTTTTATTTGCTTTAAAAACGACAACAACAAAACTCACCTGTTAGGTTCTGTGATAGGCAGAGTCCTATGATGACCCCTGAGAGTCCCACCCCCTGGTGTCTACATCCTCCCCTTGAACGTGAGAGGAACCCGTGAGTATGGCGGCCATCACTCCTGTGACTATGTTGTGTCACGTGGCAGAAGGCTGCTGAGCAGACGACACTGAGTTAGTCAAAAGGGACTTTATCTAGGAATGACCTAATCAAGTGAGCCCTCAAAAGGGTCTGCGCCCTAGTTGGAGAAAAGAGTTGAACTCGGAAAGGGCTTATGGGGGTGGGCGGGGGATGGAGACCATGTGGCAAAGACTTCAGAATGGTCTCTAGGAGCTGAATAGTTTCCAGTTGGCAATAGTAAGAAAATGGGGACTTAAAACCATGGGGAGCTGACTTCTGTCAACAACCCGAATGACCTTAAAAAGAGGACCCCAAGCTCTCAAAATTCAAGTTGCTGAACATTTGGACTTGCTGGGAGGGCAGTGTATCCAGGGAGGGCCTGGAAGCCCTCTGCATACCACCCCCATTCCCATAACTTGCCTCTCTTCCATTTGGCTATTCCTGAATTGTACCCTGTCAATAAAAATGTTTTCCTGAGTCCTAGGAGCCATTCTAACAAACTACTGGACCCCAAAGAAGGGCCATGGGAACTCTTGATTTATAGACAAGTAATCTCAGAAGTACAAGACCTGCCTGGGACCTGCAGGTGGCATCTGAAGTGTGAGCAGTCTTATGGAACTGAGACTTTAACCTGTGCAGTCTGGCCCTAACTCCAAGTCAGATGTGAATTGAACTGAATTGTTGGACACACAGCTGGTATTTGGGCAACCAGAGAACTGCCTCTTCATGTTGGAAAACACCACAGATAAACAGTTTTTAATATACTGCACTGGACCAGGGAGATAAAATTACAAACCTCAAGAGTCTGGTATGATAAAACATAGCACTATTTGTCATCCTAACTATATCTTAAAATGTCTGGGTCAAAAATGATCAGTATATAGAGGGAAGTGTTAAAGTAGGGAAATATAACAAAGACCTGGAAAGATGGCAGCTCTAAAAGGAAAGGTTTTCTGCTCTTTTATCACTGAACAGAAATTACACAAAACACCTAAACAAAACCCAGAAAAAGGACTAAAAATACAGAGAATCATGTTTGTTGAGGCTGTTTATCTTTGCAGAAAAAATAAGAGATAAAACAATGGCTGACTCAAGAAAATATACTAAATCTACTTCAAGAAAGAACTGAAAATGATTAAAACAACACTCTAAAGAGTAATTTCCACAAAAGGATAGCTGAAGAGGCATCAAAATCTCCTTGTTTCCTACCTAATAAGACTGTATCTAGTAGGAGAAAGAATGACAGGACTCTTAACTGATGAGGCTTTAAAAATTAGTGGATTAAACCAACCATCAGTGGCCATATAAGAAAAATTAAGTAAAAGATATAGATTTGCAACTAAAAATGAGACCTTTAAAATAATAACATGAGTTTTGATCTAATGACATTTCTAAGTATCTAATTATATTACTAATATAGTATTTGTTAACCAAATACTACTTTGTATTTTGACATATATGCAGACATCTCTTTTCTTCTAGTTTATATAAAAGAAACTGTATTTTTCAGTATATTTTGGTTTCTCACAGCAGTGGGAGCCAGCACAATTATTTGTTGAATGACTGAAGGGGGGGAATTTGGCATTTCTGGCAAAGGATACAATTTGCAGATTAACATGTTGATTTAAATAAAGGGAAGAAGATATACAAAACAATAAGGTCCCCAGATCATGATTTGAACTCATTCAAGCCCAAGATGTATTATTTGAAGCAAAAAATATTTAAGAAACCCACCTTATTGTCAAAGATAAAAGCATTCATGAGGCACAGAGTAAGATGTGAGATCAAACTGTGACAACTATTTTCCCCTCCATCATCCAGGCTGATTCAACGAATTTACCTAGTGATAGAATATTATCTCCTTCCCTACAAAAAAACACGTTCCCTACTCTCCATGGTTGGTACACTAAGTAGAAGATAAGCCATCTAAACAGAAAAGGGTCCATTTTCGACAAGGGACCCAAGTTGCTTCAAATTCAAACAGAATCCATTCAGGAATGGAATAAGCTCTAAGAAGATAAGAATTTAATCTGCACAGAGAAAACCAGCAGGTAGAATACATACCACTTGATCACTCACTGGTCTCATCATCCGAGCCAGGACATTTAGTAAGTCTTGTCTCTTGAGGAACTGAAAAAACAAAAGAATAGTTGCAACTTTTTTTACTATAAAGAAAAGACCGTGAAGGGAGAATCGAATATTTTAAGAAATATAATCTACATTTGCCAATTAGTAGAAAGATGATTTTTATATTTTATTTTTAGCTAAAAAAGAAAGGATGAGACAGTGAATTTGGATTTGGAATCACACTGGAAAACAATTAAGGAAGATACACATTGTACCAGAAATTCCATACTTACTCTCAGCTGGATAAGCATCCCTTCACAGCACACTCGACCAGAACACCACAGGTTATAGATATGCTCATTCTCCTGGTTCAGCTTTCCTGTGCTTGTGGCTTCTTTGTTAGTTCCATCATCCCCTGGGGGTAAAACCACTTAATGTGATCTGCTGAAAATGTGGGGGCTTTACTATCTTACAGAACTCTCCTTTGGACATATAATAGATGGTCATATCATTCCTTTTAATACTCTTTGTCTCCATCAAAAAACTATGGACTCTAGGGGTGCCTGGCTAGTTGAGTTAGTAGAGCATGGGACTCTTGAACTCCAGACTGTGTGTTCAAGGCCCACATTGGGTGTAGAGATTACTGAAAAATATAATCTTAAAAAAAATAATCACAGACTCTACTAGTATTACTTGTTAATGATGATTAGTTTGGAATATAAATTTCTCAAAAGTAGATACAAAATGGAGCAAAGTCAGTTTAAATGTCTCTATCAAACGTTAGACAAAACTCCTATGCAGTGAATAAAAAAATACCATTAATAAGAACTATTCAATGTGCTCCCTCCTGTGTCTCCTATGGATTAACTTTAACCAAGTTTAGTTTCCCAACAGCAACATGGTAATAGTGCTATTAAGAGTTGTATTTTAGGGGCACCTGGGTGGCTCAGTGGGTTGGAGCCTCTGCCTTCGGCTCAGGTCATGATCCCAGGGTCCTGGGATCAAGCCCCGCATCGGGCTCTCTCTGCTCGGCGGGGAGCCTGCTTCCTCCTCTCTCTCTGCCTGCCTCTCTGCCTACCTGTGATCTCTGTCTGTCAAATAAATAAATAAATTAAAAAAAAAAAGAGTTGTATTTTAGATCGAGAACCAATAATTTCTTCCTTCATTTAATTCATTAAGTGTATAAAAGAAATTGTTCAATGACACAAGGTAAAGCAGACCAATACACCAAATGAAAACATAAGGGGTAGTGGAAGGCATTAAAGGCTGTTCATTTTCTGCCCTAATTTCCAAGTCAAAAAGGACCCTGAAATACTTTGGTATTTCAGTGGAGAGAGCTCTCAGTGGAGAGAGCAAGCATGGACACTAAAAGCAGGCAGACTAGGTTCTAATATTATGGTTGCAATTTAATAGCTTAGACAAATTTTAATACTTCTGGACTTTCGTACTTCCTTAAGAAAATAGAAACATATCCAACTGAGAGTATTATTGCAAAGATTAAATAAGAAACAATGGGGGAGGAGTCAAGATGGCAGAGAAGTAGCAAGCTGAGACGACATCAGGTAGAAGGAGATCAGCTAGATAGCTTATCTAACCAGTGCGAACACCTACAACTCCAACGGGAAATCAAAGAGAAGAGCAACAATTCTAGAAACAGAAAATTTTATCACTTTCTGAAAGGTAGGACCTGCAGAGAAGTGAATCCAAAGTGACGGGAAGATAGACCGCGGGGGGAGGGGCCGGCTCCCGGCAAGCGGCGGAGCAACGGAGCACAAAATCAGGACTTTTAAAAATCTGCTCCACGGAGGGACATCGCTCCAGAGGCTAAACCGGGGGGAAGCCCATGCGGGGTCAGCGTAACCCCAGGTCCTGCGCCGTCACAGAAGGACCGGGCGTGTCTGAGTGTCGCAGAGCTCGCAGGTATTAGAGCAGGGAAGCCGGCTATAGCAACAAAGCCGAGGAGTGAGCTCTCAGCTCGGGGTTACCTTGAACCGGGCACAGGCTGGGTGAGCTCGGAGCGCGGCCGGAGGCCAGGGAGACGGAGTGACTGAGCACTTTTCTCCAAGCGCGCGGCTGGAGGCCAGGGAGACGGAATTGACCAAGCGCTTTTCTCCAAGCGCGACCAGAGGCCAAGGAGACGGGGAACGATTGGGCACTGTTCTCTGAGGACGCACTGAGGAGTGGGGCCCCGGGCTCTCAGCTCCTCCCGGCCGGAGACCGGGAGGCCGCCATCTTCATTCCCGCCCTCCGGAACTCTATGGAGAGCGCTCAGGGAACAAAAGCTCCCAAAAGCAAGCCCAGCAAACCCGAGCGGATTACTCAGCTGGGCCCTGGTAAGGGCGGGGCAATTCCGCCTCTGGCAAAGACACTTGAGAATCACTACAACAGGCCCCTCCCCCAGAAGATCAACAAGAAACCCAGCCAAGACCAACTTGACCTACCAAGGAAACAGCGGAATTCCAGAGGAGAAGAAAGCAAATCTTATCTGGACAAAATGACAAGGCGGAAAAACTCACCACAAAAAAAAAGAACAAGAGGCAATACCGAAGGCTGGGGACCTAATCAATACGGACATTGGTAATATGACAGATCTAGAATTCAGAATGATGATTCTCAAGGTTCTAGCCGGGCTCGAAAAAGGCATAGAAGATATTAGAGAAACCCTCTCCGGAGAGATAAAAAAGCCCTTTCTGGAGAAATAAAAGAACTAAAATCTAACCAAGTTGAAATCAAAAAAGCTATTAATGAGGTGCAATCAAAAATGGAAGCTCTTACTGCTAGGATAAATGAGGCAGAAGAAAGAATTAGTGACATAGAAGACCAAATGACAGTGAATAAAGAAGCTGAGCAAAAGAGAGACAAACAAATACTGGACCAGGAGGAGAAAATTCGAGCGATAAGTGACACCATAAGATGACACAACATTAAAATAATTGGGATTCCAGAAGAAGAAGAAAGAGAGAGGGGAGCAGAAGGTATATTGGAGAGAATTATTGTAGAGAATTTCCCTAATATGGCAAAGGGAACAAACACCAAAATCCAGGAGATGCAAAGAACGCCCCTCAAAATCAATAAAAATAGGTCCACACCCTGTCACCTGATAGTAAAATTTACAAGTCTTAGCGACAAAGAGAAAATCCTGAAAGCAGCCCAGGAAAAAAAGTCTGTAAAATACAAGGGTAAAAACATTAGATTGGCAGTGGACTTATCCACAGAGACCTGGCAGGCCAGAAGGAGCTGGCATGATATATTCAGAGCACTAAATGAGAAAAACATGCAGCCAAGAATACTATATCCAGCTAGGCTATCATTGAAAATAGAAGGAGAGATAAAAAGCTTCCAGGACAAACAAAAACTGAAAGACTTTGCAAACACCAAACCAGCTCTACAGGAAATATTGAAACGGGTCCTCTAAACAAAGAGAGAACCTAAAAGTAGAAGATCAGAAAGAAACAGAGACAATATACAGTAACAGTCACCTTACAGGCAATACAATGGCACTAAATTCGTATCTCTCAATAGTTACCCTGAATGTTAATGGGCTAAATGCCCCAATCAAAAAACACAGGGTTTCAGAATGGATAAAAAAACAAACCCATCAATATGCTGCCTACAAGAAACTCATTTTAGACCCGAAGACACCTCCAGATTTAAAGTGAGGGGGTGAAAAACAATGTACCATGCTAATGGACATCAGAAGAAAGCTGGGGTGGCAATCCTTATATCAGATTAATTAGATTTTAAGCCAAAGACTATAATAAGAGAAGAGGAAGGACACTATATCATACTCAAAGGGTCTGTCCAACAAGAAGACCTAACAATTTTAAATATCTATGCCCCTAACATGGAAGCAGCCAACTATATAAACCAATTAATAACAAAATCAAAGAAATACATCGACAACAATACAATAGTAGGGGACTTTAACACTCCCCTCACTGAAATGGACAGATCATCTAAGCAAAAGATCAACAAGGAAATAAAGGCCTTAAATGACACACTGGACCAATGGACATCACAGATATATTCAGAACATTTCATCCCAAAATAACAGAATACACATTCTTCTCTAGTGCACATGGAACATTCTCCAGAATAGACCACATCCTGGGTCATAAATCAGGTCTCAACCAGTATCAAAAGACTGGGATCATTCCCTGCATATTTTCAGACCACAATGCTCTGAAGCTAGAACTCAATCACAAGAGGAAATTTGGAAAGAACCCAAATACATGGAGACTAAACAGCATCCTTCTAAAAAATGAATAGATCAACCAGGAAATTAAAGAACTGAAAAAATTCATGGAAACAAATGATAATGAAAACACAAGAGTTCAAAATCTGTGGGACACAACAAAGGCAGTCCTGAGAGGAAAATATACAGTGGTACAAGCCTTTCTCAAGAAACAACAAGAAAGGTCTCAAATACACAACCTAACCCTACACCTAAAGGAGCTGGAGAAAGAACAACAAAGAAAGCCTAAACCCAGCAGGAGAAGAGAAATCATAAAGATCAGAGCAGAAATCAATGAAAAAGAAACTAAAAAAACAATAGAACAAATCAACGAAACTAGGAGCTGGTTCTTTGAAAGAATTAATAAGACTGACAAACCCCTGGCCAGACTTATCAAAAAGAAAAGAGAAAGGACCCAAATAAAATCATGAATGAAAGAGGAGAGATCATAACCAACACCAAAGAAATACAAACAATTATAAGAACATACTATGAGTAACTCTACACCAACAAATTCGACAATCTGGAAGAAATGGATACATTTCTAGAGACATATAGACTACCACAACTGAACCAGGAAGAAATAGAAAACCTGAACAGACCCATAACCAGTAAGGAGATTGAAAAAGTCATCAAAAATCTCCAAACAAACAAAAGTCCAGGGCCAGACGGCTTCCCGGGGGAATTCTACCGAACATTTAAAGAAGAATTAATTCCTATTCTCCTGAAACTGTTCCAAAAAATAGAAATGGAAGGAAAACTTCCAAACTCATTTTATGAGACCAGCATCACCTTGATCCCCAAACCAGACAAGGATCCCATCAAAAAAGAGAATTACAGACCAATATCCTTGATGAACACAGATGCGAAAATTCTCACCAAAATACTGGCCAATAGGATCCAACAGTACATCAAAAGGATTATTCACCATGACCAAGTGGAATTTATTCCAGGGCTGCAAGGTTGGTTCAACATCCGCAAATCAATCAATGTGATACAACACATTAATAAAAGAAAGAACAAGAACCATATGATACTCTCAATAGATGCTGAAAAAGCATTTGACAAAGTGCAGCATCTCTTCCTGATTAAAACTCGTCTAAGTGTAGGGATAGAGGGCACATACCTCAATATTATCAAAGCCATCTATGAAAAACCCACTGCAAATATCATTCTCAATGGAGAAAAACTGACAGCTTTTCCGTTAAGGTCAGGAACACGACAGGGATGTCCATTATTACCACTGCTATTCAACATAGTACTAGAAGTCCTAGCTTCAGCAATCAGACAACAAAAAGAAATTAAAGGCATCCAAATCGGCAAAGAAGAAGTCAAACTATCACTCTTTGCAGATGATATGATACTATATATGGAAAACCCAAAAGGCTCCACTCCAAAACTGCTAGAACTTGTACAGGAATTCAGTAAAGTGTCAGGATATAAAGTCAATGCACAGAAGTTGCATTTCTTTACACTAACAACAAGACAGAAGAAAGAGAAATTAAGGAGTCAATCCCATTTACAATTGCACCCAAAACCATAAGATACCTAGGAATAAACCTAACCAAAGAGGCAAAGAATCTATACTCAGAAAACTATAAAGTACTCATGGAAGAAATTGAGGAAGACACAAAGAAATGGAAAAATGTTCCATGCTCCTGGATTGGAAGAACAAATATTGTGAAGATGTCTATGCTACCTAAAGCAATCTACACATTTAATGCAATCCCTATCAAACTCCCCCCCCATTTTTTTCAAAGAAATGGAAGAAATAATCCTAAAATTTATATGGAACCAGAAAAGACCTCGAATAGCCAAAGGAATATTGAAAAAGAAAGCCAAAGTTGGTGGCATCACAATTCCGGACTTCAAGCTCTATTACAAAGCTGTCATCATCAAGACAGCATGGTACTGGCACAAAAACAGACACATAGATCAATGGAACAGAATAGAGAGCCCAGAAATAGACCCTCAACTCTATGGTCAACTAATCTTCGACAAAGCAGGAAGGAATGTCCAATGGAAAAAAGACAGCCTCTTCAACAAATGGTGCTGGGAAAATTGGACAGCCACATGCAGAAGAATGAAATTGGACTATTTCCTTACACCACACACGAAAACAGACTCAGAATGGATGAAGGGCCTCAATGTGAGAAAGGAATCCATCAAAATCCTTGAGGAGAACACAGGCAGCAACCTCTTTGACCTCAACCGCAGCAACTTCTTCCTAGGAACATCGCCAAAGGCAACAGAAGCAAGGGCAAAAATGAACTATTGGGATTTCATCAAGATCAAAAGCTTTTGCACAGCAAAGGAAACCATTAACAAAACCAAAAGACAACTGACAGAATGGGAGAAGATATTTGCAAACGACATATCAGATAAAGGGCTAGTATCCAAAATCTATAAAGAGCTTAGCAAACTCAACACCCAAAGAACAAATAATCCAATCAAGAAATGGGCAGAGGGGGCACCTGGGTGGCTCAGTGGGTTAAGCCTCTGCTTTCAGCTCAGGTCATGATCTCAGGGTCCTGGGATCGAGTCCCACATCGGGCTCTCTGCTCCGCAGGGAGTCTGTTTCCTCCTCTCTCTCTCTCTGCCTGTCTCTCTGTCCACTTGTGATCTCTGTCTGTCAAATAAATAAAATCTTTAAAAGAAAAAAAAAAAAAAGAAATGGGCAGAGGACATGAACAGACATTTCTACAAAGAAGACATCCAGATGGCCAACAGACACATGAAAAAATGCTCCACATCACTCAGCATCAGAGAAATACAAATCAAAACCACAATGAGATACCACCTCACACCAGTCAGAATGGCTAAAATTAACAAGTCAAGAAATGACAGATGCTGGCGAGAATGTGGAGAGAGGGGAACCCTCCTATACTGTTGGTGGGAATGCAAGCTGGTGCAACCACTCTGGAAAACAGTGTGGAGGTTCCCCAAAAACCTGAAAATAGAGCTACCCTATGACCCAGCAATTGCACTACTGGGTATATATCCTAAAGATACAAACGTGGTGCTCTGAAGGGTCACATGCATCTGAATGTCTATAGTAGCAATGTCCACAATAGCCAAACTATGGAAAGAACCTAGATGTCCATCAACAGATGGATGGATAAAGACGTGGTATATATATACAATGGAATACTATGCAGCCATCAAAAGAAATGAAATCTTGCCATTTGTGACAACGTGGATGGAACTAGAGGGTATTATGCTTAGCGAAATAAGTCAATCAGAGAAGGACAACTATCATATGATCTCCCTGATATGAGGAAGTGGAGATGCAATGTGGGGGGTTTGGGGGTAGGAAAAGAAAAAATGAAAGAAGATGGGATCGAAAGACTCAATCTCAAAAAACAGACTGAGGGTTGCTGGGGGGAGGGGGGACGGGAGAGGGTGGTGGGGATATGGACACTGGGGAGGGTATTTGCTATGATGAGTGCTGTGAAATGTGCAGACCTGGCGATTCACAGACCTGTACCCCTGGGGATAAAAATACATATGTTTATTAAAATAAATTTAAAAAGATAAGAAAAAAATGTATGCAAAGTACCTAGCATAACACAGAAACAGTTGGCTGAAGAGCTGAGATGGATACTTGCTTACTAAAAGTAAACAAAGTGTGAAAGGCCAAACTGAGGCACTTACTCCCTACACTACACAAGTATAGGGCTTCCTCTAAGGTCCTTCAGTGTATACCTTTTCAGTGGATCCAAAACTAAAGTTCCTAGAATGTGAGGAAATTCTAAAGGATTTCTAATTTCTTTTTTTTTTTTTTTAAGATTTTATTTATTTATTTGACAGAGAGAGAGAGAGAGACATCACAAGTAGGCAGAGAGAGAGGGGAAGCAGGCTCCCCGGTGAGCAGAGAGCCCGATGCAGGGCTTGATCCCAGGACCTTGAGATCATGACCTGAGCCGAAGGCAGACGCTTAACCCACTGAGCCACCCAGGCGCCCCAAGGATTTCTAATTTCTAAATGACGAAATGAAAGCATTTATCAAGCTACCTGAAATGTCAAAATTCCTTTTTTCCAGGCAGACTTCTATCAACTTGTTTTAATAGCACTGATTATCTCATTCCAATCAGAAGAGGTTAATCAATAACTGTAACTGGCAATTACTGATTAATGAAAAATTAGAAGATTACTTCATAGATGCAATTAATTCAGTACATGAGCCCTAATAAAAACAGAATCCTTCCTGAGAGGAAAAAAAAGCATCCTCTTCAGCAGTGCATGAAAGCAGTTAGATGCTTATACTGAGGAGAATAAACGGTTCCTACCAGGTGGTGATCAGGCATGCAGCTGGACTTATATTAGCCTAACTTACCTACTAAGGTAAAGTTGCTCTCCAAAAGCTCTCTATGAGTATTAAACCAGGCTTGAGCAAGACGGCTATTTTTATTCTTCCCAATGATATAATTCATGATATAGGCGAGCAGACCAGTCACCATCAAAATTTCTAGATAATAACTCTCCCAACTGTTCTGGAGGTGTGCAGGCACCTAAAGATGAACAAATCATTCCACTTAATGTTGGGTAAGGTTGAAGGATGGAGTCTAACTCATGGGATAAAGGGGAATAAGGGAAGTGGATAATTTAGGTAACTGTCACTGAATATGGTTATACATTGAAAAATATGCCCATTTTGGTCAGCTTTTGGAAAGATTCTTTAAGGAAATGTTAGGACAATCAAATGGAATGAAAAGCTGGAAAGCCCTTTCTATTAACTTGATTCTGAGTCCTACCAACCAAATAAACCCAGTTTCTAGTCTCTTCATCATTCCTTGATAAATACAACTAGAAGACTAGAAAAAAAAACATAGGGCCTGCTTCTTTAGGTGTGGAGTTTTATCATTAGAATTGATGTCAAATTCTCACTATTACATCAACACCAGCTACATGTCACTAATTATATTTCTGGGATTAATAACAGCCAGATATTTTGTTGGTTAGTCTGGAATTCAGAATCCAGTATACCTACATCAACAATTGTTATTGGGTCTTTATTTTTGCTAGAAGAAGTATCTGGTTTGTCTTCATAACCTTCGAATTCTTCATCATCATATGGCTCACTCTCTGTATCTCCCTCCTACAAAAAGGAGGAACAATCTGTTTTCCCCTACAAATGTGCCCAGCAATTGCATCTCATTTTTGTAGGCAACATTTGTAGAGGAAAACAGAACATGTAAGTAGCAGCACAGAACACAGAAATATTCCATGTTTGTAACAAATGGTAACTCTCCATGTATTTGAACTGACACAATTCCCACCCACACAAAGGATCTATTCTCCACCCCTTCCAACCAGGGTCTCCATAGAGAAGAAAAATACAATTCATTCTTCTATCAATGTAAAAGATGGAACATACCACAAAACATCTAGAAGAACTCCACCTACTGAACAAAAGTGAAGATAGCAGACAGTAAAAATCTCCTTAGATCTGGGTGTTACTTTTAATGTCTGGAGAAAGTGCCAGTTACAAATCTTCCCATCCTTCCACTTTCCCAAAATCAAGAAAAAGAACCTCACGTGGGTATCTGTATCTTCAAAATCTCCTTCTTGGTTTTCATCCTGCCCTTCTAACTCCACAGTGGTCTCGTCTTCATCATCTTCTGTTGTTATCACCCGCTGAGGATTTTCAGTAACAGAATCTTCTGTGACATCCTCGAATTCAGCAAAGTCATTATCATCATATTCTACTATGTCTTCTTCATCCTCAAAATCATCAAACTTGGCTTCAGAGACACTCCCGAACACCAAAAGGACAACACAGAAAGCAAGGAAGGCTTTCATTGCACCTAAAAATGAGTTTAAAAAATAAACCAAAACCCTAAACGGACAGCCATTCTTCTATACATACCAATCAAATTTTGTAAATAGTTAAGAAATAAATCTGTGACCCTTCTGCTTTTAAAAATTTAATAAAATTCATTTCAGATAGCATTATATAAAGAGCAATGAGGTGAGGGGCAAGAGGACTGGGTTCTAGTCTGGACTCTGTCACTAGTTATCTGTGAAATCTTGGACAAGTCATTTAATTTCTTTGGTTTCTTTTTTTAATTATTGTTATTTTTTGTGGATTTTTTTTTTTTTAAGATTTTATTTACTTGTCAGAGAGAGAGAGTGAGCGTGAGCACAAGCAGGGGGAGAAACAGGCAGAGAGAAAAGCAGGCTCCCCATGGAGCAAGGGGCCCGATGTGGGACTTGATCCCAGGATCCTGGGATCATGACTGGAGCTGAAGGTCAAATAATAAATATTTAAACATGAGCCACCCACATGTTCCTTTAGGTTGATTTCCATTAACACTATGTATTAATCCTAAGCACTTAGAAAGTGGGAAGTAGTATAATGAAATAAGAACAAAATGCAACTATTTATCTATTAGCAATCATTCGTGAATAGAAAAAACCTTTCATCCTTAGGTCAACTTTGTGTGTGATATATGAACATCATCATCATCAAAGCAAACATTTAAGATACAAAAGTTCTAGGCCCTGTCCTAAAGGCTTTATAGAATCCACTAACTTAATCCTCATAACAACCCTCCGAGAAAAGTAGCATTAACATCTCCATTTCACAGATAAGTAAAATGAAGCAGAGAGATGCTAAGTAATACAGATACCAAGTGGCACAGAGCTATGATTTGATCCCAGTTATTCCCCCAGAATCCCTACTGTGAACCACTTCTCAACCTGCTTCTCAAGGGTAGGCCAGTGCTGTGATTTCACATCACTTAAAGTAGTAATTTTTTTCTAACAAAATTGTTCCTAGTGTACATAATAGAATTAAATACATCAGCATTTCACAGCTTTCTGAAAAGAACACTAGGTATTCCACGATCTAAACAAGTTTCCGAACCAACAAATACAATGAAATCAGATCTGTGACAAAAATGTGCCAAATGATATGAAAACATAGATGACAATGAAATCATCATACCAAACAGGTTAAGACTTTACCAAAAAAAAGGGAGTACATGTGATCTAGAGTTTGAAGAGTACTTAGAGTTAAACCATCAAATCTATTTAGGCTGTATTTCTAGTCCTCCCCTCTCATCTGAACACCAGCCTTATAGCACCAATTGTGTAACAGACATGTCCATTTCTGTGCTCTACACACTTTTCTGAATAGGGTCAAATAATAAATATTTTACGCTTTGTGTACAACATACTATTCTCCATTACACATTCTTTTTTAAAACAACTCTGTAAAAATGGAAAAACGATTCTTAGTTCATACGCTATGCAAAGACAGTCTGTCTTTCAGGCTACAGTCTGCTAACCACTACCCTACAAACATCTCAAAATTAACAGATACCTAAATTTCTCTCTCTCTACGTTAACATCAATCCCATTTCTCCAGTCTCTCTCTTTCTTGTGGAAAAGAGCAAGGTATCTACTTTCTCATTTCCTTTTCTCCTTCATATCTAATCAGACATCAAATCCTTGTGTTTCCTTGTTTGGTTCCCAGAGCCACCATGACAATCCAAGTTATCAACACCTGCTGAAGAATCAGTGTTATCCTAAATGGTCTCCCCATCTCAATTCTCTCCCTATTCCCTACTTCTCTTCCCAAAAAAACACACTGCCTTTTAAAACACAACTTTTGTTACATAAGAATTCAATAACCATGAAAGGCTAACCAGTTCCTACAGAGTATTATAAACTCTTCTGGCTCTCGCTGCTTTCCATAAGATGATCCTACTATATCTAATCAAATGTACCCTCACTGAACACATCAACACATCAAATACTATGCCAGGAGAAGGAAAATATCAAAATTTGCATGATACTTTAGCTTCAAGATGTGTTACTGAAAGTATTACTTGTGATAGTAAAAAATTTGAAACTGTGGGGTTAAACTGTGGGTACATACAAAAAACAAATTTATTTTTTGTCCATTAAAAATTGTTACAAATGGATTAAGAACCCCTCTTGTTTTAGAAGCAAATACACAAAAACGAAAAGGTTTAGAAGGATGTGTACCTATATATAAGTAGTTATTTTGTATGGTAAGATAATGGGCATTTTGCCTTTACTTTTTAATTTTTCTATGATGTGCTTTTGTAAAAAGTTCTTTAAAAAAATAAGGGACACCTGGGTGACTCAGTTGGTTAAGCATCTGCCTTTGGCTCAGGTCATGATCCCAGAGTCCTCGGATTGAGTACCACATCTGGCTCCTTGCTCAGCGGGGAGCTTGCCTCCCCCTCTGCCTGGCACTCCCCCTGCTTATGTGCATGTGCACACTCTCTCGCTCTCTCTCTCACACATAAATAAAATCTTTTTTTTTTTAAGATTTTTATTTATTTGACAGATAGAAAGATCACAAGTAGGCAGAGAGGGAGGCAGAGAGAGAGGGGAAACAGGCTCCCCACTGAGCAGAGATGTGCTGCTAGATCTAGGACACTGATATCATGACCTGAGCCGAAGGCAGAGGCTTAACCCACTGAGCCACCCAAGCGCCCCAAATGAAATCTTTAAAAATAAAAAATAAAAGCATGGTTTCTGTGCTCAAGAAGAGGTGCTACAGCCTATGGGATAGCTAGCTATACAGCTCTATAGCACAGAGCCCTGGTATCTTAGAAGTCTGGTAAAATGGAGCATTGGGTTTATAGACCCAAATCAGGGAAATTAGGCTAGGAAGGCAAGCAAGAGCCAGATCATGCGATCCTTACTTAAATACCACACGAAGAAGTTTGGGTGCTTAGAATCAACTAAGAGTTTAGGTAGGAGAATGGCACTTTCAGATTTGCAAATTAACCCTGGTAGCTCATATGTAAGGTGAACTGGGCTTCAGGTGGAATGTACCTGAGGTAGGAAAAATAAAAGTGGCTGAGATAGTTAGATAAGAGATAAAACAAGACTGAACTGGCAATGTTATTGGGGATGAACAGGAAAACAACTTGACAGATACTAAGAATTATACTGGTCAGCATAAAGTGACTGGATATAGGAATGTGGAAAAGGAAGATCTGGGTGATTCTAAGTTTTGGCTTGATTCATAACTAAACAAAGTCATCTTTGAGATAAAGAACAAAGGAGGAAAATTGTGGGGGGGGATAAATTAAATTTAGTACCTATTGAAAAGTTTGGAGTGTTTTCAGGTAGTATGTTAGATGATTAACATTTACCTCTTGATTTTCACAAACTCCCTATAAAAAGGAATTATTACCTATTTACAGAGGGAGAAAAGGAAGCAGTTTGAAACAGAAGTCTGGAGTTCAGGACAGAAGCGTAACTAAGATGGAAACAGAGATGATGCCAGAATAGATGAGATCCCCAGAGAGTATTAAGAATTAGGTTAAAAAACAAACACCAAAACTCTTGAAAAAAATCATAACAGCTAAGAGTTGGGCATAATGGGAAGAACTGGAATGGGAAACTAAGAAGGAATGGTTAGAAAAAAAAAAAAAAAAAAAAAAAAAAAAAAAGAGGGGCACCTGGGTGGCTCAGTCAGTTAAGGGTCTGCCTTTGGCTCAGGTCATGAGCCCAGGGTCCTGGGATGGAGTCCCGTGTCAGGGTTTCTGCTTGGTGGGGAGCATGCTTATCCCTCTCCCGCTGCCTGCCGCTCTGTATGCTTGTACTCTCTATCTCTCTGTCAAATAAATAAAATATTTTTTAAAAAATTTTAAAAAAGAGTAGATGTTAAAAAGTTCTCATCACAAAAAAAAAAGAAAAAAAAAGAAGGGACTCTCGTCAAAATGGTATTATAGGAGTCAAAGGAGAAGCATATTTCTAAGAAGGAAAAGAACTCAGTTTCAATTGCTACAGAAAGTTCAAGCAAAATATGGACCAGAAATTTCCAAATACTTGTAACAAAATCATTATTGGCAACTGCAAGGAAGTGGTCAAGATGGAAGCCAGAATGCAGGGAGTTGAGTGAGGTGAGCGGGTGGTAAAGGGAGTGAGCACTACTCTTTCAAGGTGCTCTGGGATAGTGAATATTCTGTATCTCATATTTACAACACTGTAGACTCTTAAAGGAATCAGTTCACTATCAAAGGCTATTGCCCAATACCTTGTAATCCATGGCTGATCAAGAAATATACTTAAAATTAGGGGCACCTGGGTGGCTCAGTTGGTTAAGTGTCTGCCTTCTGCTCAGGTCATGGTCCCAGGGACTGGGCTCCCTGCTCAATGGGGAGTCAGCTTCTCCCCCTGCCCCGCCCCGTGCTCATGCTCTCGCTCTCTCTCTCTCAAATAAGTAAATAAATCTAAAAATGAAAGAAATATACTTAAAATTGAACGAAATTAATAAAATTTGAAAGGCACAAATAATGTGAGAAATGCCATAAAGGACAGGCCAACGGCATATTCTTTCCAATATCTGGTCTTGGAGGTTAGCACCAGGTTAACAGTAACCTTAAAGAGGTTTGTGATATGTCTCCAAATATCTCTAGTTCCTTTAATAATCTTTTATTATAGTCAAAAGTGGAAGAAATATGAAAAAAGAGCACATACTTTGGTTGAGTTTACATTTGGTTTAAAACATCAGCAGTACCATTTACGAGCCATATGATCTTGTACTAATTACTTACAATTCCCTGTTCCCCACATACCTATTCACTATTTGCCTCATAAGGCTGTGGCTGGTATTACAGGAGATATGTGCCCGGCATATAGAAGGCATTCAATAAATATTATTTCTCCTTATTTCCTTCAAGCCCTATGCCTATGAACACCCTTTAAGATTTAAAAAACTTAACTCTTAGTGCTTCCCTGTCCAGATCTCAATCTTATACTTTTTCAAATAGAAGTAAATAAAGAGTAACATTGGCACAGACAACTTGAATAACTGCCAAGAAGTCATCATTTCAAATCATAACTTCCAGTTAGAATGTTCACATCGTAGAAACATTTCTAAGATAACTCAGCACTGTAACACGGCTTCTTCAAGGTTATTTGGGTTAAAGTTATCCAAGCCACTTATATCTTGGCCTTCCTTCTGAGAAGTCTCTCTGCTGCACCTATCATCTCATTTTTCAAAGGCACAACTTCCTGCCAGGCCTCCCAGTCCTGAGAGTCCTGGGGCAGGGAACACAAGCACTAACAGGTCTGGTTTAGTTATCTCCCTAGCTCACTGGGTGGTCTCTGGGTAACTGGGTCTGTACTTAAAAATCTGAAGAGGAATAAGTGGGGGAAATCATTCCTTGTTGTCATTTTATTATTTTTTTTTAAAGATTTATTTGTCAGAGAGAGAGCGAGCGCACAGGCAGGCAGAGGGATAAGCAGGCTCCCTGCTGAGCAAGGAGCCCAATGTGGGACTTGATCCCAGGATGCCGGGATCCTGACCTGAGCCGAAGGCAGCCGCTTAACACACTGAGCCACCCAGGCGTCCCCTTTGTCATTTTAGATTAGGCCTTTCTGACAACTACCAGACTACCAGACTTTTGGAAAACACGTAGACATTTCCCTGTCTCCTTACACTCCTCGGATACAAACGGGCTTATGTCAGAAACCTTCAGAGAAAACCATCCAGAGGTTGTTGTTTCTGTTAAGCCACTGGGCTCTAGTCTTTCCCACCATGGAGAATCAATTCATCCTAACGGCTATACTCCATTCTTCCTGTTGCACCCTGTAGCTTCCTGTAACTTTGCCCTTCTAGCTGGCATTTGCCCGTAGCTCTGCAGGCAAGTTCTCAAAAACGTCAAAATCACCCCAACCCCGAAGACCAAGAGAAAATGGGCCTTGGGGTGGACGAAGTTTGTTTTCTGTTTTTAAGAAGGCCAGGAGAGGTGAGAAGGCGGGATCCATGTCACCCCGGGCCTGACTTAGTGGGACTGGGTGGGAAACGGGACCTGGCTAGGCCACGCAACTTAAAAGTCGCTGCTCGGCCTGGCTGGGCCCCACCGACTAACGCGTCATGGCCCGTTTCGTACCTGAACTGCGGCTAGAACCCGGCCCAGCGCTCCTGCAGCCGCCGCTTCTAGGACCGGCTGCCACCTAAGCGGTCACCGCGATTTTACTGCCCCCGATCTCTCTAGGACGCAGCCGGACCAGGTAGCTCAGTCACGCTGAGCCACTCTTCACGTAGTCTCCGCCACCCGTTACGTAGAATGCGTGAGGACTGTCTGCGCTTGCGCGCGGCGGAGGGGGGCGGGGTGGCGGGCCGCGGCCTCGGGAACCGCGCGAGACCTCCTCCTCCCCCGCCCAGCGGAGGCAAGGTGGGGCTGCTGGGAAAATTACATAATCCTGGCCTCTTGGCCGGAACTGTCCACATCGATCCCAGCCCTCTCCACTAGGGTTCAGTCAAGTTATAATCACTCTAAACTGGTGCTCCGGAAGCTAAAAGTGGCCATGCTCTGTGAGACCACGTGGCCAGAGGCATGCGGAGAAATGTTGCCTAGGTCGTATTTGCAAAGGACCAGAGTTTAGGGAGTCCACAATTTTATGTATATGTGGCTTCCGCCCAAGCCCCTTTCTTGGCTGTCATTGCTACGCTTTCTTCACCCCCTAGGCCAACCTCCTGGGCTACGAGCACGCCCTAACAGCAGTGTCCGCTGAGTGAGTGGTCTGTGAGGCGTTATGGAGCTTTAAGGTCCGGAGCCCGAGGCACCTTCCGGGAGCCGTAGCCCCAGGCCCCGCCCTTCGGCCCGCGCTCTCTGCACTGCGCATGTCAGCTTTGCGTTCCCCTCCCCCCCGGTCAGCAACGGGCCGAGAAGCGGCGGCGGCGGCGGCGGCGGCGAAGGGGGCGGAGAGGAAGGAGCGCGGCGGACGCGGCCTGGACCGCGCGTACTCTGGCGGTGGGATTCTCTCCGCGTCGGCGGTAGTATCAGCTGCCGCTGCAGCGACAGCGGCAGGTCTGTGCGACGTGGGCCTGGCCTCGGGGTCGCTACCCCTTGGGGCCAATGGAGGCAACTGCGGGGCCTAGCGAGGACCTGGGAACCTCGGCCTCGCTTAACAAAAGAGCCTGCGGAGCTTCGGGGCACGGGCGGCGCAGGGGGCCGGGAGGGGTGGGTGTGCGAGGCAGAGGCCTCCAAGGGTCCTACCCAACCTCGTCGCCCTCCCACGACTCCCGCTTCTTCCATAACTCTCATTGTGGCCCAGTTGGCGGCTTTCCGGAGGCGGCGCCTGCCCGCCCTGCTATGAAAGAGATTTGCAGGGTGCCGGGCTCCGAGTAGGGATATCCACAAGGAGGGTTCTGGCCGAAGTCGGCAGCATTTGGCAGATGCAAGCCTCCAAATCAGGGGACCCGGTAGGTAAAAGTTGCCAGATCGAAAGACGGTATAAACGTGGTCAGTGATCTTTGTGCAACCTTGAGTACATCACTATTGTCGCACAAACTTTTTTTGCGGCCTATTTAAGAGCCTATCTGATGCGGGTAAATAATTTATATGGAGTTGCAAGCGTACGCACCAGTAATATAAGGAGGAACTGTTGTGCTGGCTGAGAGTTTTGGGGAATTACAGCTTTCCACATCACCTTAGTGAAGCATTCCCTCCTTGTTCCTCACTCCTTTAGGTGGTCATTCAATTTCCTTTGGCTGTATATTGTATTTGGTAAATGATGTTTCTGTGTGTATTCTCCATACGCGCACCCTAGAGCTTCTAAAAGGCAGAGTTTATGTCTTAATCTGCTCTAACTTTGCAGAAGCCAAGCCCAGTTCTGGCACATAGGAGGTGAGCAATATGTATTTTATACAAAAATTAACTTTAAGATTTTCAGCGATGGGGAAAAAAAAAGGATGTTGTATTTTCTTTTACCTAGAAGGGGCATTATATGGTCTGATCTACAGTTCATTCGAGGAATTTTTTTGTCGAGGTCTGCTGGGTGCCTGTTCCCCAGCACCGTTCTATGTCTGTAACCCCTGCTCTCCTGAAACTTACTTTCTTTTTGGGGAAAGAGAGATAATAAATTATACTGTATGTGAGCAGGTGATTACTGACTTAGGTTTAAAAAAAAAAAAGAGGGATGGGAAGGTATTGCATTTTGAAATAGGGCAGGCAGGATGGTATTTACAGACCAGCTGATATTTAAGCAGCCTAGAAGGGGGTGAGGGAGTGAACCCACCAAGTATCAGGGGAAAGGAACAGTCCAGGCAGAGGGAACAGCAAGTGTAAAGACCTTGAAGAGGACAGTGGCCTGTTAAGAGGAATAGAAGAGCAGTGTGCTTTGGAGCATTGTGAGCAAAGGAGGAGGAGTAGGAGATAAGGTCAGGGAAGACCTGGGGGCAGGAACACCAGAACAACCAGGAACTTTTAGGCTATTAGGAGGATTTCACTTTATCTCTGCGAGAGGCTTTTGAGCAGAGGAATGGGAAGATCTGACTGACGATGTAATGATTTCTTGTAATTCATGGAGGAGTGCATTTGTTTTTATTTTAGATTTGTCAAATTCATAGAACCATCTTAGTTTCTTTAAGCTAACAGAGAGGAAAGAGATGCTTCCTAAATAAGGATAGCCAGAATTTACTTGTACTTGGCTTTAGAAGAAAATGAAGAAATTCTGCGGTTGTGTACAGATTCTTATTAAAGAGCTGTCCAGTGTGTCGTGTCTGAGATGTTCTCAAGGCAGATTATTAGATAGAATAGCCATCACTATGACTGCTAATACGTATTGTGCACAAAGCACTTCTATGTGCCAACTTTTGTTCTAAGTGTAATTTTGTAATTTCAGTTTTTCACACTCACCCTGTCAAGTAGGTGACATTCTTACCATCTCACTACAGAAACCAAGTAACTTCCTGGGGTTCACATCAGGTTAGTGGCAAAAGCCTCCCTCCGTAGTCTGTGATACTTTACTGTGCTATTATGATTTTCTGCTAAATCATAGCATTTCAGTACCTAGAACCATACCGAGTGGGACTTTATGCTATCTCCTTGGCCAAGTTATAAATCTCCTTGGGACCCTTGCATATGGAATAAACAGTGAGTACATACTGTGGAAAACAAAAGATTAAAAAAACAAGTCTGCTGCTTTAGCTGTGAAACCTATAACTTAGAGTTGGAAAGAGGAAATTAGAACACAAATAGTAATGATTAAGTGTTGGGTGTTTTAAGACTAGAAAGGGAGTTTGAGAAATGAGCTACCACTTCTCCGGGGGATCATTCATGTCATAGTTCTAGGAGTTGGGCTTTCAAGGATAGGACTTTGGTAGATAGTTATAGTGAGAGATTGGTGGGAAAGGAATTCAGGTTATGGGAAGAGCGTTTACCAAAGTGCATGGTTTTCTTGAAACACCAATGCATGTGGGGAAACCCTGGGAGATAGGAATGGTGAAGTGTGTAGTGTTGGCACAGTGGAGAGTCTCATTCCAGCTTGATTGACCAAGTGGAGAACTATTGAACTGAAGGGAATGACAGAATGAGAAATGTGCAGCAGGAAGATTTGGGGCCAGGATCTGAAGGACCTGGAAGAAGGTTGCTGAGCATACGAACGCTCACCACCCTTGGGTGTGACTTTCCCTACTTCCACAGTATTAACAAACCAAAAGGGGTGGAAATTTGTTTTCTCTTTTGCTACTTATGTTTGGCTGTTACTTCATTATTTTGTACTTTACCACATAGAGTCACTTCTCATAGATGATGAAATATTTGCTGGTTTTAGATTCAGCCTCTAGAAGGACATCACCATGACTTTCCCGATAAAACACATTCTTAGGGGTGCCTGGGTGGCTCAGTCAGTCAGGGATCTGCCTTTGGCTCAGGTCATGATCTCTGAGTCCAGTAGGAAGTCTGCCTCTCCCTGTTTCCCTCCTCCTCCCCACTCATGCGCATGCATGCTTTGGCACTCGTGTGTGCTCTCTCAAAGATTTTATTTATTTGGGAGAGAGCTCACATGAGGTGAAGGGCAGAGGGAGAAGCAGACACTCCACTGAGCAGGGAGCCGGATGGGGGGCTCCATCTGGGACTCTGGGATCATGACCTGAGCCAAAGGCAGATGCTTAACCAACTGAGCTACCCAGGTGCCCCGATAAATAAAATCTTTAAAAAGGGGGGGTATTCTTAAAACAGTAGAGTTGAGGAGGTGGAGTGTTACTTGTCAAATGTCAAATATCAAATATCAGTCACCTCAGAGAGGCCTTACTTGTATTCTTTCTCTCTGTAATAGCTTACCTCTTCTTGCTTGCCTTTTTCTGTTTTTGCTTTTGTTTTGGTAGCACTTTTAGTACCTGAAATTATGATTTGGTTTTTCTTTCTCCTGGACCAGGCTGAACTCTCTGAGGGCTGGGCTTTGTCTGATTGTGTTACTCTATCCAAAGTGCCTAGAACAGTACCTGGCAAAATAGGCACTCAGTACATTTTGAATCATTGGTCACTCTGGTATGGTATAGTGGCTGGAGAGCAGACTTGTTAGGAAATTATTGCTATAGTGGAAATGGAAGTGGGAAGGAGAGGTGTTGCTCATAGTGTTGACACCTAAGAAAGTAGTTAGTGATCAGTATAAAACAACATTATTATTAAGACCAAACTTAGGTTGTTCGCTTTCTTTCTTTCTTTCTTTCTTTTTTTTTAAGATTTTATTTATTTGTTTATTTGAGAGAGAAAGAACATGAGAGGGGAGAGGTCAGAGGGAGAAGCCGACACCCCGCCGAGCAAGGAGCCAGATGCGGGACTCGATCCTGGGATTCCAGGATCATGACCTGAGCCAAAGGCATTTAACCAGCTGAGCCACCCAGGTGCCCCAGGTTGTTCTCTTTAAAGTAGATGGTATCGAAATTTTGTTCATGCTTCTGTTACAAAGCTAATTCTCTTCAAATTAGAAATTTTAAAATGCAGTCTTTTAAAGAAGAAAGGTAGTTGAATTTTTACAAATATGTTTGCATCTCAGAGCAGAGACTGAGGTCTAGACATCATTCTTCCCTCATAAAGTGGATGAAATAGCAGTGGGAAAACAGTGCAATGGCTCTAATTCTTTAATTTTCATATTTTTTTTTGTTTTTAAAATAAACATACAGAACTGTTTTAAGTGTATAGTTCAGTGACATTGATTTTGTACACATTGTTGTGCTGCCATAACCACTGTAGCGTTCACAGAATTCTTTATCTTGTAAAACTGAACCTGTGTACCCATTAAATAATAACTCTCCATTCCTCTGCACCCCCAGGCCTTGACAACCCATTCTACTTTCTTTCTCTGAGTTTAACTGTTTTACCTCATGTAAGTGGAATTGTACGCTATTTGTCCTTTTTGACTGGCTTAATTCCTTAACATGATGCCCTCAAGTTTCTTTTTTTTTTTTTTTTTTTTTTTTAAGATTTTGTTTATTTATTTGTCAGAGAGAGAGAGAGAGAGCAAGCACAGGCAGACAGAGTGGCAGGCAGAGGCAGAGGGAGAAGCAGGCTCCCTGCCGAGCAAGGAGCCCGATGCGGGACTCGATCCCAGGACGCTGGGATCATGACCTGAGCCGAAGGCAGCTGCTTAACCAACTGAGCCACCCAGGCGTCCCTCAAGTTTCATTCATATTGTAGCATGTGTCAGAATTTCCTTCCTTTTTAAGGCTGAATAATGTTGGTGTGTGTGTGTGTGTGTGTGAGTGTAATAGTTTACTCATCCATCATGGACACTTAGGTTGCTTCCATCTTTTGGCTGTTGTGAATAGCACTGCTGAGGTCATGGGTCAGCTCTCCCTGCTTTCAGTTCTTTCGGGTATATACCCAGATGTGGAATTGCTGGGTCCTATGGTAGGTCTTTTTCATTTCTTCTTTTTTTGGGTCAGAGAAGACAAGTAGGGGGAATGGCAGTCAGAGGGAGAAGCAGGCTCTCTGTTGAGCTGGGAGCAGGGTGCAGAACTCAATCCCAGGACCTTGAGATCATGACCTGAGCTGAAGGCAGACGCCTAACCTACTGAGCCACCCAGGTGTCCCTCATATGGTAGTTCTGTGATTAATTTTTTGAAGACCCGCCATACTATACTGTTTTCCATAGTGGCCGAGCCATTTTAAATTCCCACCAGCATTATACAGGGTTCCAGGTTCTCCACATCCTTGGCAACATTTGTTTTTTTCTGTTGTGTTGTTTTTTTGTTCATTTTTGGTTTTTTTAGTAGTCATCCTAATGAGCGAGGAGGTGTAGTTTTCGTTTACATTTCCCTAATGATTAGTGATGTCCAGCATCTTTTCATATGCTTATTGGCCATTTATATATCTTTGGAGAAATGTCTGTTCAGGTACTTTGCCTATTTTTAAATGGATCATTTGAGATTTTTTGGTTGGTTGGTATTTTTCAGGAAGTCTGTGAACTTCACCTGGGTGTGGAAGCCATGCGGTGATTCTATAGGCACTGAAGTTAGTGGGTGTTTTCGTCTTTTCTTGTCAATATGAGAAGTGTTTGTGGAGGCAGAGGTGAAATTTCAGAGTTGTTTGATAGGAGTTTGCCAGCTTGGTAGGAAGGGTGTAGCAGGCATATTATTATTATCTAAGAGAAGGCTTAGAAGCATGCACATGTGCTAAGACCAACTAAAGGGAGCTTTGAGAAGACCCACAAATAGCAGGAATATAGCTAATTTTTTAATATGCTCACTATATTTATTTTTTGATAAACTGTTTACTGGATGTCTCTTCTCCAAACAATGATTGCTTAGAGAATGCAAATTAATTTTAATAGCCTAAAGAGAGAAGGGAGGGGTCATCCTTATTATTATTATTTTTATTTTTTATTTTTTTTTAAACATACAACCATAGGGATGCCTGGGTGGCTCAGTTAGTTAAGCTGCTGCCTTTGGCTCAGGTCATGATCTCAGGGTCCTGGGATCGAGTCCCGCATCGGGCTCCTTGCTCAGCAAGGAGCCTGCTTCTCTTGTTGCCTCTGCCTGCTTGTGTGTACTCTCTCTCTCACTGACAAATAAATGAATAAAAATCTTCTGAACATACAATCATAAAGATTAGGTTGGCTCTCTTTTGCTTGTTGTATCAGTTATAATCCCCCAAACCTCTGTGATGGTCAAGGGTCTGTAGCCATGCACATATATAGTATAGCGTACATAGTCCAATAGGAAGGATTACTGTCAAGAGTAAAGAATTAATGGTGCGTTGAGGATGATAGGCTTAGATTTCATCAGGAAGGCTGGATGGCAAGGTTTATAATGGAAGATGATGGCTTTCACAAATACTGGGGTGAATTTTGAAAAGCCTGAATGCATGATATTTATTCATCCAACAAAAAATGTTTGAGTCCTACACACACATTAGGCTCAAAGGATTCAGTGCTGGACAGAACACACAAAGGCCCTGCCCTCATGGAGCTAGTATTCTAGTCAGTGTGGCATTATAGAAAGTGCAGTTGTTTGGCCTGGCTAAAGGCAGTAAATTAGGGAAAATGGGCAGTGTGTTCTAGATCAACTAGTGAAGGCTCGAGGGTTCTGAAGTGTTCGATCTTTTGGTCAACCCATTTCTCAGAAGAGTAAAGAAAAAGGTATTGTGTATTTTGGATCTTGTTCCCTCTGAAAGCCATTGACTCTTACCTGCCTAAAATCACACTACGTGCCTATTTGTAGCAGAAAGTGAATTTTTAACACCAAGTATGTGATTTGGTGCTTTTGTAATTTGAGGCCTCTGATTTTAATTAGGTCTAATTTATGTCTGTGCCCATCCTTTTCTCCTATCCAGTATCTTATTTTCTTCAGTCTCCTCCTCAGGACCTCTGTCTTAGGATTTGCCTTTCACCCTACATCTTCAGTTTTTGTATCTCTGTTGGCTTTTACTCTTTAGCATATAAACATGCTTATGTTTCCTTCTTTCTTTCCTTTTTTATTTTTTTTAAAGATTTTATTTATTTATTTGTTTGTTTAAAGATTTTATTTATTTATTTGACAGAGATCACAAGCAGGCAGAGAGAGAGGAGGAAACCGCCCCCTGCTGAGCAGAGAGCCTGATTCAGGGCTCAACCCTGGGATCATGACTCAAGCTGAAGGCAGAGGCTTTAACCCACTGAGCCAGCCCGGCGCCCCTAAAGATTTTATTTATTTATTTGACAGAGAGAGAGCGAGCCAGAGAGCATAATTTGGGGGGGAGGGGATGGCAGAGGGAGAGGGAGAAGCAGACTCCCCTGCTAAGGAGGCAGCCCAATGCGGGACTTGATCCCAGGACACTGGGATCATGACCTGAGCCAAAGGCAGATGCTTAACCAGACTGACTGAACCACCCAGGTGCCCGGCTTCTTTCTTAACAAACAAAATCCTAGTCAGCATCTCACTCTTTCGGTCCTATCATTGGTGTAAAGCTTAGAAAGTAATCTTTACTCCTCGTGACCTGGTCTTACTGTCTACCACTTACCAGTCACTCCTCAACCCTGCCCCTACTATTCCTTTGAAACTCTTGCCCTGATGACTTCCTGGGTGCATATCCAACAGAGGCTGTTTAAGTTCTGCTCTTTCGGCATCTCTTTAGTTTTTAACATCAGACAATTCTTTCTGCCTATAAAACTTCTCGCACCTTCTGTGCTGCTATTCCCCACTGTTCTCCCTCCCTCCTCTCCTTCTCAGGTGGCCGTGTGAGCTGCTCTTTCCCTGCCCATTCCTAAGGATTACCTGCTCTAACATTTGTCTTGCTCCTTTTCTCACTATGCCCTCTCTCTGCTGGCTTATCTACCCCAGAAACCTCAGATGCAGGTGCGTTATATGAAATCTGCGGCTCCATCACAGACCCTTCTCTGCACTTATAGACCCACTGTGGCATCTTTCCTTGGCTCTTCCATCTCATGTTCTAACCCATTTATCTGGGCCCCTCCTGTCTTTCTAAACATGTGTTCTAGAACTTTCCTAGATGTCCTGCTGAACTCTAGCTCCATGGCGCTATTTCTAGTTCTCTGTGGTGATACTTTTCTTCAGTCGAAAATGCCCTCCTTTCACACTTCTATCCTGGTCCAGTGCCTCTTCGGATTTTAAAACTGAAAACTGTGTCATCTCCAGAAAAACTGTGTCTTCTTCCCAACTCATCCTCGGTTGGATACCCCTTTCCTGGGCCACCAATGAGCACATTCTGTGCAATACCTCTGCCACAGCATATTGTGTTGGTTTTTTAGCTGTTTTAAACCACACCTTGAACCCCTTCAGAATGGGACTGTATTTTTCAGTATATAAATGCCCAGCTCCTAAATCCTCTGATAGTCCTCAGCAAGCTTTCAGCAAACCACTGAGTTCTCCTGCTAGGAGATTGTTCATGTGATTCTTAAAATCTACGCAAACTTAAAGGGTGTTTTTCCATTGTTTTTTGTTTACCTTCTGATTTCTATGGCTTATTTTATTAGCCCCTCATGATACTTCATATACACTAGGAAAAATACTAAAATTCAGATTCATCATTTTTGTTGTTCAGGAGCAGCTGTTGTATAGTCAGGGTCACACATTGGTTAAGCAATACTACCAGATGCTAGAGTTTTCTTGCTTGTAAATGTTCTTACTAAATCTTACCTCATTAGAATTATGTTGATTCTCTTTAAGGGATTCTTGAAAAAAGCAGGAGATGGTCTTAAATTCAAGCAAACTAGTACTTACTAAGTACTTATTTTAGCCACGTGTAACTTTTATGGAAGGTCCAAAATGATTAAGGACATCTTCCCCCACCCCCAAAGACATTCCCTACCTGTAACTAAGGGCAGAGATTGACTCAGCATAAATGAGTTTTAGTACTAAGTAGACTAAACTAAATGCTATATGATAACAGTTCAAACAAAACCTGTAAGGTATATATGGGGAGGGGCACAGAACCAGAAAAGTAGAGCATGTTCACGGTTTTTTCAACAATGTTGTAGTGTAAAAAGCAGCTTTGGGAACTCTTTTCCCCATTGGCTTCAGAATCCATTATAAACATATTGTTCTTTTTAATGATAAACCTTAATACAAGGAAGAAAGTAAAAATGAAATAACTGCTATTAACATTCTGATAAACAGTCCTCCAGCTCTGTGTGTCTAACCATACTTTTATATTGAATGACATTGAATCATGCCACCCACCTTGTTTTATGCCCTTTTATTCAGTGTGTATAGGGCACTTCTCCATAAATGGAAATAGTAGTTAAGATTTTAAAACTTAGACTGCATAGTCCCTTCGGTTAAGCAATTACATTTTGCAAATTGATTCTATCAAGCCCTACCTTGGGTTCCCTGCTGAGCCAGGAGCCTCCTTCTCCCTCTCTCTGCCTCTCTGCCCTACTTGTGCCCTCACACACTCTTGTTTCTCACTTGCTCTCATATACATAGAATCTTTATATATTTTTAAATAAAATCTTTTAAAAAAATAAAAAGAAAATTGATCCTAAAGAAGTAACTACGGGTATGTGCAAAGATTCAGCTATGTGATATATTTCACAACATTATAAAATGGTAGTGGAGGGGGGCGCCTGGGCATCTCAGTCAGTTGAGTGTCTGACTTTGGAGTTTGGCTCAGGTCATGATCACAGGGTCCTGAGAGCAAGCCCTATGTAGGGCTCCGCGTTCAGTATGGAGTCTGCTTGAGATTCTCTCTCCCTCTGCCCACCTCCCCACTCATGCTCTCTCTGGCTCTTGAAAATATTTTTTAAAAAACGTTTTAGGGGCGCCTGGGTGGCTCATTCGGTTGGGCGTCTACTTTCGGCTCAGGTCGTGGTCCTGGGGTCCTGGGATCAAGCCCTGCATCAGTCTCCCTGCTTGGCAGGGAGTCTGCTTCTCCCTCTGCCCCTCCCACTCTCTCTCTCTCTCTCTCTCTCTCTCTCTCTCTGTGTCAAATAAAAAAAATAAAATCTTTGGGAAAAAAAAAACCCTTTAAAAAATAAAAAGTGGAGAAATGTATTTGTTGACATTTAAAGATGTTCATAGTGTATCATTAGGTGAAGAAATTGGTAACTAAAACAATACATATAGTATGGTTTCAGTTTTGTTTTTAAATTTGTGTATACACATAGTGTAGAAGAAATAACAACAGCTACCAAAATTATATATCTAGGAGAGGAAGTTTCAAGTAGTTTTAAATTTTGTTGCTTTTTGCTCTTTGGTCTTTTTGCTTTTCTATTAAACTTAGGTAGCTTGTGTCATTAAAAAGGGTTTTTTGGGGCCAAGACTAGTAAGATAATACAGTATTGTTTTTAAAATGATTTGATCAATGCTCAGGAAATTTCTTTGCACTTTTTAACCATAGTCAGTACTTTAGGCAACGTATCAGTGAATCATTTTTTCTTCCTGGCTAGTATTCTAGTGGGCATTTTCCAATAAACACACAGTTTGTGAGTACCCTTCAGAGACAGTTGCATAGATACTTTCTACAAATAACTGATCTTTCAGATTTTGATTCTTTCATTCTTCTGGTGTCATTACCAAAGGATAATCTTTCATTTTGGGACAGTTTGGCTGATAGCACCTCAGTCTCTGTGACAGCAAACACTACATTATATTGTAGTTGTAGGTTTTTATTTGAGGGAGGGGGTTTGGTCATCTATTTTCCTGGTAGACTATAACATAAACTTCTTGGGAATAAATATTAAGAGATTAAGTCTTTTCATCTTCGTATCTTTAGTCGCCTGACAGAAGCCTAGCACATACCAGATCCTCAAAATATTTGTTGTCTTGTGAGTATTTTTGGTAGCTTAAAGATGTTAAATTCACGGTCAAATCCTTTTGAAGGGGACGATGTTAAATACTACACTCCTGTTTAGATTGTGATCCTAAAAAATGAATAATTCTTTAGTGTTTTTAGGAAATTTGACTGTTCTTTTGGGGTTGGCATATCACATAGCTGAAGTACAAAGTTAAGTAGTTTTTTGTTTTTGAGTGTTTTCTTAGGATTTATTATTTTAGAGAGAGAGTGCGTGCAAGTGTGGGGAGGGCAGAGGAGGAGGGAGAGACAGTCTTCAAGCAGACTCTGCACTGAGTACAGAGCCCGACGTGGGACTCAATCCCAGGACCCTGAGATCATCAAACTAAGAGACGGACACTCAAAACACCTGAGCCACCCAGGCGCCCCCCAAATTAAATAGTTTTGAGAGGCAAAAGCTTAAAATGAATTGTAGGCAGAAGTTGGAAGAGACATAAAAAATCAGTGGGCTATTTGTAAAGTTAAATTTATTATTAGTGTATTTTTTTCCTTATAGATCAGCCATTGACACCATGAACTGGAATAAAGGTGGCCCTGGAACCAAAAGGGGATTTGGCTTTGGAGGTTTTGCTATTAGTGCTGGAAAGAAGGAGGAACCCAAACTCCCACAGCAGTCCCACAGTGCCTTTGGGGCAACCAGCTCTTCTTCTGGATTTGGAAAGTCAGCTCCGCCACAGCTCCCTTCTTTCTACAAAATTGGATCTAAACGGGCCAACTTTGATGAAGAAAATGCGTAAGTGGTAATTCTGGTAGTTTGGCCAAGGGTGGGCTTTGAGATACTCATTCTATCAGCAGAAATTGAGGTAAAGAAACCATTTGTTTCGTGAATAATAATATGACTTCTTTAATTGCTTATCTCACTGAATTGTATTGTTCCTAATAAGTTAAATTGTTGAGTTTATTCATTTGTAAGGAACATAATACTTGTGTGCTTACTTGTTTCCCTGTTCCAAAAAAAGATTTGAGGCTGTTAAAACCTAAATATGACTGAAGAGTTTTATTTTATTTTATTTTTAAAGATTTTATTTATTTATTTGACAGACAGAGATCACAAGAAGGCAGAGAGGCAGGCAGAGAGGGAGAGAGGAAGAAGCAGGCTCCCTGCTGAGCAGAGAGCCCAATGCGGGGCTCGATCCCAGGACCCTGGGATCATGACCTGAGCGGAAGGCAGAGGCTTTAACCCACTGAGCCACCCAGGCACCCCCGACTAAAGAGTTTTAAATAGTATGAGGTTTTGATGGCCTTTGCTGAAGTCTTTTACTAACCCCATGTAAGTTGTTTTGTGCCACAGGCAGTTGTCACAACTGGTAGAGATGCAGTTTGTCAATAGCCAGGTCTTAAAACGATTATGTTGTAACATCTTATAGTGGGGGGAAAAAATCTACTCGGGTTATTGCCCAGAGTTCTCAGGAAACAAACTTACCAATTACCTTTTTTAACTTGAGTATCTGATAGGGTGGTGGTTATACAAAGATAAGGTTTGAGGGTTTGAGCTCTAATTCCTTTTCTTTTCTTTTTTTTTTTTTTTTAAGATTTTATTTATTTATTTGACAGAGAGAGAGAGAGATCACAAGTAGGCAGAGAGAGAGGGGGAAGCAGGCTCCCCGCTGAGCAGAGGGCCCGATGCGGGGCTCGATCCCAGGACCTGAGCTGAAGGCAGAGGCTTAACCCACTGAGCCATCCAGGCGCCCCTGAGCTCTAATTCTTGTAGATGATAATTTCTTTGCTCTGTGTGAAGAAATCTCTGACTGCTGTTATTTCCAACCCAGTTGTGAAAAGTTGAGTTGTTTTTTTTGTTTGTTTGTGGGGTTTTTGTGTTTTTTTTGTTTGTTTTTAATTAAGAGCTCAAGATGGGACACAAAGTGGCATTTTTAAAGGCTTGTATGTTGCAGGGATTAAAATACAGAAGTAGATGTTTAAGGTTTAGCAAAGTCAAGGATCATTATTCTAGAGAGCAGTTTAGCAGTTCAGGGATACTTTTTCTTTTGCTAAATGAAACTTATATAAATGAGTATGTATGTATGTGTAGCAGATGATAGTTGTTAGAGCTTTTATTTTTTTATTTTTTTTTTTTAAGATTTTATTTATTTATTTGACAGATGAGAGGCAGGCAGAGGGAGAGGGAGAAGCAGGCTCCCCGCTGAGCAGGGAGCCCAATGTTGGGATCCAAGGACCCTGGGAACACAACCTGAGCTGAATACAGATGCTTAAAGACTGAGCTACCCAGGCACCCCTGGATTGAGTATTTATTCTTAATCCTTGAAGTTTTCTGTCAGTCCTTAGAAAGTAGTCCAGAACTTCTGAAGAAAAGTCCCTAGCCTTACGAATATATTGCTGAAATTTTTTTAAGGATTATAAAGAAAGGGGCGCCTGGGTGTCTCAGTGGGTTAAAGCCTCTGCCTTCAGCTCGGGTCGTGATTCCAGGGCCCTGGGATCAAGCCCCACATGGGGCTCTCTGCTCAGCAGGGAACTTGCTTCCCCTTCTCTCTCTCTCTGCCTGTTTCTCTGCCTACTTGTGATTTCTGTCTGTCAAATAAACAAAATTAAAAAAAAAAAAGATCATAAAGAAAAAACTAGGTTTTTAATATTTATACATATATACAAGGGTGGTTTTTTTCCATAGCATACTTTCTTTAGTATTTGCTCTATCTATTCAACAGTGATATATGAAGTTTTTACTGAAAACTCATCCCTTTTAACAGAACTGGAAATGTGATTTGAATATACATTGTTGAAATGAGAGAATCTGCTGTGACTGCTTGTTTTTTTTTTTTTTTTTTTTGCAGTATTAGAATTTTGCTGTATTAAACAATAATGGTTCATTTGCCAAAGCCTGGAGGTCTCTAATATGTATAGTTCAGATCTCTTATTATGTATCTATGTAACATAGATACAGCATAATAATTTCTGTTAAAGAATTCACCGACCCCAAATTAAACGTTCACTTATCAATCATGCCTCTTAATTTTCAGATATATGTATTTTTAAATTTCCAGATATTTTGAAGATGAGGAAGAAGACTCTAGCAATGTTGATTTACCTTACATTCCTGCTGAAAACTCGCCTACCCGCCAGCAGTTCCATTCCAAGCCAGCAGATTCTGACAGCGATGACGATCCCTTGGAGGCGTTCATGGCTGAAGTGGAGGCAAGTATCTAGGCTGTTTGTTAAGCTGCAGGAGTTAGATCAAATTAACCTAGTGTTTCAGTCATTCAGAATTTGGTTTTTGCCCTCTCTTGGGAGCATTTTGCTTTTACACTCTATAGTTTCTTTTTTCTTTTCTTTTTTTTAATTTTTAAATTTATTTATCGGAAAGCACAAATAGGGGAAGCAGCAGGCAGAGGGAGAGGGAGAAGCAGGCTCACTGCCAAGCGGGGAGCCCAGCACAGGGCTCAGTCCCAGGACCCTGGGATCTTGACCTGAGCTGAAGACAGACACTTAACGACTGAGCCACCCAGGCGCCCCTCAGACTCTGTAGCTGCTTAAACATATGTCCACATGCCTTGTGGTATTTTCAGAGATGATTGGTGCCTAGAAGTTTGAATAGTGACCCTTGAACAAGGGTAGTTCAGGATTTGTATGTGTATGTTTTAATATTTCTTTGTCTGTTCTTACATGGAATGAACATTACCTCCTTCAGTCTAGCATTAAAGGCAGTTAAACTTCTAAAAAGTTCAGAAAGGCAATTAAACTTCTAAAAACTTGCTAAAATTATGAATTCTGTGTTCTGTACTTCTAATATTTGTTTTTTATTACCAACATTATCAGCATCCTGACCTCCCTGTAGAAATGAAACTTGTAACCACTTTGTTCTTAAAACTCTTCTCACTAGGCTTTTGTGATTTTGCATTTTGTCCTTTTTTCCCTATCTTTTTGACGTTTGTATTTTTTTTTAACCTTTTATTATGAAAAATTTCAGATACATACAAAAGTAGAATAATAAAATGAACTCCCTTGTATCCTTCACCCTGCTTTATCAATTAACAACTTCTGGCCAATCTTGTGTTATCTAACCCCTCTTCCCTCTTTTAAATTGTTTTAAAGTAAATCCCAGGCATGTCATGTCATCCATTAGTATCACTGTATCTCTGTAAGATAACACTTAAAAAACGTAACTACCATATCATTGTACCAATAAAAAATTCATTACATATTCATCTTACTATTATCTGTTACTTTTATGACCGCCTGCTAATTTCTCAAATACATTGATTCCTATAGTTCTATATATTGATTTGCTATTTTCACTCTGTACATTCCCTGCTGACCTTGTCCACTTGAATTCTGTGTAACTAATGCATGTCTTTAGTCTCACAGTCTCTATTGTATTGCTTTTCTAAATCATGACCATTTTTACATGGGTGGGGTCCCCCTGGCATCTTTTCTTCCTCAACCAGGTTTTTTGTCTTTTATATTCTTAATGCTAGAAGATCAAACATGTTCATGACTTAACTTCATTTAATCCTCAGAATAACAGTGGGGAATTGGCAGAGAAAAATATATGGGAATATAATTTTTTTAAAAATAACAAGAAAACTGAGCCCTGTGATAATTCAAATCCCTTGCCTCAAATCACATTGGTAACTGTGCGGCATAGCTGGGACCTGGGTATTTCTGGCTTAATAGTCCTGAGAACCTAGCTCTTTCTAGTAGTCCTGGTACTTTTCCCCTTATATGGCAGGTTCTCTCAATCTTTATAGTCTCTTTTGCACCTCTTCCTTCCTTTCTGTTTCCACTATAGTCAGCCTGCTTTACACTTTGATTAACTCTTGTCTGGGTGTAAATTTTCTCCCACCTTTGGTTCTCTGTTTTCCCACTTGTGTGGTGTACAGAAACAGAGTAATTAGACTAAAGCATGTTGTTTGTCACGTTATTCCTTTTGCTCAAAAAACTGTCACTTCATTGTTTATGAAAAAGAGTCCTTCCAGATTCCTCAGGTACTTGTAAGCTAAAATCCTCAGCCACATCTCATCTCTAAGAAAGGAGGGAAAGAAGGAAAACAATGTAGATGTTTTTCTTTGGCCTAGATACTGCTTTTTAAACATGTGGGCCAAAATTCTGAAGATTAGAAGATTTTATCTAAAAGTTCAGACTCTTGAAAAGTGGACACTCTGGCAAGACTAAGCCTGCATTCTTATTCTTGCAAGACAAAAGCAGTTTTGTGTGCTAATGGCTGACTGCTTTAGATAGGTAGGGGTTGCTTTTTCTTTTTCACCTTAGGTCTGTCAGTTCCTTTTGTCGTCTTGACATTGAAGCTACCATTTACAACCATTTATCTTCACACTTGTGTTTAGTTTTCTTATGGTGGAGAAATATTTTTCTGGGCTTAGGTGTCCGTGTGATACAGGAAAAGCTGCAGCATGCTTCTTTAGAATATTCCTGCTTACTAAAGTGCAAGTAAAGTACGTCTGTATCAAAAGAAAATAACTTTTCTTATCCTGATTTACTTCCTTCGTTGCCAGATTGGTACCCGTTAGTGTTTCCCATCTTGGATTTAGACTAACTCAGATTACCTGCTTCTTAAAGAGTATGCACTTTATAGGTAGCAAAGCCAGAATTCAAGTGCAAATCCCATATTCTTTCTGCTGTGTCATTCCATATCTAAGTTTTTGTAGCACTGTATTTTTGGGATAACACCAGAACTATTCAGAACTTTCATGTGCTTTGCAACGTGGTAGTGATTTAGTTCAGTATGTTAAATGGTTCTCTCTGCAAGTAAAGGTGGTAGTGTTTTGTCGTGTTGGAGGTGTCTTATATGGACTTTTACCCCTCTTGGGATACAGACATTTCCCAAAGGGCTGTTTTTCATTTTATCTTGCAATCCCTAGTTTAAATCCCTGGTTTAAATTCAGATTTAATTTTTTGTAATGGAACTCGGTGTAACCCTTTTTGAGTGGGAGTATCCAAGAATAGCCCAGATTTTCCTGCTTCGCACTTCAAGTAGTTGAAACTGTAGGAGAATAAATCTTTTTGATACAATATCATTCTTAAAGATTTTATTTATTTATTTGACAGAGAGAGATCACAAGTAGACAGAGAGGCAGGCAGAGAGAGAGAGAGAGAGGGAAGCAGGCTCCCTGCTGAGCAGAGAGCCCGACGCGGGGCTCGATCCTAGGACTCTGAGATCATGACCTGAGCCGAAGGCAGCGGCTTAACCCACTGAGCCACCCAGGTGCCCCATTGATACAATATCATTCTTCAGGGTGGTTTTTGATATAATATCCAAAGGGGTTTTGCTGAGTTTTGGACAGACAGATTGGATATTGTCTGATCTTGGAGAGAGTGTTGTTGCCACAATATTGCATTAATCCTTGATCTCAGGTATATTCTTTACTAGAAAATGTAAACTTCTCTAGTGTTTGAAGTCAAGATGAAGATTTATTTTTAACCAGTGTTTCAAAAGAGGATTTATGTAGATTTAAAAAATAGGTTCTATAAATGTTTGTGACCCATTCCTTATGTTACATTGCTTATGCCATCTTCACTTTATTTGTAGTCTTGAGTATGCTGTATATTTGGCTCAATTCCTTAAAAAAGTAATTTTGTTTATATTTAATATTCTGTATTAAAATAAGTCCTCTTTATCAGGAACATTTAATTAGTTAGAACACCTGACCATGCCAGGTTACAGTTAGTGACATTTTTTTTAAATCAAATTAGAAAAACTCATGTTGCTTTATAACAAGAAATGATAGTGCAGGATGTGTTTTACCTTGGAAAAATTACTTAATTCTTCTGACCTTGAGTTTCACATGTGTAAAACAAAGAGATCAGTGATTATTAATTTGCTGTGTATAACAATTACCTTTGGAAAATGGAAAATACATGCATTTAACTCCACCCCCAAGAATTCTGATTTGGTAGATTTAGAGAAGTGTTTTTCAACCTCAGACTGTCAACATCTGGGGATAGTTTGTTTTGGGGGCTGTCCTGTGCATTGTAGGATGTTTAGCAGCGTGTGTAGCCTTTACACACTAGATATTGGTAACAACCCCCTGGTCCCTCTCACCCCCCCGTCCCGAAGCAACCAGAAACATCTCCAGACTTTGCCAGATGTTCACTAGGGACAAATTCACCCCGGGTTGAGAACAGTCTTTCCAAAGTCAGATCCAAAAATTTGCCATTATTTTACTAGCCCCATTAATAGTTTGATATTAATGGTCTTAAGCTACACTTTGAGAAAGGCTAGTTTGCTAGAATTTAAGGCCTTTTATAGCCATAATATTTTTTTAAGTGACTAGTTAAGCATTTTTTCCTAATTTTTCCGTATTTGGTAAATATTGTAGCTAAAAATTATGGAATCCATATATAGCCACATTTTTAGAACATTTAGGTATTTCTCTTTGAAAAAGTAAGTGTCAGAATACAATTTGATTATATCAAGATGTAACTGTCGAAATACATAGCTAAAAGTGTGATGGTACTTGTTCAAGTCTAAAAATCCTTTATAAAGAAATTCCCCTTTGGAACCCTCCTACACTGTTGGTGGAAATGCAAGCTGGTGCGGCACTCTGGAAAACAGTATGGAGTTTCCTCAGAAAGTTGAAAATAGAGCTACTCTACGACCCAGCAATTGCACTACTGGGTATTTAGCCAAAGATACAAATGTAGTGATCCGAAGGGGCACGTGCACCCCAATGTTTATAGCAGCAATGTCCACAATAGCCAAAGTATGGAAAGAGCCTAGATGTCCATCGACAGATGAATGAATAAAGAAGATGTGGTGTAGATATACAAGGGAATATTATGCAGCCATAAAAAACGAAATCTTGCCATTTGCAATGACATGGATAAAACTAGAGGGTAAGCGAAATAAGTCAATCAGAGAAAAGACAGTTATCATACACTCTCACTGATAGGTGGAATTTGAGAAACAAGGCAGAGAATCAGAGGGGAGGAGAGGAAAAAAATGAAACAAGAGGAAACCAGAGAGGGAGACAGACCATAAGAGAGACTCTTAGGAAACAAACTGAGGGTTACTGGAGTGGAGGGGCTGGGTGGGGTGGCTGGGTGATGGACTTTGGGGAGGATATGTGCTATGGTGAGCACTGTGAATTGTGTAAGACGGATGAATCACAGAACTGTACCCCTGAAACAAATAATACATTATAAAAAAATAAAATAATCTAACTTAAAAAAAATTCCCCTTCTCATGTGTTTAGTGGAAACGATTCCATATGGCCTTTTGTTTCATTAGGATCAGGCGGCTAGAGACATGAAGAGGCTTGAAGAAAAGGACAAGGAAAGAAAAAACGTAAAGTAAGTTGTTTTCTTCTCCCTCACAAAGGTTACATGAAAAATGCTAAAGTATTACAAACCTTATTTCCCCAAAGTTTGTAGAGAAAAATTAAAATACACGAATGTCTTGCCTTGAATTTACCCCTGTATCTTATAATAGAGATGACAAAATCTTTGCATTTGCAGTAATTAAAAACATTCTTTTTGGTAGAATAATATTTAGTGTTTCATTGTAATTTTTTAGTAGACGCAAGAGTGAGTTACAGTGGGAGTTGAAAGAGTGTAATTACTAAAGTTTGGGCTTATTGTTCTGAGCTTTGTCCCATAATTAATACAAAGTCAGTTAATGCCTGCAGAATTAATTATGAGTAATGTGATTATATCATAAAAAGTCTGTTATCAATAAATAATGCAGACTGGTTTATTTACGGAGTGATATGCTTTAGCAACAAATCAGAACTTGAAATATCTTATTTTCTGGGAAAGCGAATTCTTCTCTTTCCCCTTGCTGAATACACTCCTCTTAAGGCTTTTGCTTACCAGGCACAGGCAGGCAGGGCTGCACTTACCCTCTGCTTGTAGTCAGTGCCTCAGGCCCTTGCCAGGGTTCCTGCGCCACATGGAGGTTCGGCCCTCGTTTTGGTGCTTACTGTGTGTTACATCCTCTTCCAGCTGCCCTACGCTGGTGGCGTTGCTTGCCTTGAGAACAGCAAGTGCTCTAGGTTAGGTGGGAAGTCTGTTAGAACCAGATGGTTGTGGGAACTACACAGCCATACTCTCTGTAGCAGCTGAGAGATGCTGCAAGTGGTGACACCCCCTCCTCCATGAGAACTGCTTGGGAGGCTTAGTATCAAACTTAAAAAAGAGTTGAGGTAGTTCTTCTCTGTCCGCAAGGATTTTGGCTGAATCCAGTTACTCCAGAGCTAGAAACTCTAGGGGAGAGTAAGAAAATTGTGACATTCTTTTTAGTGTATACCAAATAGAGGGTTTTGGGCCTTTTCTTTCTTTCTTTATTTATTTATTTTTTTAACAAAATGCAGTTTCTTTTAAAAATGCCTTTCACAACTGCGCTGTGTTTGTCTTATGGGGTTTTCAAGGCTAGGATCTTTGGGTATCTATCTTCAAAGGTTTTTACTCCTTATATCCTCATTAGTAATTGGTGTTTCTAGGGTACCATATCATCCCATTCAGAAGAGTGCAAAGTGCAGCTTTCAGGGTGAAGGCACACATACATGCTGAATGGATCGTGTACAGTGTGCTTATTGCTGCTTTGTTATTGTTAGTGTTGAGAGTTCCTGTGCTGTATGGAATTCAACACTAACTTGCTATAAGAATGGAGCTGGGTATGTGGAACATTTGCAGGGAAGTTTGTTTCTCCGCTTGTTTTTCCAGGGGTATTCGAGATGACATTGAAGAGGAAGATGACCAAGTGAGTTCCTATGCAGTATTTCTATCTTTTATTTTCACCCCACAAAGTCTGTACTGGGGACAAGCTAGAGGTTGCCTTCACTGAAATGGCCATTCCTGACAGTGAGCAGGGAATGTCATGTGACTTGCTCCTTTTCTACCTGTATGACCAGTTGGTAATAGAAAAATTCACATAGCTTTCCCCCATGTTGAAGATGAAACTGTTCATCAGCTATGACATCAAAAACAAATACGAGCTTTTTATTCAGCTTGATTTTTTTTTTTTTCCAAAATTAAATGTTTATGCTTCTGAGTCAAGAAGTAGTGTGGGATCTTCTGATGGCCTCTAGCAACATCTAACCTTTACGCTCTTTCTAAGGGTTCTGATTGTGATTCTTATATTTCAAGATGGAACATTAGTTTAATGACTGTCCTTCAGTATTTTTCTTCCCCATTGTTCAGTTGTGGGATGGTGAGAAGGGAACCAGAGTGAGCAGTAGCCCTTTCCAGGTTTGTGAACCTTCTAAATCAGTGTCAACTTCCAAACTTGGATTGGTCAGTCCACAGCATGTGTTCCACAGCTCTGGGCAGGGTAGGTAGACACCCCACCCCAGGAAGGCTGCGGGATAGACAGCTTTGTAAGTCTTGTTAAACAAGTTAAATCATTGTGTAGTACTAACTGTCTCATTCATTTCTTTTGATTGTCCCTCTGAATACTGCTGTTGTTAAAGGAATCATTGCTAGTATAAGTCTTGCCTTACTTGGTAGGTATTTAAACTGTGTGCAGTCATCTGGTACACTGTGTGCACTAATTACAGGAGCAGAGATGTTCTTAGTTGTATTTGGGTGTGATTATGTTCTTGTGCTTTCCTGCAGGAAGCTTACTTTCGGTACATGGCAGAGAACCCAACTGCTGGTGTGGTTCAGGAGGAAGAAGAAGATAATTTGGAATATGACAGTGATGGAAATCCCATTGCACCTTCCAAAAAAATCATTGATCCTCTTCCTCCCATTGATCATTCGGAGGTATGGTGTTTCTTGCTGAATTTGATTCTTATTTCAAAAGCCGATAGTTCCCTTCAGCTTTAATATCTAGATTTTCTCAATATCTCAGTAATCCTGATTCATACTCCTTATGTCATGAAAGTATTTGTTCTTTGGGATCTCCCCATCTCTGCTAAATGGTCGAGTCAGGAAGTGAAGCTTTATAGCTTATGTTGTTCAAGACACAGCTGAATCGCTCGCTCCTGTTCGATTTTAGGCTAAGAATTTTTTTCAAGCAATTGTACTTGTTTTCCAAACCATCATTTTACCTTTCAGAATGGGCTCTTGGGCCTGCATTTGTCTTTTAATTGCTGTAAATCTTTATTGTTTCTCTCAGATCTGGGGCAGATGAGCAGCTGTTCCTTCAAAGTGGAGCCAGGAATTATAGTTTCCTTAAGTCAGGAAAAAGAGAATGAGAATGAGGATATCCGTATACCCACTTGAAAAAAAAAAAAAAAAGTGTTTCATTCAGGTTAAATATCAGATGAGGTCTTGCATACCTTAATCTAGATCTAGAATGGTGGTTCTCAAAGTGTGGTCCAAGGACTCCTACGAGGATCTTTTCAGGGAGTCTGAAAAGATTATTATTAGTAGTAGTAATTATTATTACATTAATTATTATTATAATTACATAATATATAAAATATATAATTTTATAATAATAATTATTATTATTTTCATAATAATGCCAGCATAATTTGCCTCTTCCAACACATCAGTATCTGCATCGATAGTTAAAAGCACAGGTAGGTCGCATTCCTGAAACCTTAGCACGAATGAATCAAGGCAGTGTTATCAGCTTGTCTAGTAGTGGTTATACTCTTCCCTGCCACACCCTCACAGTTAAAAAAAAAAAAAAGGCCATCTTCACTAAAGAAAATCCTGGATAAAATGGTAAAAATTATGATTTATTAAATCTTTTTTTTTTTAAGATTTTACTTATTTATTTGACAGACAGAGACCACAAGTAGGCAGAGAGGCAGGCAGAGAGTGAGAGGGAAGCAGGCTCCCCGCTAAGCAGAGAGCCCGATGTGGGGCTCAATCCCAGGACCCTGGGATCATGACCTGAGCCAAAGGCAGAGGCTTTAACCCACTGAGCCTCCCCAGGCACCCCTGATTTATTAAATCTTGACCCTTGTGTTCTTTTTCTTCTGTGTGACAAAACGAGAAGTACAAATAAAGCATTTCTGTTGCATGCCAGAATAGGATAATTGTCTCTAGGGTAGGCACTTAGGTGTTTTGAGTTGTAAGCTGACCTAGCTGCTTTTTTTTCATGGAATACCATTTTCATTTGAGAAAATGAATGACTTCTCAAGGGAAACAGTTGAAAATGTTTATTGCCAATGATAGGAATTCAAGCTTTCAAGCGAAAATTAGAATTTGGGAAGCTTCTGTTCACAAACTTCTATTCACGGAGTTTAACAGCTTTCCAATACTTAAAGACTGTTGTAACGAAGTTGATAGTGATAAACAAGTATGATTTTTTTTTATTGTATTGTGAAATGTTTTACCATGTGGATGATCTGCATACTACCTCAGTGAACCAGTATTTTCAAGTATACAATGCATGATTTTACGAGATTGTGCATGAGTAAAGGCTTCATTCAAAATGTATGATAGACCCATGGATTATAATATAATAATGTGAGAATGTAATTTATGTGGTGTCAGATTATACAATGAAAATATATTTTAAGAAGTGACCACTTGTCAAGGCTTAGTGTACTATCAAAGAAGTAAAAATCCACTAGAATTTGAAAAGACTACTAAAAATAAATACTCTCTTCCCTTTCTAATTACATATCTTTGTGAGGCCAGATTTTCTTCTTAGGCTTCAATCAAAGCAGTATATTGCAACAATTTGAATATAGTAGGGACCAATTTCTTTTAAGTCAGACATAAAGAGATATATAAAAATGTAAAACAAGGTTATAACTTTTTTTTTTTTCCTCAAAGATTTTCTGTATTTATTTGACAGACAGAGATCACAAGTAGGCAGAGAAGCAGGCAGAGAGAGAGGAGGAAGCAGGCTCCCTGCTGAGCAGAGAGCCCAACTCGGGGCTCCATCCCAGGACCCTGGGATCATGACCTGAGCAGAAGGCAGAGGCTTTAACCCACTAAGCCACCTAGGTGCCCCTATAACTTTTTTTTAAAGTAAATCTTTTATGTTATAGTATAGTGGTGTGTTACTGTTTTTAAATGAATAAATCTTAAAGAATTTTCCCAATTTTAATTTTAATATGGTAACTGTCAGCGGATAAAACCCACATAAGCAAAAGCTCATTGTGTTTTTGATAAGTGTAAAGGGCACCTGAGACTAAAACATTTGGAGAACTACTGGTCTAGAGTATGGGTTATACTCAAACTTTTAAATGTTTCCTTTTGCATAGATGCTACCAAATAATGCGTTGGTATTACATGTGGCAAATGAAACTAAAAATGTGACACTAATGTGGGAGGAAGCATCCATGATAAGATAAAGGATGAAAATCTAATAAGAAAAAACACACAAATACTTGAAATAATCATCTAATAAGATGTTTGAGATACTTGACGAAGCTGTCAAACCTCGTCATCGTGCTGGGGTAGCGCACAGTTGACCCATGTAGTGCGGGCAGCCTGCCAGGAAAGACCTGAAGTAAGGAAAGGATAGCCTTTCTGCTTCTGTGTAGCTTTCTTCACATTCGTTTCATGTATTTATTCATATATTTGTTATTTTATTCATTTCATACATATATATAACAAAAAATAACACATTTGTATGTACAGTTTGTGAAAGAAGACAATTCTGCCCTCAGGGAGCTTCCATTCTGAAAAAGAGAGGAGAACTGAGGAAAATCCTGTTGTCGCTTAGTGCAGCCTGGTGGGGAGTATAAAAGGTTCTGCCTATTTGTAGTGCTAAAGGAGAACTTTTTTAAAACATTCTTACTTTTTTGTTGATAATACCACAGAAAGGTAATTTTAGGCTATATCTAGAATTAATGGAATTTTATTGTAGACCACTTAGGTGGTTAAAGAGAATCATTTAACCAAATTTAGTAAGTGGTGATTTGCTTATTTTTATAGTCTCAGTACAGTAAGTTGTAAAAAGAGTAGCAGGAATGACTTTTTTCCTCTTTGGAATTGGAAATGCTTAGCCATACATTTTTTTAAAAAGTTAAGTAAAGAGTTTCTTTTTTGTGTGTGTTTTTTTTGTTGTTGTTGTTTTTAAGATTTTATTTATTTACTTGACCAGACAGAGATCACAAGTAGGCAGAGAGACAGGCAAAGAGAGAGGCGGGGGGGGAGGGGGGGTGGGGAAGCAGGCTCCCTGCCGAGCAGAGAGCCCGCTATGGGGCTCGATCCCAGGATCCTGGGATCATGACCTGAGCCGAAGGCAGAGGCTTTAACCCCCTGAGCCACCCAGGCGCCCCAAGGGTTTCATGTTTTTTAAAAAGAATAGAACTCCCTCTAAAGGCAGAGGTCTCCTCATAGGAAATATTAGAAATGTTTTTAAATGGTAGAGCTAGGTGAACAGCTTATTCCAGAAGCATATTTAAATGGAATTTAAATGGAATGTCTTTAAAACACTTGTCCTCTAAAATAAAACTAAGACAAAATCAGAAAGGGAGACAAACCTTGAGAGACTTTAAACCGTAGGAAACAAACTGAGAGTTGCTGGGCAGGGCGGGGGTGGGGTAACTGGATGATGGACATTAAGGAGGGCCTGTGATGTAATGAGCACTGGGTGTTATATAAGAAATGAATCACTGAAAAAAAAAAAAAAAAAAGAAATGAATCACTGAACTCTGCCTCTGAAACTAATAATACACTATATGTTAATTAATTGAATTTAGATTAAAATAATAAAATGTCTTCTGAGGCCTTTGGCTATATAGAGATTCCTTAGTCTACATCAAGGTGGTTCACATCTGCAGTGTCCTTTAGGAGTCTCTTTAAGAAGTAGGGTGTTGTTTATTTTGAAAATGGAAATTGGTAAAGATACTGGCTGTACATTTGGGATGTGTGTCATGAATAAGTGAATTCCTTTGTCCTCTCTTGCTGGTTAAGGCTTTACTTACATAATATGTGTAAAAGGTTATTTTGCATTAAAATCAAACTTACAGGATTGACTCTTGAATTCTAGACTAACTTTGAATAATTGGACCTGCAGATTGACTATCCACCATTTGAAAAAAATTTTTACAACGAGCATGAAGAGATAACCAACCTCACCCCTCAGCAGCTAATAGATCTCCGTCATAAGCTCAATCTTCGGGTAAGTCGATCATTAAGCCAAATATTCTTTTTTTTTTTTTTTCTTTTAAGATTTTATCTATTTATTTAAGAGAGGGAGCACAGACAGGGGGAGCTGCAGAGGGCAAGGGAGAAGCAGACTCCCCACCAAGCAGGGAGCCTGATGCAGGGCTCGATCCGGGGACCTTGGGATCATGACCTGAGCTAAAGGCAGATGCTTAACCAACTGAGCCACTAGGCTCTCCTAAGCCATATTCTTAAATTAATATTAGTTAGTCCAGGGTTAGTAGTATCACTTATCCAAACTAAAATAACCTTCTTTTCTAATGGTCCTTGGACTGTCTTTGATAGAGTAATAACTATATCCTTTTAGGCTCCTATGTCTTGATTTTTATTGTTTTAGTCTTCAGCTCTTTTAGGATAGGATTGTTTTTTCTTTAATGCAACACATGTGAATGCCATACATACGTTCAATTTTGTATCTTGTGTTGGAATAAGAAGTCAGTTGTGACCTTAAAATTAGTCAGGAGTTGTTTCTGCAGTGAGTACTGTGTGCTAGGAACTGTGTTAGGCAGGCTGGAAATGAAGGGGCTAAGAGTCCCCATCAGGAAGGAGAGACAGGATTAATAGATATAAACAACATGTGAAGTCTTAGAATATTTTAAAATTAAGACATCTCAAATTATATGTAGCACACTTTTTTAAAAAATTAGAAGAAATTAACACCTTCTTAAGTATGCACTGATTTCAGAATAATAGTTTTTTTTTTTTTTAAGATTATATTATTTATTTGATAGAGACAGGGCGAGAGAGGTAACACAAATGGGGAGAATGAGAGGGAGAAGCAGACTTCCCACTGAGCAGGGAGCCCAATGCGGGGCTTGATCCCAGGACCCCAGGATCATGACTGGAGCCTATGGCAGACGCTTAACGCCTGAGCCACCCAGGTACCCCAGAATAATAGTTTTTAATTGCCAAAAATTTTGGGGTTGCACATTGACCACATTGTTTCAGGTACTGCTAGATGTTAGTTAAGTGAAACACACAGATAATACAGTAATATCTTCTCTAGGGTGGACAGCTTTCTGGCCTCTGTCTGCCTTGCTAATTTCTGTGTGATGTTTGAACCTGTTTTCTGAGAGAGGATGTGTTGCATATGCATGCATGCCTATTTTCCACGGGTAACCTACACCCCTGGCCCCCCCCCACTAAAACCTTTTAAGTGAAATCCTGATTAGACATTATCAGTATTAGAAGCATTGCAGAGTTACTACTGTTGGAGTCAACATGGAGGTTAGAAAACCCATTCTTCACCTGGGTATAGTTTGAACAATGTTTGACAGTAGCTGGACCATCATTAAGTGGGACACTAGCTCTTTAGGCAGAATTGAAAATGTAGACAATAAATAGTAACCAGTGGGTATAGACATGTCTTGTTTGGAGTTATTTGCACTTTCATTTTATTTCAAGAGTGTATTTTATTTTTTTCTACCATCTGGTTAATAGTTAACGCAAAATGACCCAAAAAAAAGTATTTATGACTTTTTCCAATTCATTGAGCAATATTTTTATTTCTTATAAGAAAATTCTGATTTAAGAGATTTCTAGGCACTTAATCATTTTAAATGATATGACAGTTATCTCAGGAATATTTATAATGGAGTTTTTTTATGTAAGGCTTTAGATCTATTATTACTTGGGTTATACCTTTTCAAACAGTATGCACTTTTAACCACAGACTTCTGTTTTCCCTTGTGTATACTGAAGTGAAGTACAAGGTGCAGGTGAACACTGTTGAACTTCCAATGCTGCTCATTTTGAAGTACGAGTCACTCCTGGGAGTTGTCTTTATTTGTAGGTCTCTGGTGCTGCGCCTCCTAGACCGGGAAGTAGTTTTGCTCATTTTGGGTTTGATGAACAACTTATGCACCAGATTCGGAAATCTGAGTACACACAGCCCACTCCAATACAGTGCCAGGTAAGTAAAGCGTAATGAAAGAACAACAAAGCGGGATGATACTCAGTGACCATGCTGATTTTACAAACAAGTCAGAGTAGTAAAACAGCATGTAGTCCAAAATTATATTGGCATAGATAAAAGGTATCTAAATATTTCATCTGTGGCTTAGTCTCCAAATTTTGCTTGGAAAAAACATAGATGAAATCCAAGAGTATTTTTGAAACATTTAAAAATTATAGAGTAAAAAAAAAAAATTAACGAAAGTATATTACTGACCATTCTAAGATGTTGCTAAAGGGGCTGGGAAATATTCTTTTGTATCTGCTAAATATCTTGAAAATATGACCTGAAGAAAGCAGTTTTTTAAATAAACATAACGAAAAAGATTTGGGTGTAGGCAAGCACTGCCAGTGACTAAGATTCTTTTGGCCGTGACCTGAAAATTCTCATTTATAACTGGAAGTAATAACTTTTGTTTTCCATTTATATATGGGATTTATTCATTCCTACACAGAATATGAGAATTTTCTGTATGTGGATGAGTAAGCTAGTCTGTACCTTCTCAAGTGGAAATTTTTCTGATTTTAGCCACCCACTTACATTATAAATGGCAGTTTTTTATTTCTGTATCTCAAGCAAAATGGTCGTTCATATTTTGTAAAACCGTGGCTGACCCACATGTAGAGAATGATAATATTATTTGCTATAAATCAAGCAGTTTATGGAAATGCCAGGTATTCCTTGTTATTTTATAGCCAATGTGCATGACCTATCAGGATATTTTTGTTTCATTGGAAATGAATGTCATAGTTTCCCTAGGATTTCCTTCAGTATGTCTTTCCAAGTGAAAGTTTAGAGTGGATATACTTTATTTTTTCTCTAGGGTGTGCCTGTGGCATTAAGTGGTAGAGATATGATTGGTATTGCCAAAACAGGCAGTGGGAAAACTGCAGCTTTTATCTGGCCCATGTTGATTCATATAATGGACCAGAAGGAATTGGAACCAGGAGATGGACCAATCGCAGTGATCGTGTGTCCTACTAGGGAGCTCTGCCAGCAGGTGCGTGCTTTGTGTAGAATGCCCCCTTCTGTGTGTGAACTAGGAAGGGACTAGTCAGTCAAGAGGGTAGAATTAACTGGGAAGCTTCTTCAAAATGTGGTGAAATGTGCATAAAATTGATCATTTTAATCATTTTTTAAGTATACAGTTCCATAGTATGGAGAACATTCACATTGTTGCGCTACCAGGAAACTTTTGGAAAATACTGTGTTCCTATGTATTTTCCATATGACCAAACATATTTTTCCCTAAAAATGTTGAAAGAGAAAAAATATTCGGAATTGCTTGTATTTTAAGATCCCAGTGTTTTCCTCCTGGGTTAATTCATTTTGCTTGGGTAGAAAGGCAATGACAAGGTCAGGAAGAACAGTTTAAAAGAAAAAAAAGAATAATCAAGACAGGGTTGCAGATAGCCTGTTGGTACTCTGTTCATTTACTTTATGAATAAAAATGTGATTTTAAAGCATTTTCTAGCTTTTGATTTTCTATGACATCACATTCTCTGGGTTTTTTTTTTTTAGAACTCCCTTTTGGGTATTGGTCAGGGTCCTGGTTTGTTCATGTCATTATGTCAACAACTTTGCAGATCCATGCAGAATGTAAGCGGTTTGGGAAAGCGTATAATCTTCGATCAGTCGCTGTATATGGAGGAGGAAGCATGTGGGAGCAGGCCAAGGCCCTTCAGGAGGGGGCAGAGATTGTTGTGTGTACCCCAGTAAGTATGTCTTGGGTTCAAGTGGCTTCTCATGAGAAGCCATTCTTGGTATGGAAAGGTGTTGGTTATTGGATGGAATGGCCCCTAAAATGTGGTAAAGCAGGGTCGAGAATACTCTGATAATCACAGCTTGTGGCTTTGGTTTAATTTTGATTGGGTGCCTAGATTAGCAGTCTGTTAAGAATGTCTGACATATATGTTAGTAGCTACAGATTCCCCTCTGTTTCAGCCTTTTTTACTGCTTTCCTAGAAAGTGGATCTGTGGTTACTTGAGACCATCAGGAATCAAAAAGAAGATGATCTTTGGACCGTACAATTTGGAGTTTGGTCATAGTTCCTAAAAGAGTATAGTCTAAATAAAAAGCTATCAAAAAGGTCCTAAATTAGGTTATTTTAGAAAGCCCCACAAAATTGTTCTGGCCATGTTCCCACAATTGTGTTTTCTTAATTTTCTGTTCTTTTAAGCTCTGTAGTGCATAAAGTCCCAAGTCTGTCTGACCCAGTGTCTGTTACATTCGACAGCTGGAGTATTAGCACTGTTTTTTTTTTTTTTTTAAAGATTTTATTTATTTATTTGACAGAGAGAGAGAGAGATCACAAGTAGGCAGAGAGGCAGACAGAGAGAGGAGGAAGCAGGCTCACCGCCGAGCAGAGAGCCCGATGCGGGGCTCGATCCCACGACCCTGAGATCATGACCCGAGCCGAAGGCAGAGGCCCAACCCACTGAGCCACCCAGGCGCCCCTAGCACTTTTGCCAGGAGTACAATTCTAGAAAGTTCTTGTAAATGCCGTTAATTATACTTCCTATTCATTTTCTGGATCTCATAGGGACGACTAATTGATCATGTGAAGAAGAAAGCTACCAATCTTCAAAGAGTCTCTTACCTTGTGTTTGATGAAGCAGATCGCATGTTTGACATGGGATTTGGTATGCCTTTGGTAGTTTCTTCTGTCTGCATCTTCATGATACTCGGTTTTTTCTTGTCTTTCTAGACTTAGCATTTTCTTTCTGTATGAGAGATGCTAAAAATACTCCTGTATAGGATTAGACCATAGAGATAGAGCTAAACCATTAACTATTTTTAGGCATTCTCTCAGGAAGTATGTTAGGCTTGACGGGGTTACAGACATTTTGAAAGTGCCTTTGTGTATAGGGAAAATATTTTCTCTATACTTTGTTTTTATTCATATGACTTTGATTGTGGAAGTCAGGGTCTATGTTCTTAGGTAGTAGATGTCATATCATTTTAGGCTCCTTGCTTTCCTGTCCTCCCAACTTAACCAGCTTTGTGGAAATTCTGAATAACTCATCTTTATTGATGGAAACTACTGGGCCCAGCTTAGCTGGGTGGAGGGGAAAGGATTTCTGGGTTTCGTCCTGAATGATGGGCCTAGGAGTTTCACATTTTCTTTAGTAGTTATAACTCCTCATATGGATATTTTTACTAAAATGACTTTTTCCTAGACATCCCAAACCATCATATGGAGTTATAATGTTAATTTTACTGTTTTACTTTTTCCAGAGTACCAGGTGCGATCCATAGCAAGTCATGTCCGTCCTGACAGACAGAGTATGTATGAAGCAGTTTTATTAAGTCACATTTGTATTCAGAATAAACATCTCTGTATTTTATAGTCACTCACAGTATGGCAGCAAAAATGATCATGTGGGTACTGGTGAGAACCATAGAGGAGGAGATAAAAAGTTGGAATGGCACAGAACCTTAGAGATCATCAGATATAACTAACTCATTTTTGTAGATGATAATCCAAGCCTGAGAATTAAATGACCCAAGTTACGTGGGTTTATCAGCACGTAGAGTTAAAGCACAGTGCAGAGCTGCTGACTGGAAGTCAGAGCCTTTTCGAACCATGTTGACAGTCCCTGTCTTAACCGTGAATGTATAAAAATGGAAAAAGGAAAATGGTTTTTTCCTTAGTGAATCGATTTTGAAACTAAATTTTAAAAGTTCAGGTGGGTTTGTTTTATAAAACTGAATTAATTCTGAGTATCAGTAGGAGGCTTAGTGGGTTTTCAAAAACGAAGTCACTGTTCCTTTAACAGAATTTGCTTCACCTTTTAGCTCTCTTATTCAGTGCAACTTTTCGGAAAAAGATTGAAAAACTGGCCAGAGACATCCTGATCGACCCTATTCGTGTGGTGCAGGGAGACATTGGAGAGGTAACCCTAATAATTAGCAAGGCTAGATTATTATAGGTTATTTCTCATATTTGGGAGACATGGAATTAGTTTTCCACTATTGTGAGGAAAAACACAACACTATGTGCTTATGTATTTATAGATGAGGCAGTGTAATTCAGACTTGTTTTAAAAAACACAAGGTTAGGAGCATAGATGAGACAGCTAGATTTTAAAAATATGGATAATTGTTGAAGTCGGGTGATGGGTACATAGGAGGTGATTATATTCACTTCATTTTTTTGGAATGTTTAAAATTTTACGTAATAAAAATTAAAAACCTTTAGCGGGGAGAGAAAGTGGGCTTTGCCTGGAAGACAGGATAGAACAGACATTTAAAGTGATTGTAGGAGGACCGGGATGACTTGAAAGGCCTCGTGAAAATGAGTTCGTGGAATTTACCTTTCCATATGCCCTGTGTGGAAAATTTGGGTACCTTGAGAGTTCCTGAAGTTGCTTTGCCATGTTTATTATTAAAGTTCTGTGCATTTAGCTGGTGTTATGACATTATCTGCTTTTCATTTTTGAGTGCTTTCTATGTGTATATGAATTGTATTAGGAGCAATGAGTGGGAAGGAGAGAAAAGGAATTTATTTTATTAGGAATAAATAATCTGAATTTCTTGTAACACTGTATTACAAAGTATTGGGGCTCATGAATAGTTGGGTAGAGCACAGTGACTTGAGAAGGGATGTAGGTTTCGAGCTGCACTTGAGTTGCTGAAAGAAAGCCTGAGGAGAAGAGGGGTGGTGGAAAGTGATGTCTGGTCCTTGTTCGGGTGCCTTTTGGCACAAATGTCACAGTCCTCTTTCTTCCTTTTCAGGCAAATGAAGATGTGACACAGATTGTGGAAATTCTCCATTCTGGGCCTAGTAAATGGAACTGGCTTACCCGGCGTCTGGTAGAATTTACCTCTTCAGGAAGTGTTCTCCTGTTTGTTACTAAAAAAGCCAATGCTGAGGAGCTAGCCAATAACCTTAAGCAGGAGGGTCATAATCTTGGGCTGCTTCATGGGGACATGGATCAGAGTGAAAGAAACAAGGTCATTTCAGACTTTAAGAAAAAGGACATCCCAGTCCTGGTGGCCACAGATGTTGCAGGTAGAGTAAAACTTTTCCCCAGTGACCTCATGGCCCTGCGCTGTAAGGGTGCTCTGTCTTGCCGCGTAGGAGCTAGAACACGGGGGGTGCCTCGGGGGCTCAGTCCATTTAGCGCCTCCCTTTGGTGCAGGTCATGATCCCAAAGTCCTCGGACTGAGGCCTGCTTTGGGCTCCTTGCTCAGTGGGGAGGCTGCTTCTCCCTCTGCTTGTACTCCCTCTCTCTCACAAGTAAATAAAATCTTAAAAAAACAACAACAGCGAGAGCACTGAGCAGGCTGGCAGAGGTGCTCTACTGGCCTGGCTGGCCACCCCACAAGCAGCTAGGACTGTAGTGACCAAACCCAGAGCTCTGGGTACCACGTTCACTTAATGTTTCTCTTTGAAGAAAGAATCCCTGCAGTTAGAAGATACTCGGAAAAAATTGTGGAGCCGGTTAGATCATAGACCATGGCTTTGTAGTGTGTCTTAACATTAATTGGGCATGTTTCACTCAAGACCGAAAAGTTCTTTGAAGTTGATTTTTGGCTTTATTCTCAGTTTGTGTGTGTGTGTGTTTTTTTTTTAAGATTTTATTTATTTGACAGGCAGAGAGGCAGGCAGAGAGAGTGAGTGGGGAGGCAGGCTGCCTGCCAAGCAGAGAGCCTGATGTTGGGGTCGATCTCAGGACCCTGGGATCATGACCTGAGCCGAAGGCAGAGGCTTTAACCCACTGAGCCACCCAGGCACCCTGGCTTTATTCTCAGTTTTAATAGTTGCCCTTAAAAAACTGGTATTTTCTCTCCAAAAAGGAAATAATTTCTCAGCTTCAAGCCAATTTGATGCTGGCTTTCATCATTTTACATATTCCTGGTGCAAGAGTGAGGCCATGGCGGGCTACTGATGTCAGAAGGCCTGTGTCCGTCAGCTAGACAGCCTGGCGTCAGAGAGTCAACGATGTTGACATTTGCTCTAGAAGGGCAACTTAAATGCTTGGATCTTACCAGCTCACCACACCATGCACTTTGCCTAAATAAAAGGAATGTGGGTTCTTAAAGGACCAGCATTTTTGGTTACTTCGATTTTTTGACTCTGCTAAAGGATAAAAGAATTTGGGTGTTTTTATTTCAGCCCGTGGTCTGGACATTCCTTCAATTAAGACTGTCATTAACTACGACGTGGCACGAGACATTGATACTCATACTCACAGGATTGGCCGCACAGGACGAGCGGGTGAGAAAGGTGTGGCCTATACCTTACTGACCCCCAAGGACAGCAATTTTGCTGGTGACCTCGTCCGGAACTTGGAAGGAGCCAATCAGCATGTTTCCAAGGAACTCCTCGATCTGGCGATGCAGGTGAGTGGCAGAGTATACTAAAGATGGTTCCAGGTTCTAAAACTAGTAAAACACACACACACACAACAACAAAAAAGCCTGAGGAGCTAACATAGACATATGACAGAAAAGTTGCAGACATGTGTAGGGGAGTCCTTAGGGGCTACAGATCTGTATTGTAGGACATTAAAATTCATCTGGTCTATCTTCTTTCAGCAACATTGATTTGAAAAAAGCTATTTCCTTTTTGTGTGCTAAAATCTGTCTCTGAAATTTCTGCCTGCTTGCCCCATACCACACTTGGAAGTCTAATCTCAAAGACGGGTGTTTTCCCCTTACTGTCCTTACTTCCAGTCTTCATCTTGAGGAGTTAAAAATGTGTGATGTCTTAAGAAAATATGATGTATTTAACTGTTTCTCCTAGACTTAGGTCTAAGACCTTTAACCACTTTGATTACCAATCTAAAACTAAGCTAGGCATTCTACTGAAGTAAATCCTGAGTCATCTTAATATATGTAGTCCCCAAATTACAAATGGGTTCAGTATACACATTTTGATAGTAGAGACTTAAGTCTTTTTTAGAGTCATAAGTCAGCGCACAGAATAGTCAACCCGTCCTGCACTTGTGGTGTGGTATGCTGCCCATGCACTGGCTTCTGGGAGTAGAGGATCTGCATTGCAGGAAGGAGTAAAATGATGTTTCCTTCCATTTCCTAGGTACATAAAGCCCGTCATAAACTACATTTTTTTTTTTTTTTTTTTTATAAACTACATTTTCCAACAGGATATATCTGGTCTTTGGCTTTTTCCTACATCTCTTTTTGTGCCTTAGGCTTCCGGTGCTCTCAGACTGTGTGATCAGCTTCCCTGGTCAGTGCCTTTCTGAAGCCAGCCCTACCTCTTAAGTATTTCTCTTAGATTGTAACATGTGATTGTTAGATAAAGGGCTATGTCTTCCATTGATGTTTGCATTCTGAAAAGAACATAAATCTGATTCATAATATGCTGGCAGCAATCAGGTTCAAGGAACACTTCAGGCTTTGGGTACATAAAACTTTCGGTTTTGTGGCTAATTGCCCTGGACATCTGCCCTAGAGCCAGTTCTGGTGAACCTCACTTCACATGGTCTTTTTCTTTCACTTCTAAACCCTCTTATAAGCTCCAAACGTGTATGTCCAGTAGTACATCTAGATTAATAAATGGAAAGTCAGTTCCTTTTCCCCTAGGAAGTTAGAAGTGGGCCGAGTAAGTGCTCTGCATCGGAGGCTGACCTCCTCACTGCCCTCCCTGAAGGCCCTGAGAAACAGCAGTATCGGAAGCCTCAGATAAGGGCCTTGGCCCCTGACGAATTTGGTAGACTGCACTTCCTAAAGAAGCTCATCTGTGGTTCCTGCGAGCAGTTGCCATAAATGCATTGGCTAAAGATGAACCACTACGTTCTTCCTTCCCACTTCGTTTCTGATGATGTCCTCCTTCCCTGGCTGCCACTTCCTCCTGTGACCTAACCTTGAATTGTGTTCAATGCAGAATGCCTGGTTTCGGAAATCCCGCTTTAAAGGAGGAAAAGGCAAAAAGCTGAACATTGGTGGAGGCGGTCTCGGCTACAGGGAGCGGCCTGGCCTAGGCTCAGAGAACACGGTGAGTCCAGACTGCCAAACTGTAGCTGTGCCCTTTGCACCGCTCCAAGTCCTGGAGGGTGTTACGACGGCCCTCCTCTACCTCAGTGAGTTCAGAACGTGGCCTAGAGAGGAGTGTTGGGACTTTCTCTTAAAGAAGCATCTGTGTGTACTTGGTGACTAGATATGCTCAGGAAATCAGTCTTTTCACGTCAGTTCCCAGATTTGGTCCTAGAGCAACAGTAAATGCGTATTTGTGCCCCACCCCAGACCTGGTGAATCAGAAACTTAACAAGCCAACTAGCACTGGCCTTAGAGTCTGCTGCTGGGAACTCGTAACTCCTGGAGTTAAGAGTTCCTACATTCTGTGGGAAATTGCATCGGAGATGAGAGGTAGCTTTTCTCACAAAACAGGTAACAAAAGTGCCCCCTTACTGGCTTTTTAACTGCCTGTTTCATAACACCTTGATTCATAAACCAAAGACTCAAACTGCCAGTCTGTATTTCTGGAGCATTATTGTCAGTTTGGGGTCTCTGATACAGCGTCTCCCCGGCTCAGTAACGGTGATGCGCATGCGTGTGACGCAGGTGGTCGTGGTAGCTAATGTTGACTTACTGCTGGCAGGCACTCATGCGTGTTAACCTCATCCGCCAACCCCTGGGGAGCACAGGTCTGCTGGTCAGGAAACTGAGGCACCCCAGGTTACACTCCAGTAAGTGCTGAAACTGAGACTTGGGCTTTTAAGAGTGGATTCAGAGCCTGGGCCGGTTACGGGCAATATGCATGTGCTCTCTGGTGCCTCGTGGCCTCTTCATGCTGAGCGTGAAGCTTCACAGAATCACGTAAACACGCTTCTGTGTGTAAATAAAACCTTATGATCGGCTTTGGCCATAATTTGACTTCAGGGTTAGGGTTAATTCCTAAAAGCATAATTACTGGGTTAAAAAGGATAAGCATTTTTTAAAAATTTGGTTTCCTTCTTTGACAGAGAAAGAGTGTGTACAAGCAGGGGAAGTGGCAGGGAGAGGGAGAAGCAGGCTCCCCACTGAGTAGGGAGCCCAATGCAGGTCATGAGATTGTGATCTGAGCGAAAGGCAGATGCCCAACCTAGAACCACCAGGCATCCTAGGATTTTTAAAAAATCATTACTGTACCTTTTCCCATTTGATACAAATACCCTGTTCGCATCACAGCACCCACTTCTGTTTCCAGTATGTGAGGCCCGTTCTGGCAGTGGGCTCTCCTGCTCATTTTGTCCTGATGGGTGTGCCTTTTTCTTTCTTTCTTTAATTAATTTTTTTTTTAAGGACCGAGGCAACAACAACAACGTGATGAGCAATTACGAGGCTTACAAGCCCTCCACAGGAGCCATGGGAGATCGGCTGACGGCAATGAAAGCAGCTTTCCAGGTCTGAAATTAAGCAGTTAGCTAAAAGAGCTTTGCGCAGTGATGAGGGGTCTGGTCTGGGAGGGTAGCTGAGCTTGTAGGCTTGCTGCTAGACTTAGGACCTTCTCACTGCTTTCAGTTGCGAATGTCCGCTTCGTGTGCCAGGCTACCTGGAGCTGCAGGTGTAGAGGCTGGGCAGTCTGAGGCTCAGGGACGTGAGCTATCCCAGAGCCTGGGACTGTTGTACTGTAGCAGGGCTGGTGTTCCCTCCCTGCCAACAGTGTTGCCCACCTCCAAGGCTCTTGTAATCAGGTTGAGAGTAATTGCCATTTTTTTTTTTAGCTAAGACAAGTTTGATTCTGGAGCTCTTGTGAACGCTGAACCCCTCTATACTTACACTCTAGTTAGCTAGATAACCGGTTGAGCCTTAGTTTATGCATTTTATCTGGGTTCAGACTGATGTTTCAGCTAGGTCCCCTAGATTTATTCTTTCTCATTAATAGAGGAACAGGGTTGTGGGGCCTACAGTACCAGGAGAGCATAGAATTTCTATGTATCTTCTCATTTCCAAGCTTCATGTATCCAAGTTTCTTGAACCTACTGTCTTAGCTATTGTTGTCTCTCTTTTAGTCACAGTACAAGAGTCACTTTGTTGCTGCCAGCTTAAGCAACCAGAAGGCGGGAAGCTCTGCTGCTGGGGCAAGTGGATGGACTAGTGCAGGGAGCTTGAATTCTGTTCCAACTAATTCAGCCCAACAGGGCCATAACAGTCCAGAAAGCCCCATTCCCAGTGCCACCAAGGGTATCCCAGGCTTTGGCAATACTGGGAACCTCAGCAGTGCTCCAGTGACTTACCCTTCTCCTGGAGCACAGGGAGTCAACAGTACAGCTTCAGGGAGTAACAGCCGAGAAGGGCCTGGGGGAGGCAATGGGAAGAGAGAGAGATACACGGAGAACCGGGGTGGCAGCCGTCACGGTCATGGAGAGAGTGGCAATCGGCATGGTGACAGTCCACGTCATGGAGATGGTGGTCGCCATGGAGACGGATACCGCTACCCAGAAAGCAGCAGCAGCAGCAGCCGTCATGCTGATGGTCACCGTCACGGGGAGAACAGGCACGGAGGAGGTGGCGGTCGACACGGAGAGAGCCGAGGTGCAAACGATGGCCGAAATGGTGAAAGCAGGAAAGAGGCTTGTAACCGTGAGAGTAAGGTGGACCCCAGGGTGGACAGCAAGATGGACAAGGTGGACAGCAAGACAGATAAGACAGCTGATGGTTTTGCTGTCCCCGAGCCACCCAAGCGCAAGAAAAGTCGATGGGACAGTTAGAGGGTATGTGCCACAGTGTGAAATCAGTTGTCTTTAATTTTATTTTTAGAAAGATTTTTGGTAACTAGGTGTCTCAGGGCTGGGTTGGGGCCCAAGGTATAAGGACCCTCTGCCCTTAGTGGATTAGCTGGAGCTTGGAGACATGACCCCTTCATCTGGATCAGTTTTCAGATGTCTTGGGAAGCTGCTTTGGTCCTTGGAAGCAGTGAGAGCTGGGAACCTTCTGTTGGGCTCTGGGTGAGTTGTGAAGGTCAATTGAGGATACCCTGAAAGAAAGGGCCTTCTAGGGCACAAAACTCACTCTAGGTTTATATTATATGTAGCGTTATATTTTTTACTAAAATGTCACCTTATAAACATCTACAAGTAAGATTTCTTTTCTTAGCCATGTGGCCAGGCAGTCCGCTTTTTAGGAGTTGGCTTTCTGCAAACCCAACCCACTGAAGCGTTTGTTAGAGATTTGGGGAAGCATTTTGGTGCTTCTAGATTTTGCAGGGAAGGGAGATGTCTAAGTGGGAGTCCATGCTCAGGTTTCCCAGCCAGGTTTGTATCCAGTCCTGAGACAGGAAGCAGCAGCCTGCCAGACCCAGAGAGCCTCTACCCTCGAAGAGGAAGATCCTGGAACCAAGACTGCTCCAGGTCTGAAGTGTTACTAAATTGAAAACAAAAAACAAAAAAACAAAAAACAAAAACTCAACAGCTTTTAAAGTGTCTTCTATTTCATTGTATTTTTTTTTTAACTTGCCACAATGGTAGAAAAATCTTTTGCTGAAATGATTTTGATGATTTTTTTGTTCTATCTTGTTTATAAAAGGAAAAGAAATATACATACTTCGAATTTTGTGACTTTGTGAAGGTTTCTTTAAGATGTGCATTCCTTTCTGCTTGCTCTAGTAAATGTTTTACTACTGGGACCTGTGGATTGTTTGTCATTTCTACTTCACAGTGAGTATATACTATGATTTTTAACAGTGCATGGTGCGAACACCCAGCTGTCTTGAGTTAGCGCTTAATGGGAATTGGGAACTAAAAGTCAGAAAAGATACTACCCTGGTTTTATTCAGATAACAGAAGAGGATGGGGAAGGCCCGAGAGGCCAGCTTGCCCAGAAAGAGTGACTGCCACTCCAACACCAACCTTCCCCTCAGGAGACTGTTCATCTAGTCTCCACGTTCCTAACAAGAGAGCTTGGGGCCGGTGGGGGATGCCAACAGCAGCATCAACAGGACATGGCCCAAGACCTTCCTTCAGGCAGGGGAACATCTTCCCTCACCCCACAGGACCACCGCGAGAGTTCTAGGCACCCCACCTGTCTTCCCAGCAGACTCCGACACAAGGAAGCCTGTAACTGGTACCAGGGGGACCGGAATCACACCTCCGTGTCCTCACACTGTTTTCTCAGGGGTCCTGGTGGCTCTGCTCACTTCCGTCTGTGTTTTTTCTTCTGCTCTTTCCTTTGCTGTGCTCTTTGGTCCTTCTTCATCCTTGAGTCTACCACCTTGAAGTGGCCTCGGACCCCAGCTGGCCGGCGCACTTTGCGGCCCACGCCTTTTTTGGCTACCACATAGGTGACTTGGCGTTTCTCCTTGCCGAGCCCGGCCTTCTTGTAGAGACTGTGAATGGAAGGGACAGTCAGAGGCTCCCAGCCACCCTTTTTAACCCCGTGTACCTTTGTGGGTGACCCCTCTCTCCTTTATACCTCCGAAGCTGAGCCACTTTCTCGCGTTCTGAGATGTCCACGGTGTTCACCACAGCCTCTGCCTTCTTCTTGGTTTGCTCCAGCTTCTTCAGCATCTGTGGTGGGGCGAGGGGGTGGTGCTCAGTCAGGCAGACTCTTCCCCACTCCCGCTCTGGCATTCGAGCAGCAGGCAGCCCCACTCTTTACCCTCCGTTTCTTTCTGGCCTTCGCCTCGGCTACTTTCTTGATGGGCCGCGCGTTGATCTCCCTCCAGCGTCTGCGGTAGTGTTCCACCTCCTTCTTGTCAACAGGCAGATGCCGGAGCCTGTGCTGCTTTTCCTCTTGCACAAACCACTCAGGAAGCTCCCCCTCCTCCTCATTAAATGCGTACCTAGATAGAGAGGACAGCGGCCCTGAAATCACGCCCCTGACTCAGCCCCCTCCAGGGCCGCCTGTCGGGATTTCCTGGCCCCCTTACCGGCTGAAGGAGTCATCTATGAGATCCCGCTTAGCCTTTTTGGAAGAGGCAATGAGAGCACCTAGGGCCAGGCCTTCAGGGTCTAGTACCTGATGTTTCGCTAGGGAGGAAAGGAGAAAGTCAAAGCTCCATTCCAACCCAGACTTCCGCTGTCCCCTCCTATTTCGTAAGGTACTGAGCTAACCTGGGTCCTCGATAGGCACAATTTCAAACCCGTCGTCATCGGACTTAGGCCCGCAGCTTCGCTTCTTCCTGCGCTTGGGTTCCCAACTGCAGAAGGGGGATGACCATGTCACTGTGCCGCCAGTCCCCAGCCCCACTCCTGCCTCACGGCAACCCCGCTTCCTACTGCATACTTGAGAAACTTCCTGAAAGGCCCCCAAGCTATACTACAGACCACTTAATTCAAGATCATCACTATTTTTTTAAAAGTATCTACAACCAAGGATGGAAACCCTGAACATGGAGAGAAGGTCAGAACAGCTGCAGCCACTCGCCTTTCTTCATCGCTGCTGCTGTCGCTGTCACTGTCCGAGCTGCCGTCCCCTTCCTTGCCGGGCCCAGGGGCCGTCTTGGCTGCTGCTCGAGCCTCTGGCCCCTTAGGGTCTTCCTCCTGGTCCTGGGGAGGTTTCTTCTCAGTCTTCAGACTGGGAGGTGGTTGCGGCCCCTGCTGTCGCCCCTTCCGACGGCTCTCAGACAGTAGCTGGGCCTGCCGGATCTCCAGTGCCTCGTCGGCATCATCCTCGATCCCACTGAAGCCATCCTGGGAGAGGGGAAGACTCAGCCACCGGTCTCCTATGAATTCCTTGTCTGTCTGGGCCCCCAAACCTCTTCCTACCTTAGAGAACCACAGACTGGCTTGTTCTTCCTGCGCTACCATCTTTTCCTCCAGCGGTATCAGCAGTGGATTCTCTTCTTCCTCTTCTTTTTTATCATCTTCTACTTCAGCAAATCGTACACTGTAGACCCAAGGACAGTGGGTGGGGGCTTGGGGGACTTGCTCTCCAACTCCCTCTGGCGACCCCCGTGCCCAGCTCTGCTTCAGGGCTCATGCGAGGGCGTCAAGGCCTCTGCTTACACAGACCCCCACTTACCGCTTTTGGTCCTTTAGATGCTGAGATCCTCCAACTCCAGCCAACTCCTCTGGATCCAGGTCACTCTCCAGAGATGCGTTGTCGTCATCGTCCTCAACATCGGACACGTAGATGTCATCCCTTGGCAGATCGGACAGAAATGTGTCTGCAGCACTCATATCCCCTTGTGTGACCGCCTCCAACAGCTGGCATTTGACAGAGAAAGAGGTCAAGGGTTCTTAGGAGGCATATACCACTTTTTCCCCCTGTATCTGTTATCTTAGCAACGTTTGAAAATACACTGGCAAATACAGACAGGGAAGTGATGGGCTAAGTGCATGAAACATCCATTCAGGGCGCCTGGGTGGCTCGGTTAAGTGTCTGCCTTTGGCTCAGGTCATGATTCCAGGGTCCTGGGATCAAGCCCCCCATCAGGCTCCTGCTCAGTGGGAAGTCTGCTTCTCCCTCTGCTCCCCCTGCTGTGCTCTCTGACAAAAACTTAAATATAAAACATCCCGGGATGCCTGGGTGGCTCTGCCTTCAGCTCAGGTCATGATCCCAAAGTCCTGGGATCGAGTCCCACATCGGGCTCCTTGCTTGGCAGGGAGCCTGCTTCTCCCTCTGCCTCTGCCTGCCTCCCTGCCTGCTCGTGTGTACTCTCTCTCTGACAAATAAATAAATTATTTAAAAAAAAATAATTAAAAAATCCCACTCTAGGGGTACCGTTGGCTTAGCTGGCGGGGTCTCTTGTGTTCGCTCAGGTCATGATCTTAGGGATTGTGAGGTCAGGCCCCACATCGGGCTCCTTGCCAGAGGGGAGTCTGCTTGAGAGTCTGCCCTCCCCGCATTGTGGGGTGCACATGTGCTCACTCTCTAAAAAAGTGGTTTCTTTTTTAAAGATTGATTTTACAAAGTGAGTGCACACAAGCACAAGCAAGGGGAGCAAGAGGGAGAGGCAGGCTACCCGTGGAGCAGGGAGCCCAGTACAGGGCTTGATCGCAGGAATCTGGGATCATGACTCAAGCCAAAGGCAGAAGCTTAACTGACTAAGCCACTCAGGCGCCCCTTTAGGAAGAAATCTTCCCAAAAAGTCCATTCAAAGCCAGGTCACTGACCTAGCTCACTTGGCTGTCTCCTCTCCAGTGGTAGCAGGATAGGCTTAGAGATAAACACCTCAAGGCTATATACTGTCCATTCTTAAAATAGTCTAAAACATTGGTTTTTCTTAAAAAATTACTCTCAGGAAGCACATGATGAGAGAAAACAACAACAAAAAATCACCTGAGAATAATACGACCTACAAATGTTGTTTCCACTGAATATAGGAATCCAGGCAATACACATCGAACAATTATTTCACTTAAAAACTATCAGCCTCAAAATTTACTTCCTCATAACAGCTACCTAGTAGTTCTTCAGAGTTCACCACATTACCAAGGATTACACCTAAACCCTCTTTTAAAAATTCCTCCCCAAAACTCTATAGTCAGTAGGTTCTATCATTCTCTACACATGAGAAAACTAAGGCAAAGAACGACCAAGTGGTCGTCTACTGCAGAACCACTACGCTCTCTTTGCTGTTCTCGTAACAGAGTACCTGGTTTTCCATTCCCGCCGGAGGCTCAGAAGTTCATTTTGCTTGTTGATGCTGCTTTAATCAGGAGCAGCAGCCTATAGCAGCAAGGGGCTAACCTGGGCTCGGGGAACCTGGTCCCACTGAGCTCTCCTCTGAGGAAAACCCATCACACATCCCGGCATCCCCGGGACCCTGGTGGCTGCATCCGCTAGAACCCACGCTTCCTGCAGAGAGGGCCTTTTGGTTCTAATGTTCTAGCTTCCACAACAATAAATCCCCAGCACACTCATAAATGTTCCTCATCTCATTGTTCAGATGTGTGTTTCTTCCCGGCCTTTCAGGCACAAAACTCAGAGGTTTATTCTGCCCAGTCTCCTCTCACTGAAAGAGTCACCCTTCACAGATGAACACAGTAACTATGAGCTGTAAACATTCAGCACACTTCAAAAAAAAATCTGGGGCACCTGGGTGGCTCAGTGGGTTAAGGCTCTGCCTTCGGCTCAGGTTATGATCTCAGGGTCCTGGGATCGAGCCCCGCATCGGGCTCCCTGCTCAACAGGAAGCCTGCTTCCCCAGCCCACCCCACCCCCACCTGCTGCTCTGCCTACTTGTGATCTCTGTCAAATAAAAAAAAAAATTCCAATGCAACACCCCGCCCCCCCATCCAAATAGCAAGCAGGCGGTCCTGTCTCCTCGATCTGCCCTCAGCCCGCCTCACCTGGTGACCCCGGATGGTGCGCAGGGAGAACATGCCAGTCTCCCCCTCATCTGCGATAGAAACCCCGGGAAGATCCATCTTTAGCTCCATACGCTCCCGCTGTTTTCTCTGCTCACGCAGCAGCTTCTTTTTCTTCCTGAGCGGACAATTTGAGGAATTCAACCTGCCCTAGCTCTCAGGATTCCCTATCTGTGCCTCCATCCTCTTCCCCCATCTCCACACCCTGAGGAACTCTGTGGTGGGGGTTCCCGTTCCCCGAGCTCTTCCCCGCTCCTCTCACCTCTTTAATTCTGCCACCTCCTGCGCCTTCATCTCCGCTAGGGTCTGGTTTAATTGTTCCTCCTCTTCGTCCTCCTTAGAGAGCTGCTGCCCAGTTCCAGCCTTAGACTCCTCCTCACCCTCCTCCTCCTCCTCCTCTCCGGAACTGAGGCTGACAGAACAGCACCAGCAGTTTGGTTCTTTCCTCACACACGCTGCCGACCCCCGCCGACCCCCACCCTGCGCGGATTCCCGCCACACCTGATGTCCAGGGCCTTCGCTTGCTCCTTCAGCTTCTTAGCCACGTATCGCCGGAGCTTTGTTCTCCAGTTCAGGAGGGACCTGCCCCAGAAATACCATGACTAACCCTGACGTTTCCCTCTTTGCCCCGTCCCCTTTATAGGACCCCCTCCCAAATCTCTAACACAGGCACATCCTGTTCCCCAATATCCAGCGCTGGGTGAATTCCTCACATCGTCTCCTCAGGAAGAAAAATGCTGCTGTGTCTTCAAAGGCCCTTCCCTGCCTTGGGGACTCTGGGCGGGCACCTGTGCTCACCCCATGGCATACCTGAGCTCCTTGCGCCCCAGCACTTTGATATCCTGACAGCACGCCTGGATGTCCTCAGTGGTAGCTGGATGCTGGGCCAACTCTTCATCATCCAGTGAGATCTGTTTGGGAGAAAGGAAAGGAGTCGGGATTATTTCAGGGACATGTTTCTGGAGCTTCCCTGCACCCCTCCAATCCGAGGACTCACTTCACTGGCTTTGGAGAGGAAGTCAACAGGGTTGGCAGCTCGCAGGAAGTCAGTGACTGAAGTACGGTGGTAGAGTGTGAGATCGCCCTCAGCATAACCCTCAGCCTTAGGGAGGGAAAGAAGGAAGGTTGAGAAGTCCTTTCTTAAGGTGTGTGCAGGATGCACCAGGCCCAAGTTCCCCTGAACTCCAAGACCTGAGAGTGGCCCCATTCCCCAAACACACCTTTGGCTTCTTCTTAGTCACCAACTCGGTAACAGTCTTGGCCTGAACTTCGACCTCCTTGAAGGCAAACTTGGGGTCAAAGAATTTACTGTCAACCTTGTCAGGAGCCAGAAATCCTAAGATGATAGGGTGTATAAGTAAGAATGCTTTTGGGGCGCCTGGGTGGCTCAGTGGGTTAACCTCTGCCTTCGGCTCAGGTCACGATCTCAGGGTCCTGGGATCGAGCCCTCATCGGGCTCTCCGCTCAGCGGGGAGCCTGCTTCCCCCTCTCTGCCTACTTGTGATCTCTGTCAAATAAATAAATAAAATCTTAAAAAAAAAAAGGAAAGTATGCTTTGGTGGCTAAGAAACCAACTCATGAGAAAGAAAAAGTGATGCCCACCTTGGCAAACAACAAAGATCTCTGCAGATTCATGTCGAGAGGCTTGGGGCTTAGTGGCCTGGACACGGTGGAAGAGTTGCTGAAAGATCCACAGTAGAGGCTGATAGTCACGGGAACGAAAAACCTTTGTGATGAAGCAGCCTCCACGGGCCAGAAAATCACAAGCCAAACGCAGAGCCATCAGTGTCAAATGGGCTGTGGGAGAGAGACAATTAGTTTGAGAACCTCTGCAGCCTGAGTGGCAAGCGCACATCCACCCTCATCTCCATGCCCCCCACTCTCAGCACCTTGTGAGTAAGCATCATGGACCCAGCTAGCCCCAACGTTGGGGGCCCCATCATTGAGCACGACATCAACTTTCCAGGTCTTCAGTTCCTTTCTCAGGGCCTATACGGAAAAAAAGCAACCACAGCAACAGCTATCGTTCAGCCATTTGTCCACGTGGGCATTTGCTCAATGCCCACAGCGGGCCAAATCCTGTGCCAGGCACTGGATGCAACAATTAAAAAACAACAACTCACGTCTGTCTTCACGGAGCTTACAGTCTATTAGTGAGCCCTTTCCTATTGAAAAAAATTTCAACAATATCTCTGCACTTGTTCCAACTCCAAACACCTTATTACCAATTAAATAAAGCCTGCAATGGAGCCTAAGGATGTCATGGGCCTTGTCATACAGACGATGCAGGCACTGCTCAAGGCGTGTTAAACTGAAAAAGCCTGCCTCCAGAGCATTTGGTGAGAGGGAGAGATGTGAGTGTCTGCATATAAAGCAGACGGGAAAAGAGATTCCTATTACCTGCCTACAGCGTTCTGTCGTGATGTCCTCCTGGAGTGTCACCACATTGGGAAGAGGCTTGATTGGAACCAGGTCCACTCCTAGAAGAAACCAGGTCAGAGAGTTCCAAAAGGCTGCCTCAAGCAAGGAAAAAGGAAATGTAGAACGTAATTAGTACCTCACTCTCCCAACCCGTTCACAGTCAGGGAGGGCCCACCTGTTACTCACCTACAATAAGGCTGGATACAGGCATAAACTTAGCAGCCACCTGCAACCTGTAAGAAAGTAATACCAGTTAAAGTAATCCAGGACTGTTGTCCCCCTCCGTTGGCAATATGCTCTCTCACCATGCGTATTAAGAACCGCTACCAAGTGCAATGACCGGAGCATATAATGTACAAGTTTCAGACCTTTTTTCTGAGACCTACCTCTAGGGAGAAATTTGAGACTGGTATTACTGTATCCCACCCTCCCTCCCCCAAAGCAACCCTCAGTCATCCAACGCCGGAACCCAGAAAGCAGCCATGAAGAGCCACAGGTGCCGGGTGTTACCCACCATCCCCCTGGCGCAGCACACAGGTCCAGCAAGGCTCGAGCTTTCTGCAGGAAATGAAAGCGGCGATTCAACTGGATCAGCTTGAAAGCGGAACGGGAGCGGTAACCTGGGGGCACCCGACAAAATGTTAAACTCGGTGGGGCGCTTTCCCAGGGTGATTTATGCAGCTTCACAACCCACCACCCCTTCTGGGGAACAGGAACTCAATATTCGGGAAGGAGGGAGCGAATCGAAAAGGTCACTCGTTCGCTCGCACACGGCGAGGACACTTAACTCACCGGTCTCCTTCGCCAGGTGATAGAACTTGTCCCGCCGGCTCTTCCCGACCTTGCCCTTCTTGCCCATGGTGAAACGGGGGGAGTGTCACTCGGTCTGGGGACAGAGTAAAAACTGGAACGTCTCTTTCCGGACCTTCTGGACCACTAAATTCCGCTCTCCGTTCCCTACCTAACTCTGCAAACACCGTGAACCAGGGCCCTTTTCACCACTCTGGCAGAAGCACATGTGGACAGCACACGTACGTCCGCTTCCACTTGCGTCCCCGCCTCCACGTTTCCGCCATTTTGAGTGTGGCCGCAAATTCTTGTCTATACTCTCAAGTATTGGAAGTTGGAAGGTGGGACAAGGTGAGCAGATTACCTGAACTAAAACCGAGTTCTTAGAGGGCAACATTTAGTAGTTCTGTGGTCTTTTCATCTCTTTCCAAGCTACTGACCTCGCGTAGCCACCTTCCTATCATGGCCTCTGTTTTTGTAATTGTCTCGACGCACACCCCGCCCATTGACCCGGAATTCTTCTCTTCTAGGGTTGCCGGACTCCAAGCCCCTGCTTTTGCGCCTGCGCGCCAAAGCGCCTCGGATGCCGGCGGTCTCCGTGAGAGAGGAAAGATGGCGCTTGACGGACCGGAGCAGGTATGGCGGCTGCAACGGCCGGGCGGGGATGGGGGCTCGATGCGAAGCAGGCGTGATCTGAGGTGGCCCGCCGGCCGGGGCAGCAGGGTCGGGTGGGTTGGATGGGTCGGGGGTGGGTGGGCCCATCCAGACTGGGCCGTGCCTGGTACCGGATCTGCTGTGTCAGCGCCGCCCCCGGCGGGTCAGAGCAGGGCCGGGAGAATAAGACCCTGTGGAAGCGGAGGGAGTGGGGAATGATGGGAACGGGAACCGGCTCGTCCGCGAGTCGCAGGACGTAGGGCCGGGTTTCTCCAGGTGGCTCCACCTCTAGCAATGGTACCTCGGGTTTTTATAGCGCTTGAATCGCTACAAAGCGCTCCCGTGTATGTTGTCTCTTGATTCTCCTGGAAGTCCTAGGAGGTAGGCGGCATTCTCATTCTGCTTTTAGTTTAGTAACGGGGAAGTGGAGTTAGTTAGAGATGGACTGAGGCATTCGAACCCAGATCATTCCTCTAAAGCCCAAGCTGCAAGTGGGTTTTTCCCTTGAAAATTTGTTGGCCTGTTTTATAATTACACTGTGTTTTCAGATGGAGCTGGAAGAGGGGAAGGCAGGCAGTGGACTCCGCCAGTATTACCTGTCCAAGATTGAAGAACTCCAGGTGAGGACGGACTCTAGGTCCACAGGTAGCTAGACGAGGGATGAAGAATTGATGGAGTGTGTTTCTATAAATCCATTTAGTTCCACTAGGGGGCGCAATAAAAGAAGTAACTGGTAGCTATAGGAAGTATATGAAGTTAAGTCTCTTGTTTTTCTCAACTCCCACCCTTTTGAAGATAAAAAGTCTTCGAAGTTTATTAGGCATCGTGAAAACTTTAAGTTTTAACCTAAAAGGTACTCTTAGCCAAATGCCATTCCGTCTAGAAGTAGTCTGAATGTGAGAGTTGGTTTTGTAAGGGAACACGAAGTTTCCCTTGAGATTTAACCCACTCCCGTTGGGGCAGGGTGAGAGTGGGAGGGAGACAGAACTGCCCAGTCTGTTTAATGCTGATTTCTTGGGACTTAGTGAAAAGGAATTGGGCAGCCCAGTGCTCCAGCCTAAAGAGGGAGCAGGGACTCTAGCAATAAGGAAAATACATACATTGGAGGAAGGAAAGTCACAAGGGCAATTTCTAAACTCCTGGTACATTTGCAGCTATCATATAAGATTTATCATTTTTTAAGTGCTCTTACGTGTGGTGTCATTTGTCCTCCACAGTAGTCCAGAAAAGAGGCAGGGCAAGTAATGCTTATTTGCTTACAGTTTGGTAACAGATCTTGACCTTTTAAGTGGCTTCCCTTAGTTTTACTTACCTGTTAATTTGGCAACAGTGGAGTTAGAACTTGGGCTTTGGACTCAGTGATCTTCCCCGTCTACCATGTCATTGCCTCACAAGAAATTGACTATGTGAGGCAGCCTAAGTTTTCTCCGTTAAGGCTTATTATTCCTGGAGCAGTGTGTTAGGACAACTAGCCTTTTTTGATGGCTGCCCTAGGCCCCAAAGAGACTCTTGGAAGTAAGGACAGAGTCCTTTGGATCCTACTGGACAATCTGGAACGTGCAGGTGCCCTGTGCTCTTGTCACTCAGCTCATACCAGCCTGTGAGGATCTTGGCCAAGAGCTTAACTTCCTAGTGTTTTCTGCTCTGTTTCTTGTTCTCCATAGCTGATTGTAAATGATAAGAGCCAAAATCTCCGGAGGCTGCAGGCACAGAGGAATGAGCTTAATGCAAAAGGTGAGGAGGGAAAGATGGGAAGGCTGCATTTGGACAGTCTGTCCGAGGTCTGACTGTTCGAATCTCCCTAAACTGAGCCTTCACGTTCGGTGCTTATTTCTCATAGAGTCTGAGGCTATGCTTTGCACTGTTACTTGGCTGTTCACATGCATGCCTCTCCCGAGCTACATTGTAATCCCTTTAGAGACTTAAATTTTGACCTTATTTTGTGTTCTTCTAAAGCTTCAGAACGGTGCTTCATTCATGCCTGTTGAATTGAGTCGTAGGAGAGGGGACACCAGAGAAGCTGGGTGACCATTATGTCTGTTTCCCATCCAGTTCGCTTACTGCGGGAAGAGCTCCAGCTGCTGCAGGAACAGGGCTCCTACGTGGGGGAAGTAGTCCGGGCCATGGATAAGAAAAAAGTGTTGGTTAAGGTAAAGGCATCATGGCCTCCAGGGAGCAGCCCAATGCCCTGTGCATTCTCATGCTTCTGTGTGTAGTCTTGCCAGGACACTGTTTTGTTATTTTAGGGCTCATGGGTCTTCCTGGGCAAGGTGGATGGTTCGGTGATTGTCAGGAAAGGTCATGAGCCCTCGTTTCTTTAGGTGCATCCAGAAGGCAAGTTTGTTGTAGATGTGGACAAGAACATCGACATTAACGACGTGAGTGCAGCAGGTGAGGTGGGAGGTTGGGCTCAGCTCTTGCCACATCACTTCCTGAAACTCTCCCCTTGCCCAGGTGACACCCAATTGCCGCGTGGCTCTAAGAAACGACAGCTACACTCTGCACAAGATCTTGCCCAACAAGGTAGACCCACTGGTGTCACTGATGATGGTGGAAAAGGTGCCAGATTCAACCTATGAGATGATCGGTGGACTGGACAAGCAGATTAAGGAGATCAAAGAAGTGATCGAGCTGCCTGTCAAGCATCCCGAGCTCTTTGAAGCGCTGGGCATTGCGCAGCCCAAGGTGAGAAGCGAGAGTTGTGTGGAAGGGTCACGCTGTTACTGGCATGTCCTGCCCCAGGGTAGGGGTCACTCCCCTGTAAGGAGACCCCACTTGCGCTGGCCCTCCCCAGGGAAGAGGGGCTTGGAGGAGTGCTGCCAGGCTACTGCAGTAGCTCAGAGAAAAGCACTAGGAAGGACCTCAACGTTCATTTTTTTATACCTGTGGCATCGAGCACAGGGTATAGCCCAGAGTGAGCACTTGATACATGTTCCCTAGTGTAATGGGACTGGTTTCTGCTCTGAGTCCTGCTATTTCTCTCCAGGGGGTGCTGCTGTATGGACCCCCAGGCACTGGGAAGACACTGTTGGCCCGGGCTGTGGCTCATCATACAGACTGCACCTTTATTCGCGTTTCTGGCTCTGAATTGGTACAGAAATTCATTGGGGAAGGTAACTATGGGCAGAGGCATGAAAACCAAGCAGAAGTAAGGGGGTGGAGGTGAGGGTAGGGAGCTCATTGCCTCCGTAACGCCAGCTGGGCCTCTGCACAGGGGCAAGGATGGTGAGGGAGCTGTTTGTCATGGCGCGAGAACATGCCCCGTCTATCATCTTCATGGACGAAATTGACTCCATTGGCTCCTCACGGCTAGAGGGGGGTTCTGGAGGGGACAGTGAGGTGCAGCGGACGATGCTGGAGCTGCTCAACCAGCTCGATGGCTTTGAGGCCACCAAGAATATCAAGGTGAGGTGGCGTCCAAGGGAAGGCCCTGGGCAAGGTGCAGCCTGAGGAAAGGCTTGGCTGATGCCGCCACCACCCCCTTTCTCCACTCAGGTTATCATGGCCACAAATAGGATTGACATCCTGGACTCTGCTCTGCTTCGCCCTGGGCGCATCGACAGAAAAATTGAATTCCCGCCCCCCAATGAGGAGGTCTGTGAGGGGCAGAGCTGGGAGTGGCTCTGGCTGTGGGGGTAGGCCGCAGGGCTCAGGCTTTCCCTCTCTCCCCCCTCTCTAGGCCCGGCTGGACATCTTAAAGATTCATTCTCGGAAAATGAACCTGACTCGGGGGATCAACCTGCGGAAAATCGCTGAGCTCATGCCTGGAGCATCAGGGGCTGAAGTGAAGGTAACCAGAGGGCCCAAGGAAAGGGGGGCTAAGGCAGAAAGCTGTGGTTTCTGGGACACAGCAGCAGTGTCTGGCTTCCCTTCTTTGCTCAGGGTGTGTGCACCGAAGCTGGCATGTACGCCTTGCGGGAGCGGCGGGTCCACGTCACCCAGGAGGACTTCGAGATGGCTGTCGCCAAGGTAGAGGCCTCCCGTCTCTCTACCCTTGCAGATGGGGTTTCGAGCAGGGGGGCCAGAGCATGTGTTCATTATTCCATTTATAACGGAATGCTTTCTCTCTCCAGGTCATGCAGAAGGACAGTGAGAAAAATATGTCTATCAAGAAGCTGTGGAAGTGAGGTGCTTGTTTTCTCTGTGGATCCCTCAAATAAAGTTCTGCAGGACAAGCCCTTAAGGACTTTAGTCTGTTACTGAGCGGCCACACTGTTGAATGACCAGGTCCGGGTACCACCAATAAACAAGGATTTATTTGGAAATTTCCAAACCTGCCAGAAGTGGCACTTGCCAAGCCCTGGGCTCCGCCCTTCTACCAAGCTCTGAAGGGCAGCAACAGCCCTTCCACCTGCCCCCTCACGTCCCCCGCCCTCCACCAAGCACGCACACCCGTACCTCAGGCCATGCCAGAGAACTGGAGCCCCCTCCGAGGTGGCTCTACCACCCTGGGCTCAAGAGCTGGGCTGGCAGGCCTCTGGCGTCCGAGGAGATGATGGCGGCCAGAGCCGCTTGCATAGATTGAGGAAAAATAGAAGGAGGCACCAAACAGGGCTCCCTGAAAACCCCAACTTACCCCTGTACAAAAAAAGTGGCTCCCGCATAGAAAAACCTGCTTCCCACATAGTGCAAATACCCAAAGAAAAGGAAAAACCAGCAGCAGGGCTGGGCTGGTAGGAATGGCAAAGAACTTTGGTTTAGAAAGGCCAGGAAGAGTGTGAGCTGTGCTCCTCTCCCTCACCCAGCTCCCCAGAGCCAGCTCGGACACTGGCCCCAAGGGGGTCTGTAAACAAGCAAAGCCAGCGGGCCTGGGTCTGAAAGGTCTCCACGACAATGTCAATCAAAGCATAGCCTCCAGCGGACCGACTGGGGCCGGCCTGCCTGCAGGGAGCAGAGGAGGCACCTCTGGAGAACCCATTTAAAGCCAAAGTAAAAAGTAAGTATAAGGCTTTGGGGACCAAGCGACAAGGAAACCTAGCACTACATTTATGAAACTATAGCTGGGGAGCAGAGGGGGACAGGAGGCACCCCTCATCCCATCCTTAGCCTATGTGTCTGTGACCCCAGAGGGTGGTCCCCTTCCCAGCAGAGGAGGGGATCCCTGAGCAGTTAGGTCAAGCGGATTCCCAGCACCTGTTCCAGTTCCTGCCTTCGCTGCTGCACCTGGGGGGAGAGAGCAGAGACGAGTGGCTCAGGACTCTGCTACTCAGGAGCTCAAGAGGGCACATAGGGCAGAGCCTCACCTTGGCAAAAATGTGCCTCCCCACTGCTTCCTGGGCCCATGGCTGATGGTAGAAAGCAGCTCGTCTCTCCTCCTCCGGATTCCCGATCACATCAGTGATGATCTGCAGAGAGCCAGGAGGAGAGCTGCGTGCAGCACTGTGCCCACCCCTGCGCGAGTCGGCCCCAAGAAGCAGAAGTTGTGACCTGGGTAAACATCCTTTAGGGCCTAGCATGGGATCAACCTCAGGATGGGGACCACACCTTGAGGTCTCGGCGCTGGGAGCGGAGCCATTCCTGGATGAAGTCCTGAGGGTCGGTGCTAAAGCTGAGCATGAAATCCCTCTGGGTCTTCAGCTGGTTGATGGACTCAATGGTCTCATGGATCTGGAGAAGGGAGTCCGTGTGTCAGTCCGGACTCACAGATACTATCGCAAGGTGCTCACGTGCAGAAATGCCCAACAGAGCCGGCCCGCCCCCATCCTGGATCCCAGAGGCTGGAAGGGCTGAGGGCCCACCTTGACATCAAGGGAAGCGATCTCCTGCTGATTGGTGGTAGAGGCCAGAAAATTGCTCATCTGGGCCTTCAGTGGGTCGTCCACCTCCACGTCGATGTCATAACATGCGGTCTTCTTTTGGTCGTTAGGGTCTACACTGCAGGCAGGACACAGGAGGGGAAGACTAAGCTCACAGCTATGTTCATGCCACCAACCTGGGCCAAACCTACACACGCTCAGCAAGCAAGAAACCAAACGTGCTACTTCTCCTTGGCTTTTAGATCAAGCCAAAGGTAAAGGGCCCTGCAATGGGAAGGGGAGGACGGGAAGGCTCTTTTACCTGATGACATGGTTGATGACAATGGGGTCTGGGTGCTGCAGCAGCCCAGCCAGCTTCATGGGGATCTCGGAGAAACGAAGGCGGCCACAACTGAAGATCTAGAGAGTACCAAGGGCTCGGTGATGCCTTCGAGGGCACGGAGGGAAGTGCACCATCCCAGGGTCAGTGTGGAGAAGGTGGCCAGAAACCCGCCCTGCAGGGGCTGTGGAGCAGCGGGCGGGGCAGGGCGTGGGGAGGTCCTCGCTCACCTGGCGGAAGTACCGGTTGCAGTTGATGTACTCGCGCTCGTGCCCGTCCTGCAGCTGGTTGTGTTTGATATAAAGCCATAGGGCCTGCATGATGGCCGCCCTGGTCTGTGTGTGCACCCCCAGCAGCCTTGCCAGTCGGGGGTCCAACTTGTACTGGGGAGGCTGCAGATGCACAGAGGAGAGTCAGGGGGTGGGGCTGGGTTCGTGGGAGAAACCAAAGTGGAAGGACAGGAAGGGTGTACAACAGGAACTTGCCCCCCTTCCCCAAGAGCACTCCCTGTGGCCCCAGACACGTGTCACCTGATGATCCAGCATGAGCAGGAGGGTGCACTTGACGTTGAGGTCTCCGGGCCGTTTCACCTGGAAGCCATCAGTCTCCTGGGTGGTGGGCATCCGGTGCCACTGACAGGGAGGAGGGGAGCAGACCTCGTCACCAAGGGAGTGGGCAGGGTGTACACGCTTGGCCCTCCAAGGGACCAAGGCCGCTTCTCTGACCCCCAACAGCATGTCAGCCTGTGCTCCCCACGCCCCAGGGCCTCTCACCTCCACCAGGTGGTTGTCAGGTCCATACAGCTCCTTGTCCAGCTCAATGACGAGGCTCTTGAAGAACGAAGAAAACTTCCTCTTCTGTTTGCTGGGCTGGGGAACAGTCATGGGAGTAAGCAGGGGGTGCTGCGGGGTTCTCAGACCTGACCCAGGCGAAGCTCCCGACGAGAGGACTATTTCAACTCTCAGGCTCAGGGTACTGGAGATTCGGGGGCCCCAAAAGAAGCAAGGAGACCGGGTGCCCAGAAAGGACTCTGGGTGCAGCCCAGCTGGCAGCCAACAGGGTCTGAATTAGAAAGGGGCACCCCCTTCCTCAAGATGCCTCACTGCCACCTGCAGGATAACCACTGTAACAACCAAACAGATCTTCACCCTCCAACCTCGAAGCGGCCTGGAGCTGTGACCCCGAGCAGAGCCGTCTCCCTCAGGCAGGACTTCTCCTGAACCGCCCCAGTGTCTGGCCCAGTCTCTACCCCACACAGGCCACCTCCCCTCCAGACACCACCTTTCCCCAACTCACATCATCCAGCAGTTTTCCCTCCACTCGGAGTTCCCAGGAAGCCACTTTGTCCCCTGCGGGGGTTCCCCCGGGGGGCCCTGTGGTCCCCGCAGTGTCACCTTCTGCCTTGCTGGGACTGAACGTATTGGAAATATAGATCCGCAGCTTTCGTTTTTGCTAGAGAGACAGACAGCCAGCTAGAGGTGAGACAACATGCTGGAAACGATGCTACTCAACCTTCTTGTCTGAATTCATTCAACATCAATACTGAGTGTAGACGGGCCAGGCACCCCGTCAGGTACCAGAAATCAGGAGCCAAAAATCCCAGTCCCAGACTGGAAGGAACTCACAGTTCTGCGGGGGACAGATGGGCTACCAACAATTCCAACACTGGGATCGGTGGTGTGACAGGAACACACAGGATTTGCTGTCAGACAAATCTGAAGTCTCTAGCTCACACTAAATGCAACTCAGACACCCATCATGGCCCCAAAGTATCCTTGTCTCTGGAAGCTTTCATCACTCAGGGGTATGTTCTAGATTATTTTTGAAAAGGTGGCGGGGGTGGGGAGACAGGAACTGTCCCTATCTACCCTCTAATCTTGCCCTGCAAACTCCTGACCATGATCGATAACGTTTACATTTTAAATCGTGACCCACAATCCACATATATAAACATCTGAAACAAAATGTCACTAAATGATACTTCTATGGTAATTACTACACTACTGTGAAGTATCATAATTTCTATTTTTCTCTTTTGTTAAAAACATTCTGGTCCCATCATGTTAAACTGAGTTCATGCTCCACTAATGGGCTGCGGCCAGCAGCGTGAGAAATCGCAGCCCCGTGCTTGGCCCCCGGAAAACAAGACCAAGGAGACACAGAGAAGTCTGGGAAAGCCCAGGGCTGGCCAGGGCTGCACACACACCGTCAGAGGCTTTTTGATGGCCTCTTGGATCTCCATCCGCTTTCGGGCAATGGTCTGGTCCAGCTTCCGCTCAAAAGCCAAGAGATCCATGTACGCCTGAGACTCTGGGACAAGCTCCCGAATCTGGAGGAAGGGAGGAATTCAACTTGTTTCTGCTGCATCTCCGGCTCCTTGCTCCTCCATCCCAGGACTGGGGGAGCCCGGTTGCACCCCCAGTCCACCAGCTACTGGGCAGGCTTCCTGGGCCCCTGCCCAACATACTCACTCGCTGAGGTAGAACCTTATCTGCCATCTTCCTCCTCTTCAACCTAGGGAGGACGAAAACTCAAGACGTCAGTGATCCAAACACACCTCCCCCACACCCACCCCTCCAGCCCCTAGGACTCTCCCCAAGAAAAGCCAGGAGTCTTCCTCCCCAACTTCATGCCTGATGGCGTGCCCAACAGTCAGGTCAGAGCTCTTAGGACTCTGTCACCACTGTAGCTGAGCCAGGTGGAGGGAGGAGAAATGGGATGGTCTTACCCCCGGCGCTGGGCAGGCATTGGGGGCTGGGCCTGGGGCACAAGCAGGCGTTTGCGGAAAGGGTCCATCATGGTGGGTGGCATCCCAGGTCGAAGTGCAGCAGCTGTGCCGAAGGGGGATCCAGCGGGAGGTCCCACCTGCAAGCCAGCCATGGGCATCCGGCTCCCTGGTGACATACCAGGCCGCTGGGGGAAGCAAGCCAATGGGGGTACATAGGTCAGCGGTAGGGCCCCATGGGGCCCGTAACCCATTCTCTCCATCCTTCTCCTGAGCCAGGTCAGGCCCGAAGCAGCACACACAGAGCCCGGGGCGGAGGGCCAGGAACAAAGGGGAGCAGGTGCCTGAGAGGAGAAATATAAACCACACCTGCCCTGCCCCCATCCCCCGCCCTGGCATCTGTGCTGGCAAATGGGGCCTGCCGGAACCCGGGGGGTGGGACGAGAGCCCGCCTGAGACGGAAAGGCCTGTGGGAGTGTCTCTGGGCCCAGCCCCACCTTCTAGCCCCCGCCCCAAAGGCGATGCCCCGCTCCCTGGGACCAGAGGGGTAGGAGGCACTCCTGATGGCTTCATGTGGCCCCACCAAGCACTCCCATCCAAGCCAGGTCCCAGCCGGGTGGAGAGGTACAGTGTGATAGTAGTAGGCAAAACCCCAACAGCCATCTCCTGGCACTAGCCCAGCAGTGTGACCAAGGGGAGGAAGATGGTCCAAGGGGCTGGCGTGCCCATCAGGCAGTGGCCCCCTAGGTGAGCTATTCCAGCAGGATGGCTTGGAGCATGTCCCGACTGGTGGGGGTGGCCTCAGCAGAGTCCGGAGACCATCTGGTCACCATATGGCCCCTCCTTACAACCCAGACCTGGACCCTTCTCTCCACCTCCCTACTGCTCTGCTCCCCACCCTGAAGCCAGAAGACCCCGAGAGGAAAGCTGTGGCTCCTGGGTGGCCTCTGGGAGAGCAGCCGGCACCCAGCCTCCGTCTGGGGTCCAGGTACCACCTGGCTGCTGGGGAAAACTGAGCCTGAATTCAGCCTACACGGTCCTAAACTGGAGAACAGAGATGAGATTATCCTCGGATACAAGATCAGGCATAGGGTCACCAGGAATCTCGATGACAGAAACGGCTTCTGTAGAAGCCTGCAGAAGGATTTCCCACCAAGGTCCAGTTCCCCAACATTTCTGGGAGTTCCCCGGGCCCCCTGCCCCCCTCCCACAGCTGCTGCCTGCAAGGCCTGTTTGGCGGCTCTGCCTTGCACACACTGTCCCTGGCAGCTTCTCAGGGCTGGCCCCAGGGCCCAGATTATGCAACCAGCACAACTACCCAACCAAGCCAGGCTGGGTGGGGACTTGCACCAAATCAGAGGACCTCCCCCCCACCCCCTGGCCCAGTATCATGGAGATGAGATGCTTCCCCTACTTTTTCATCTAGCCCTGAACTCCTGTTTTCAGCACAGAGGGCCAGACTCCTGACCAGAGATGTAGGGCAGGGGAAAGAAGGCGGCAGTGGGACAAGCATCTGGGAGAACGGAGTTAAACATAGGGGACTCTGGGGCCTCAGGAGTCCTGCCACAATTTCTCCTCATCAGGAGAAGATTCGTCTGGGCTGTTGAAAGGTGAAAGACAGACCATTTTTTGTTTCTCAGCCTTAATGAGCCACGGCCGGAGATTACAGAAAAAAACCCCGGTGTGGCCACAGCTGTAAGCCCAGGCCCCAGACATCCTGGCCGTATTTTCCCCACCCCGAGCCTGGAGGGGAGGAACAAGTGGAGCAGGGCGATCTGCGCAGAGCGAGCTCCTGCCCCTGGGTCCCCGGGGTCACTGGGAAGCCACTCACTAGGGCGGGAAGCTACTCACTAGCGCGTTCACAAAACCTCCTGGGCACCACCCATCCCTCCTGGGCAGGTGCTCCTATGGTAGGAAGTCCCAAGTCAAGGCGGCACAGACAGGGCCTGGAATAGGCTCCTCCAAGACATGGGCTCCCGACTTCCAAGGCACAGAGCTACCCCGTCCTCCTGCTTGCCCAGGGCCCCCAGCTTCTCCCAAGAGAGAGAAGGGGCCCAGGGGAAGGTTGCTTACAGCTCACAAAGTCCCAGCCTGGTCCTGCCAAGCTCCACACCTGCTCTTTGAAGCACCAGTAACTCCTCTTCAAAATAAAAAACCCAAGAGGAAAAAAAAAAAACAACAAAAAAACAAAACACACACACACACACACACACACACAGGTCTGGTCTCTCCAAGCTCTGTTAAGTCCCCGCCTGCAGCAGAACTGGGCAGGCCTGGCTCAGTGCCCTGAACCTCGGAAGCGTGCGACAGCGTCCTCCCCACAGCCCGGCACCAGCCCACACCCTAGGTGGGCCTCTGCCTCCACACCCGCGACAGCAGGGGCAGGTGGCTGGGCCTGAGAGAAGAGAACATAGCCCTCCGTGAGTAGAACATATTTTGAACTCTGGAGTGAACCCGACAATCTGTGCTTCTTCGGGTTTTGTTTTTTTCATTTCTTGTTTTCCTTAAGCTCCTCTGTTGAGTACGGACATGGCTAGAACCACGATGTGGAGGGAGGAGGGTCATCACTTCCCTTCTTTCCAGGGGCTCCCCTAGTTGCCCAATTGGGCCCCGAAACCCTGGCTCTTCTAGCTCATGTGCCCCGACAGGAACCCCTTTGCTCCTCAGATCTCACGCCCCATCTCCTGAAGTCACACAGCTGGACTTGCAAAGAGCCCAAGCACCATCTTTCTCAAACTCAGCCAGAGTGAACCGGGTCCTCCCTCTCCCCTTGGACCTCCACTGCATGCCCCCTCCCTGGGAGAGGAGGGGGAGGAGGTGACAAAAACACCTGAGTGGCTCAGTCGGTTAAGCGACTGCTTTTGGCTCAGGTCATGATCCCAGGGTCCTGGGACTGAGCCCCCAAGTCAGGCTCCCTGCTCAGCGGGGAGTCTGCTTCTCACCCCCGACCACCCCCACTCATGCTCTTTCAAATAAATAAAATCTTAAAAAGAAAAGGAAAGCTGGTGGGATAGGAAGCCTGTGGAAGCAGAGGCTCAGTGTCTTCCCCTTGGTCCCCAACCCTAGCAGCCTGGGGCCACCCAGCCAGTCGGCTGGACCTTGCCACTGGCCCAAGAGCACTCCCTACACAGGACTGTGCAACCTGTTTTCTTCAGGGGCTCTTCCCAGGCCACATGGCCCATGGGTTTTGAGCAGAAGACACCAGAGAGGCTTCTATCTCTTCCTTAGATCCTTCTCAGGCCAAAGGCCCAGAGGGAGACTCCAAGGCCAGTCCTCAGCCAGCTGGCCCAGGGGCTGGAATGACTCATGCAGGGACCCCTCAGCATCACCTTGGACCCATGAATCCCCAAATGGGAAAGCAGGATGGAAAAGATGGAATTGTTGGGACCAGGTCTATCTCCGTCAATACCCAGACACTTTGTTTTTGTTTTTACAGGGAGGAGGGAGAATGAGGAACAAGAAGGGACAATCACTGTCCCCAGTTAAGCATCTCTTTAGAAAGTGAGGGATCAGAGCTCCAGCGGCGGGGGGGGGGGGGGGGGGGGGGGGACGCCCCCCCCCCCCGGGGGGGGGCGGGGGGGGGGGCGCCCCGGGGGCGGAAGGGTGGGCGCGGGGAACACCCCCACCCCCCGGGGGGGGGAGGGGAGGAG
>NW_019154141.1:7586920-7801280 GCF_002288905.1 Enhydra lutris kenyoni | reverse complement strand
GGGTCCTGGGATCGAGCCCCGCATCGGGCTCTCTGCTGTCTAGGGGAGCCTGCTTCCTCCTCTCTCTCTGCCTGCTTGTGATCTCTCTGTCAGATAAATAAATAAAATCTTTAAAAAAAAAAAAATTTTTAAGTTATTCAAATATTTTAAAATTTCTCATTAAATCAGAAAAAAATCACAACAAAGAAACAAACTCATTAGAGTTTCATAGTACTCATTGCCTTTTTTTTAATAGTCACTTTGTTGAGGTATAATTCATATACAATACAATTCATCCTTTTCAAGTGTACAATTCAGTGATTTTTAGCATATTCAGGGTTATACAACCATATTATTATCTAATTTTAGCACATTTTCACCACCCCAGAAAGAAACACTGCACCTGTTAGCAGTCACTTCCTACCCCTCTGTCCACCCACCATAGAAAACCACCCATCTACTTTCACCCTCTATAGATCGGCTTACTGTGGACATTTCAAATAAATGGATGTACAAGGGGTGCCTGGGGGGCTCAATCAGTTAAGGATCTGCTCTTGGCTCGGGTCATGATCCTGGAGTCCTAGGATCAAGCCCCAAGTCCGGCTCCCTGCTCAGCGGGGAGTCGGTTTCTCGCTCTCCCTCTGCCTCTCCTGCTTGTGCTCTCTCTCTCTCTCTCTCAAATAAAGTCTTTTGAAAAAATGGATGTACAATATGTGGTCTTTTCACTTAGCGTAATGTTTTCAAGGTTCATCATGTTGTCACCTGAGTCAGCATTTCAATCCTTCTCCTTGTTGAGTAATATTCCATTGTAAGGATATATCACATTTTTGTCTAGCCATTCATCATTTGATGGGCATTTGAAGTATTTCCACTCTTTGCTGATTATGAACATCCATGTGTTTAAGTCTTGATATGAAATAATCTATTGTCCTTTACATGGCTGGAAGCATTTAAATTGGTTGTAACCCTTTGACAAAGTCATATATAAAATGTCCATACCTGGGGCATCTGGGTGGCTCAGTGGGTTAAACCTCTGCCTTAGGTTCAGGTCATGATCTCAGGGTTCTGAGATTGAGCCCTGCCTTGGGCTCTCTGCTCAGCGAGGAGCCTGCTTCCCCCTCTCTCTCTGCCTGCATCTCTGCCTACTTGTGATCTCTCTTTCTCTTTCTGTCAAATAAATAAATAAAATCTTTTAAAAAAAAAATGTCCATACCTTTTAACTCTATGGCCCTGCTTCCCAGAATCTGATTTAAATAATTAAATTATATACAATATAAATAAGTAATAGACAATAATATGCAATGTGGGAAAGCACTAGGTAGAAAGTTGCTGATCATGATATTATTTAAACATAACCCATTTGTCCTGCTTCTCCAGCATCAAGTACAAAAATAAGAACCTATCTTTAAAATTGAAATAACTGGAGACATATTGCTGTCTTTTCTTCCAAGAGGCTTTTCCAAAGATAAAACTGATCAGTTTCCAAAGGGGGCCATCTCCACCAAGGTTGCTGGGGTGGCTCTCCTACAGGGTCACTGTTGGAAGGGGCTGTTGGCCACTTGGCACAGTCTTGCCACCCTTGCTCATTTCCACGAGATCTGGGTTCTAGGCCCGGGACCTCCCTGGCCCACCCTGGTGAGCTCCTCTTGCAGGCCCATATGTCCTTCAGATGACCTCAGTGAGGAGCAGCTCTGTCTATCAGTGAGCTTCTAATACACTAAGCCTCATCAAGGGCAGACTTTCCCACCCCTCCCCAACAACTTTCAAGCTCCAAGGAGTTCAACCCGCCAAGGAGTTTGGGTGGAGGGGCCTCACATTCCACATTCTGGAAACTTCCAAAGTATGGGATGATCTTTGCCTTACATCTACCTAACCGGTAGGAGTGAGCCACTTGAGGGGATCTTCCTAAAGATCAGCCCCACTGTTGGCTGCTTCTATTTTTAATTTTATTTTTAATTTTAAAAAAGTAAATGTAAGAGGCGCCTGTGTGGCTCAGTCAGTTAAGCGTCTGCCTTGGGCTCAGTCATGATCCCAGGGTTCTAGGATTGAGCCCCATTTAGGCTCCCTACTCAGCGGGGAGTTTGCTTGTCTCTCTCCCTCTGCCCCCCCCACTTGTGCTCTCTCTCTCTCAAATGAATAAATAAAATCTTTAAAATAAAATAAAATAAAAAAGCAAGTGTCATTTATTTTTCTGTTAATAGGTAATAAATTCCACTCAAAAATAAAAAATAAGGGGCGCCTGGGTGGCTCAGTTGGTTGAGCGACTGCCTTCAGCTTAGGTCATGATCCCAGATTTCCAGGATCAAGTCCCCCATTGGGCTCCCAGCTCCTTGGGGAGTCTGCTTCTCCCTCTGACCTTCTCCTCTCTCATGCTCTCTCTCACTCATTCTCTCTCAAATAAATAAATAAAATCTTTAAAAAAATAAAAAATAAAACAAAATAAAAAATACAAAGGGGTCCAAGTGAAAGGCATTCTCCAATCCTGTCCCCACTTAGGGACAAAAGAGACAAGCCAGTATTACATTATGGAAACTGATAACATATAATCTTTTTTCACACCCTGTTTTCTTGAATTATCATACATATCAGGGCATAATTTTGATATATCATAATTTATTTAACCAATCCCTTATTAGGTTGTTGTCAATCCTTTGCTAATCAGTCAACAATGCAGCAAACACCCTTATAAGGGGTAAAATTTTTCTGTACTCAAATTCCAGTGTGTAGAGGAGGGTTTTCCTCCATTCTGCCAAGCAATACTTAGATACCAGCTGTATACCCTACAATTCCATTCAATTCTAACACTATCTACCTGGAGGTAGCATCAGAGCTCACAGGTTAAGGGCTCAGTCCCACAGGACTACTCACTGTTCACATGCCTGTCCAAGTCCAGTTTTCCGACAACCCTATCCTTAGGTTCAGTGAATTTGCTAGAGTGGCTCACAGAACTCTCAGAAACATGTTACTCACTAGATCACCAGTCTATTATAAAAGGATAGAACTCAGGAGCAGCCAGAGGGAAGAGGTGTGTGGAGGAAGTGGATGGGGAAAGAGCATGGATCTTCTGTGCCCTCTCCAGGTATGATATTTTCCCCAATCTCCAAGGGTTCACTGACCTGGAAGCTCTCCAAACCCTCTCCTTGTATCCATGGATCCATGACGAAGGCATGACTGATGCAATCATTGGCCATTGGTAATGGAACTCAATCTCCAGCTCCTTTCCAGCCCCTGCTGCTGGAGGTCAAGTACAATGGAACTAAAAGTTCTAACCATAGTTGGGTCTCCCAGCAGCCAGCCTCTGTTCTTAGGTGCAGTCCACAGGGACGCCCGATTTATATAACAAAAGATACTTGCCCCTCTCTCCCCGCTCAGGAAATTCCAAGGGTTTTAGGAGCTCTGTGCTAGAACTAGGACCAAGACCAAACGTATATTTCTTTTTTCTTTTTTGAGATTAATTTATTTATTTCAGAGAGAAAGAGAGAGCCAGTGAGCAGGGGGAGGAGTAGAGGGAGAGGGAGAGAGAGAATGCTGGAGCAGACTCCCCACTGAGCTCGGAGCCCAATGCAGGGCTCATGATAAATCGATGAATTAAATGGTAACTTTTTACCATGCTTTTTAAATCTTAGTAGGTATTATCAATTCACTCTCCATAGAAATTTAGTAACTCATCCAATAAGGAGTTCAGGCTCTTCATTGCTAAGCCGAACTGCACTTTCAGCCTCTCTCAAACAGAAAAATCAAGACTGTTATGATCTGTGTTGTTTTTCTATGAATTGGTCCTATGATGGGAGAAAGTGAACATTTTTTTCATTTATTTAAGAATGATTTGGGTTTCCCGTGAATTGTCTGTATGGTCTTTGCCCATTTTTCCATTAGATTATTGGCTAGTTTCCTTACCAGTTTGTGGGAACTCTTTTTTTTTTTAATATTTTATTTATTTATTTGAGAGAGAGAGAATGAGAGAATGAGCATGAGAAGGGAGCAGTCAGAGGGAGAAACAGACTCCCCACCAAGCAGGGAGCCTGATGTGGGACTTGATCCTGGAACTCCAGGATCATGACCTGACCTGAAGGCATTTGTTTAACCAATTGAGCCACCCAGGTGCACCTGTGGGAACTCTTAATATATTAGGGAAATTAGTCCTTTCTATATTCATAATTAAAAATATACTTCCCAGTTTGTCATTTGTTTTTTGACTGCATATATATTCATCTCTGCCATGAAGAAATTAGATTTTTATATAATCATATTTATCCATCTTTTATTTTATGGGTTCTGGACTTCATTTCATACTTGGACAAAATTTCCACTTATGAAATAATAAAAAATTCTCCAATGGATTTTTCAAGTACTTTTATAGTTTCATTCTTTCCTTCTTTTTTCCTTTCTTTCTTTCTTTCTTTCTTTCTTTCTTTCTCGACATCTAAATATTTGGAGCATTTGGAATTTATCCTAGTTTAAAAAATGGATCCAAGTTTTCCCCTTCCCTCCACCCCAGAGGGCTACTCAGTTGTCCCCAACACTATTTTTTTATTATCTATATTTTCCCATTAACTTATACATCCTTATAATAACTTTCACGGCAACATTCAAATGATAGGTTTTTCTAGTGAAAAAGAAATACTAGGTGTAGACACCCTACTTTACTGCCCCTCCCCACTACATTATGAATCAATACCAGAAACATTTCAAATATTTGGCAACAGAGACCCACAACAGTATTCTGGCTAAAATGCATTCTTGTAAATCTGCCCATTGGAATAGTGCACAACCTTTAAGGCAATGATTATAAAGATTATGTCAAAACGCGGGGGAAATGCTTCTGATGCAAATATCAAGTGAAAAAAGAAAGATATAAACTTTATGCAAACCAAGAAGATGACCGCAGTCTGAAAACATGCATAGCAAAGAATCACATGAACAGCACATCAGAATTGTAACATGGTTTTGTTCGGGTGAGAGACGAGAGATTTCCCCCACCTTTTTTCCCCTGGATTTTCTGTCAAGTGGCGGTATCAAGTATAATTTTCAAATTAAATTTGTAATACTGGCAGACTGTCCATCTGGGTTTTGCTCTTTTGCCTCGGGAGACCTCACTAAAATGATAGTAAAGAAATAAAAAGATTACAAACCTACAAAGACAAAAAGAAAAAAAAAAAAGGAAGCAAAAGATCTCATGGCCGAAAAACTCCAACATGTTTTTGGGAGAGGGCGTGCTGCTGGAGGAGTGCTAACAGACATCACAGAGCTGTGAAGGAAGCGACCAGAAGGCGCTGGGTGGGGTGATGATTAAAGTAAAACATGTCACTTGTGGACAGGACTCCAGACTCCCCTCCTGGGAGACATCGCTGACTCACTGTGTGTGCCCTCGAGCCAAGACACTTTAGAAGTGCTCTTGCCTCTTTTCTCCCAGCTAAACAAGGAGCACTGTGTTTAACATCTCCAGCTTCCACTTGGGGCTGTGGGGAGGTTAATTACTGTTTGAAAAGGTATGTGAACTGGTGGGATGAAAGACCCAACAGACAGAAGGAGGGTTATTACCAGTCATGAAACCCTTTGACTCCTGTTTTCCTCTCATGCACCCAGGAGACTAGCACTCGAGGTTCATAGCTGGGCTCCTACAGGTGCAACTTAATGCAAGTTTTGGGCAAACCCTCACATCACTCTAAGAACAGGGCAGGGATGGCCACTGGTAAAGGTATGAATGAGTGTGAAACTCCCAGCTGGAACCCCAGCCCAGGTACATGCTTGGGCAGCTACTTCCTATAGAACTAGTGACATGTCCTCCTTGGTCCCCTCCCGGAATAAGCATGTTCCTTCCCAGATTTAAACCCTGCCTTTGGCTCTCATCTAGAGCCCTTTAGTGCCCTGCCTCGCTACTACTCAGCAAGGCAAATCCGGTCTCCACACACTGGGAGCTCTGATGCCCTAGAGATGCTGCTCAGAATGAAATGGTCTTGTCAAAACATAGAAATGTGGTACAATTGAGTGAGCTCCAATAAATTGATGGTGTTGGCAGTTACAACTACTCAGGAGGGACATACACACACACACATACACACACACCCCTGATTGCAAGAACTTGCTGGTAGGTTTGAATCCAGTCTCTTCTCTATGGCTTGGAAGACCATGGGGCTAAAAATATTCATTCATTCATTCATTTGTCTTCATTATTTCTTTGAGAGAATAAATTTCTAAGCTCAGAAATTTAGCTTTAAAGACAACAGAAGGGGGGCCTGGGTGGCTCAGCTGGGTGGTCCTCCTACTCTTAGTTTCAGCTTGGGTTGTATCTGGGGGTTGTGGGATCCAGCCCCCAGTCGATCATGCTCAGCCTGGAGTCTGTTTGTCCTTCCCCATCTCCTCCTCCCCCACCTTACTGTCTCTCTCTCAAATAGATAAATGAATGAAATCTTTAAAAAAAAAAAATAAGGACAACATTAATCACTTACTGTAAATTCATTCTATAGGTCAGTCCCTGTCCTACTACCCTATGAAAATACAAATAAGCACAACTCCTACCTCAGAGCTCGCGAGACTACTCATAATCCTTTTAAAGATCTAACCCACTCTTTTCTCCATGAGAACAAGAATGAATGTCTGTCTTATTTACCGTTGTCTATTGCATTCATTCCTCCAGGAAATATTTAGGGAGCACCTACTATGTGCCGGGCCCCATTTCAGGCACTGGAGACACAACAGCAAACAAAGTATTTATTCTCATGGACCTTAGATTCTAGTAAGAGAGACAGACAATAAGTCGATGAACGAATAAGCACATAATACGTAAAATAGCGACAGGTATTTGGACAAGATAAGAAAGAGCAAGGGGACAAGAGTGGTAGAAGATATTCTTTCTCATAGGTTCATCAGGGGACATTTCTCTGATAAGGACAAGTTCAAGCAGAGACTTGAATTAGGTGAGGGAGAGAGCTACGTGGATATCTGGGAGCAGTTAGAACTCCAAGTACAAAATCCTCAGGGAGGTACAACCAACAACGGTATATCAGCGACCCGTAATAAGTGAAGTGTCATAGGAGTGGGGTGAGCAGAGTTGGGGTGCAGCCAGAGATGGGGGTGTGGCAGAGGGAGTGCCATTATTACACGGGGCCTTTCCAACGAGGACTTTGCATAAGATTTTTATGGAACACATGTACAGAAAAGTACACAAATCATAAAGGTACAACTTGGTGAGTATTCACCAACTGGACCCACCCATTCAAACTGCCATCCTGACTGAGCAGTAGAACATTGTCAGTGGGGCGCCTGGTGGCTCAGTCGGTTGAAGGTCTTACTGTTCATTTCAGCTCAGGCCCTGATCTCGGGGTTGTGGGATCGAGCCCCATGTCAGGCTGCATGCTCAGGAGCCTCCTTGGCCTTCTCCCTCTGATCCTCCCCCTGCTCTCTCTCCTTCTCTCTCTCTTTCTCAAATAAATAAATGAAATCTTAAAAAGGAAGAAAGAAAAAGAATACTGCCAGCAACCCTGAAGCCTCCTTCTGGCCCCTGTCCTTATTTCCCAAAGATAACCATTTTTTTCAACTTCGGTCCTGTAGATTCATTTTGCCTGGTTTTGAACTTCATGCAAATGGAATCATATAGTATTACCCCTTGGTGTCTGGCTTTCTTTTTAAAGATTTTATTTATTTATTTATTTGACAGAGAGATCACAAGTAGACAGAGAGGCAGGCAGAGAGAGAGGGAGAGGCAGGCAGAGAGAGAGGGAGAAGCAGGCTTCCCACTGAGCAGAGAGCCTGATGCGGGGCTCAATCCCAGGACCCTGGGATCATGACCTGAGCCAAAGGCAGAAGCTCAACCCTCTGAGCCACCCAGGCGCCCCTGGCTTTATAAGTTGAGTAAATATTGAGGGGGGACAGATTACTGGGCATAGTTTTTGCTTTGACAGCTATTACCAAGCAATCTTCAAACTCTGCTTTTTTATCTGAATGAAAAGGGAAATCATTTGAAGGTTTAATCTGACCTACGTCTTTAAAGATCACATAATAGAAAATTTCAAAGATCACACTTTTTAAATGTTCACCATATGAAATAAAACCCAAGCTGACTAGTGCTAACATTAAAAGCAAGAGTCCAAGGGTGCCTGGGTGGCTCAGTGGGTTAAAGCCTCTGCCTTCAGCTCAGGTCATGATCTCAGGGTCCGGGGATCGACCCCCGCATCAGGCTCTCTGCTCAGCAGGGAGTCTGCTTCCTCCTCTCTCTCTCTCTGCCTGCCTCTCTGCCTACTTGTGATCTCGATCTGTCAACTAAATAAATAAAATCTTTAAAAGCAAGAGTCCCAATTTGTGTCCCTAGCCAGGATCTCTACTCTGAATCACAGAGTAGAAAGCCTATTTGATAACATGTGGATGTCCAGGGGATATCTCAAACCTTCTATAGCCCAAACCCAGCCCCTGGTATTCTGCCCTGGGCCAGCCCCTCCCACAGGCTTCCTTTCTTAATTAATAGCAGCTTCATTGTTCCAGTTACTCAGGCTGAAAACATCAGTGTTGTCTTTTGGTTTTCTTTTATTTTTTACACCCCATATCCTGTCTGTCAGCACATCCTGTGAGCTCTGTCTTCAGAATCCTTGGAGTCCCTGCTCACCACATCCCCAGCCACTACCTGTCTAGGCCACCATTATCTCTCCTCTAGACTAGTGCAGTTCCCTCCTCGATGATCTCCCACCTTCCACATCCTGCCCTCACTTCTTCAGGCTACTGTTCATGCAGCTTCCCAAGAGAATCCTTTGGAACATAAATTAGATCCTGTCACTTCACTGGTAAAATTCTCCTGTGGCTTCCTATATCACAGAGCAAATACCAAAGTCCATACCACCACTCACAGGCTACAGCGTGAAATGGCTCCCTTTAGCCTGACTTCGACTCCTGTGCCTCTCCCCTTCACACTCCTCTCTGGCCACACTGGCCTTTCCCAAGTACACGAAGCCATCCAGGTACATGCCCACCTCAGGGCCTTTGCACATGCTGCTCCCTCTGCCTACAAAGCTCTTGTCCCCACTTCTGTCTCCCTTGCCTCCTTCATGTCTTATTCAGGATTCCCTTTCCCAACAAGGACTTCTCCAGCCACCTTGTTGAATATTTCACACTTCTCTCTGAACCCAACCTGTCGTATTTGCTTTCCCAGCTTTGTTTTCTCCACTTAGCATTTATCACTATCTCACATGCCATAATCTTTTATCTTGTTTATCAGCTGTCCCTCCCAGTGGAATGTAACTGCTATGAAGATATTGATTTTTAGGTTTCATTTACCTCTGTAGCCCAGCATCTAGAATGAGGCTTGGCACACAGTAGGTACTCCATAAATATTTATTGCATGAATGAGTGAATGGATGCATGGATCCTTGCCCTAGATCCTTTGCTGATTATCTGTGCCTGGGAAGCTGGTGACGAATCAGCCGTGGTTTCTAAGTACCTCCAGTAAGTTGGCGTTGCCAACAGAAACATGCTCCTTCTGTACGCTCCCTTCCTGGCGTGCAGGGACCTGGGAAAAGCGGAGATGCTGATTGATATCTCTGACTGGGAAGGAAGATGGGATGAGGTACCAGAAATTAGAGGAAGGATGTCTCCGCCCGTCTGCTCCCAGCAGTAGAGGCTGCGATCTGCCTGGCAAGTCGCCTGCTCCCAGAAACAGGATGTGTCCAGAGAGGAAGTGACTGCAGACATGGTTCAGGGGGAAAATGCCCTATGCCTGAGACAGAACACTTGAGGCGAGTCATTCTGGAGCCTTCCAAGGGTCCATTCCTGGGGGATGAGTAAATTCCGCTCCACAGTCTCGCAGTGACTCACTCTGTATCTCAGGGAATTCACAGCCCATCCCTAAGACAGGGCGAACAGGTGTTTCCTCCTTTGGGGTTCCCAGCCTGGGTGACTGGAGGCTGAAGGAGAGGCGATGCTCATGCCAAGCCCACAGTCAAGCTCGGGTGGGCTAGAAGACTAAGCCGCTCCTGTGCCAGTATCTTCCTAGGAATGATGTGGGGGAGGAAGTTTGGCAAGTCAGCAGGTCCTGGGGCTGGGTCTGCCGCTGTAGGGAGGAAGATCCCGGTGCCGGAGACAGGGAACTAAGGCCCTACAGGAACTATCACAGGGAGCAGCTTTTTAGCAAACCACGTTACCCATCTTGTCTTCTTGATTTGAGATCGGAAGTTACATGGGTTACATGACTTGAGATCAGAGGTTATATGACCAGTGCCCAGAGATCTCTAGGAAACCTGCTTTCTGTATCTGCCCCGGGAGTGAACAAGGAAGCCAGCTGAGCCTGCCTCGGCTCTGGGACCTCACACTCAGGCGCCCAGCAGAGGGATCTCCCAGCTCTGTTAAGGTGGACCAGCCTCCAGACCACAGAGGCTGTGGCCTGAGATCTTCCTTTGCAGCCGGAAGAGAGAGAGAGAGTTCCTACCATCTCTCCACAGTAGTTCTGCCTTGGTGGGCTCAAAAATATGGCCTCTGTTTTTTGGCCAGAGAGCATGAATGTCATAAAACCCATGCCTGGAAACTTTTGATGGCAAGTAACTCGGCTGTTTAAGGAGAGAACCGCCAACACAGCACTCGGGATAGAAATGGCCAAATGTGTCAATTCAAGTTCCCAGAAGAACAGAAAAAGCAAGAAAATTCCCCCAACACACGGCGTGACCACAGCAGTCTCCAGACAAGCTCCAGGCCTTATGTTTATGGGGAAATGCAGTGAGCAACTCAAAGCTTGGAATGTTATTATGAGCATTATGATTATTATAATAAAAGCTGTGGTATTCTCTTCCTCCTCTCTGAAAACCAAAACAAGCATCTTTAAGCTTGTCTTTGATAAGAGCTTGACGATAGCAGGAGGCACCACCCTGGCAGGCAGCTAGCTTCAAACCTATTTATTTACAGAAAAGAGCTCATATGGTACAAAGCATTCTTCAACCTGCTTTTTTTTTTTTTTTTTTTTGTTTGCTTACGTGATGGATCACGAGCATCTTCACATGTCAATCTGAATATATCTACATCCTTCTATGTACTTCCTATAAACGAAGAAACTAAGGGGTCTTCCCTGTTGGAAGAGATGGAGTAACCTTGAGGATGGCCTGAAGGTGAGCCGCAACCAGGCAGCCACACTTCTCCAGGCTTTGCCAGACTCTCGCCCAGGAGGAGCCCCTTTTCGGCTGGCTTGAGCCCCTCCCTCGGCTCCAAACTCACTTTTTCCTTTCTAGAGGCTGGATGTGGAAAGCCAAGAGACCATTCTCCCTGCTAGAGTGGACAGTCCTCCTGATTTGCCTGAGAGTGAGGGTTTTCCCACGACATGGACTTTGGGTTTTAAAACTAGGACAGTCCCCGGGAAACCAGCAGGGTTGGTCACCCTATTCCCAGAATCATGGTGTTGGTGGGGGGAGGGGAGCTCAATCCTGGCCGAGTTGCTGGAGATCCCCTTCTCACAGTTCCACCAAGGTCAAGCTGGAAGTTTCTGGAATGCACACTGACAGAGATTCTCATTGACTGGGCCTGCTTAGATCCCATGCCCACCCCGGAAACAATTTTCAGGACAGGGAATGGGTGCCTGGGAGGCATGGAACTATCCACCAGAAAAGGAATCCTGTTCAAGATACGAGCTGCTTCCCACCCGGCAAAGCCATCACATGTCTGAAGCCAGCCATGAGCTCTCCCTAGATTATCTGATTTTTCGTCAAATGAGGTGGCTGTCAGGCCTTTCCCTACCCCGGTCTGTGGCACCTGGGTTCTAGTATCCTCGAAGGAGCCAAGCTTAGAGGAAGAGGCTGTTCACAGGCAGGACGGACCTGGCCATCACTGTGGGAGACACCACTCATGACCAACAAGTCAGGGGACCAGGAAAAACATAGGTTTAAGCAGTAGGTCAGGAACACTCTCAAATAACATGCTCCATTTGGGGGAAGCCAGCCTTCCAACACCTTTCCACACAAAATGCCTCTACATTTTTTTTAAAAGCTTTTGTCTATTTGAGAGAGCGCGAGCATGTGTGCACACACATGCATGCGTGCGTATGTGCTGGGGGAAGGGCAGAGAGAGAGGAAGAGAGAGAGAATCTCAAGCAAACTCCATACTAAGCAGGGAGCCTGACATGGGGCCCAATCTCATGACCCCGAGATCACAACCCAACCCAAAATCAAGAGTCAGATGCTTAACTGACTGAGCCACCCCAGTGTCCCAAAATGCCTCTACATTTAAACCAATGAATCTAATTACTAATCTGGAAAATACACAATAATTTCCCTGTTTTTCCAGAGCTTCTGGATATTCTGTGGTATATTTATTATACTTTTTTTTTCCAGCTTAACAGACCCAATAATTTCAGTTTAAAGGTACTTCAGCTAAAAACATAATGAGCTTATTATTTGAAAATGGAAATAGCATACATTTTTTTAAATTTTATTTATTTATTTGACAGAGAGAGATCACAAGTAGGCAGAGAGGCAGGCAGAGAGAGAGGAGGAAGCAGGCTCCCCGCTGAGCAGAGCCCCATGCAGAGCTCGATTCCAGGATCCTGGGATCATGACCTGAGCCGAAGGCAGAGGCTTTAAAACACTGAGCCACCCAGGCACCCCAATAGCATACACTTTAAAAAAAAGAAGTAGTTGAATAAATTAACAAAGGGGGAACAAAATAGAAATCTCCCATGCAGAACAGTTCCAAATAATCTATGTTCATACTCTGCCCTCAAGGCTCCCTGGCCCTTCCTTACCCATGGGTTCTGTACTGTGACTTCCTTCCCAAAAAGCTCAGCTGGAAAGTGGGAGAAAAGAGGCACTTTATAGCAGAGAAACCTGACTAACCTGACCTCAGCCAGGTGGTTTTAAAAGAAAAGAGTTTGTCCCGTGTTTCCTGACTTTGCCAACACCTTATGCAACCGTGTTGCGTCTGGCTGGAGGCAGACCAGCCCTGGAGTCCACCGGCTCTGAGTTCCAATCCTACCTCCGTGCTGGTGAGAGTCACCTGACCTCACTGAGACTCAGTTTCCTCAAGCGGGAGGAGGATGAGAATATGGTGACATATCTCAGCCCTTAGCAATAGTGAGGGCCAGAGAAATGTGTGAAAATGCATGGAAGGAGCTCCAAGGTACCAGAATAGAGGGCAAGGGCTGGCTCAGCGGTCCCCACTGCCCCAGACAGGCGGTTCCCCTCATGCTCCCAGCCCCACCCAGCCAGTCACTCATTCTATGCTAAAGGCAGCAAGGTCAAGGGCCTTTTAGACCCTTTCAGTCAGTCAGTCAGGTTAGAGGTGGTTTGCACAAAGCTCTGCTGGGACCCAGAGGACATACTTTGTAGAACACAATAGTCATACCAGCCTCTCAGACCACAGACCCCAAGAGTCTGAGTGTGGAGACACTCAGGAAGTCTGAAGGGTCCTCTCATCCTCAGGGGCCCAGCTCAGCTCTCAGGAATGGCATGCATCAAAAGGCAGGAAGGCCTGACAAGCCACCAGACACTGGTCACCTTCATGTGGTTGCACAAAAGGTCGAGTTCTCCAGGCGGAGTGAGGTGACCTGGGACCTTCGGAGCCAGGGTGGGACCCACGCCTGGGAAACGATGCTACCACAGGAAGTGCCGAAGCCTCTGTTCCCTCAGGGAGTCAATGGTATTTGGGTTCTTGTTTTCCTTTCCTCTCTTCTTTTTTTTCTCCCACGCTGTCTCCAAGGAAGTATTAAATGTGTCTTGCAAACCGCAAGACGAAGAAGAGTGTGCAACCTTCCTCCAAGACCTGATGTGTCAAAGGCCCAGGACCGTCCTGACCAGTCGCCCTCCCCCTGCTGGCTGTGCCTCACCACTGGCTCAGGGGCCCAGGGCACCAGCTCCCTGTCCTGGATTTCCCTGGGGGACAGAGAGAGAGGGTAGAGGCAGGTCATCAAGTCGGACTTAGTCACAATTGCCCGTGGCAAGTTCTCTGCTGCCGAAAGCCCCAGGAAGAAAGAAAGCATCTCTCAGTGGACTGAAGAAGCATCTTTGGTAGAAGGAGGGAGAAGAAATAACTGGTTCAGGGGTGCCTGGGTGGCTCAGTGGGTTAAAGCCTCTGCCTTTGGCTCAGGTCATGATCCCAGGGTCCTGGGATTGAGTCCCGCATCGGGCTCCCTGCTTGGCAGGGAGCCTGCTTCCTCCTCTCTCTCTCTCTGCCTGCCTCTCTGCCTACTTGTGATCTCTCTCTGTCAAATAAATAAATAAAATCTTAAAAAAAAAAAAAAGTAAGAAATAACAGGGTTGCCGGGGATTGCTTCGGGCCTCCTGAAGGCCTCTTCAGGTAAGATGTGCTGGTGGTCCCAGGAGTCCTGCGTAGGGCAGGAGCAACCCAGAACTTCTGTGAAAGAAAGGACAGGAGATCGGAACAGGAAGTGGGGACAGGGAGGCAGAGAGGGAGACGCAAGGGCACCCTAGGGACAGAAAGCTGTGCCTGCTTGTGAACCTGGGCTCAGGGCTCCGGACACCACCGGAAGATTGAGTAATCATGGCTCCTTGTGACCTCGTAGCATTTTACAGATAAGAAAACTGAGGCCCACGAGGGACCCCAGGCAGTGATTAGCCTAGTGATTTGAGCCTAGGACTGTCTGACTCCGGGGTCCACTTTTCTACAACTTTGTGCTCTGTCAGGAACAGCTCAGAGCTGCAGGCAGCCTGCTTTGGGTCCACGCTGGACCCAAGCCTGCTGTTCATTACTTGTGATTTTAAAAATAACCGTCACGCAAAAAAATGTTTTAAATCATAAAGTTAGGTCGATATCTACGGACAGGGTAGATGAAACAGGAGCCCAAGTCACAGTGGCTTAAACAAGCGAAGTTTCTGGGTGCCTGGATGGCTCAGTGGTTTAGAGCCTCTGCCTTTGGCTCAGGTCATGATCCCAGGGTCCTGGGATCGAGTCCCGCATCGGGCTCTCTGCTCAGCGGGGAGCCTGCTTCCTGCTTCCTCCTCTCTCTCTGCCTACCTCTCTGCCTACTTGTGATTTCTCTCTCTGTGTGTCAAATAAATAAATAAAATTAAAACAAAAAACAAAACAAAAAAAAAAAACAAGCGAAGTTTCCATCTCTCTGGGAGCCGTCCTTAGTCGCCAGGCTCCTGGCTCCTTCTGTCTTGTTGCTGCCTCCTCCCGAGAGCGTGGTTCAAGGCGGCTCAAGCCCACCGTGTACACATTCCTGGCAGCAGAAAGGGAATAAAGGGGAGGGGGAGGCACATGTTTCCCGAGGGCACTGCCTGGGGGTTGAACACATCATTTCTCCCCACATTTTATAGATCAGACTGTAGTCATAATAGCCACACGTAGGGGCAAAGGATGACAGGTGAGTCTGAAACACTGTGGGGAAGCCAGGGAAGCCGGGTGTGGCAAGTGTCTCCCATCCCAAGCAGCCTGCTTCATTACCCCAGATTTTCTAGGGGCGTCTGGTTGGCTCAGACCGTGAAGCATGTGACTCTTGATCTTGGGGTGGTGAGTTCGAGGCCCACGTTCAGCATAGATATTACTTAAAAAAAAAAAAAAAATGAAAGGGGGATGCCTGGGTGGCTCAGTCGGTTAAGCTTCTGCCTTCGGCTCAGGTCATGATCCCAGCATCCTGGGATCGAGTCCCATATCGGGCTTCTTGCTCCACAGGGAGCCTGCTTCTCCCTCTGCCTGCCACTCTGCCTGCTTGTACTCTCTCTGTCTCTCTGACAAATAAATAAAAAATCTTAAAAAGAAAAAAATTAAAGGTATGACTTTCTGTCTGTATTATTATGTGCAAAGGTTGGGCTCTGCTGACCTATAAGACCACAACTGAGGGCGCCTGGGTGGCTCAGTGGGTTAAGCCGCTGCCTTCGGCTCAGGTCATGATCCCAGGGTCCTGGGATTGAGTCCCGCATCGGGCTCTCTGCTCAGCAGGGAGCCTGCTTCCCTTCCTCTCTCTCTGCCTGCCTCTCTGCCTACTTGTGATCTCTGTCTGTCAAATAAATAAAAAAAATCTAAAAAAAAAAAAAAAAAAGACCACAACTGAGTGCACAGGGTCTGGAAAAGGGCGGGAAACACTCCCACGGTATTGTATGGAGGAGGAACGGATACCAAGGACAAGAACATTAAGGAGAACTCCATCACCTCACAGAGAATCATCAGAGGCACAAGGACATTTCTTCCAAAACTAACTGCAACTGGGGAAAACCTTCCTTTAGTTGGCTAGAAAATAACAACAGATTTAAACATCTTAACAATGTATTTGCCAAATGAATTTACTGGGGAATAAAAATGAAATTAAAATGTTCAAGAGGCAGGTGCCTGGGTGGCTGGCTCGGTGGGTTAAGCGCCTGCCTTTGGGTCAGGTCATGATCCTGGGGTCCTGGAATCAAGCCTCTTGTTGGGCTCCCTGCTCAGCAGGGAGCCTGCTTCTCCCTCTTCTTCTGCCCCTCCCCCTCTTGTGCATGTGCTCTCTCTCTCTCAAATAAACAAAATCTTTTATAAACTAAAAAAAAAAAAAAATGATCAAGTAAGATTTATCTCTGGAATTCAAAGATTGTTAAACATCAAAATTATAATAAGAGCCTTGCTGGACAATTGCCCCTAAAAATCCACTCTTCACCTTTCCCCCATCCTCACTCTCTGTCCTTGGAGGTTGTCCTGTCAGTGGGCCATCCTGCTCCTGATTCTGATAGCCTCAGCCAATGCGGCGCCAAGAGAAGTGAGGAGGAAGGGAGGAGTGCACAGGTGGGGCTCTGATTACTCCAGCAGCCTCAGGGCTTGCCACTGGGTAGCTGCATCCCTTGCCAGAAGGTCAAGTCTCCAATCAGACCTTTCCATCCCTGAATTTCAGTGAGCACTCCTACCCTTCCCCCTCAGGCCAGACATGGCAAAGACAGCATTCCACTGTTCCCAGCTTTGGCGTTCTGTCCTATCCCTTGTTGTTTTTCTCACCTTCCTTTCATCAGACTCTCCTCCCGTTGCCCAGTTTGAATGTGCACCTGTTCCCTGCTGGTAATTGGGATCAGGGGTAGCCCAGTACCAAGGGCAGCCCCTTGGTACTACAATCTAATCCTGAGATTAGATTGCTCATATATTTGCAGAAAGCAGCCACAACCTCCTTGTACTCTTTGGGAGCGGTGGACATGGGATGTCACGTGAAATCCGTGGCACTGTCATCGCTCAACTTATCAGCGGCAGCAAGGAATGAGGGAGGATAAGGCACTTGGGTTTGGAGTGACTTGGGCCCTTAATTACTATAGCAATTCTGGTCGTTTCTCCCATTGTGGTCACTTGGCCTCTTCTGGCAGCCCTGCACAGGACACACAGGGAAAAGGAAAAATTGAAAGCCGTGGATGTCACACTAAGAAGGCAGTGGCCAGTGAGAAAGGCTTGGTGGCAGCTTTGAAGAGGTCTTTGCCTTCTGTTCTTGCAGAGTAGATGTGGTGGAAACCTGAGCCCAGGGCCTACTGTACATGTAGAAGAGAACCTTGAACTCTCAAATTCCCCTGAACCTCTCCTATCAGCACGGGTGGTTCCTTCCCTGTCTGGGGGAACGGGCTTGTCCCTGCCTCAGAGCCCCTCAGTGACTGCACCCAGGAAGGAAATCTCCTCGATTTCCCAGGCCTGAAGGGAGAGTTAGATCCCAACACAACCCAGATGGGGAAGTACAAATCCCCAGAAGCTTCAGAAGGAGATGGCCTAGATGCAGAAAGAGTTTCTTTCCTTTCCAGTTCAAATCAGGAGTCTTAGGAGCATGTATGCAATGGATTCTACACACCGTAGCACAAGGAAGGTAAGTAAAAGGCTTCCTGGGACTGAATTCACTTGATGTGAAGATACTCAACCAGATTTGGGCTTTGGAGTTTGGGATGAATTATCTCCTACAAGGCTAATTCAGACTAGCTTCAACAGCGACCTAAAGTTAATGATGTTGAGGTGCCAAAAAGTCCCCAGCCTGCTGAATGTGTAGAGGAAGGAGTCTGAAAGCCCAAAGGAACAGGAATGTTCAAGCGAATTGGTTATGGGTGACCTCTCGGCCACTCCCAGTCATATCTCCCCTCCTTCACCCTAAGCCCTGGAGGACATTCTTTTCACCAAGATGTTAACAAATGCATTGTGATGGAGGCACCACTGTCTTGCAGGAGCTCTGTGGTGACTGTCACCGTAGGCTGGAGATGAGGCCTGGGATGCTACAAAGAAGAGTCCTTGATCTCAATGAGAACAGCCAAATTCCAGAAGGGCAGAGGTCAGGGGGCTGTTTGTCAGACACGACCTGGCACAATTTCTTCATAAACAGCAGAGAGGAGTGGGAATCAGACTGTACTGACCAGTGAGAGCCAAGTAATCACAGGGTTCCTGGGAATTAGGTAGAAAAGGATCTGGTAAGATGCCACTTGACACATAAGGAGGAAAAATTCTCTAATTTGGGGAGCAGAACTCTAACTTAAGTTGCCATGCTAGGGATTCAAGGCTTCCTATGCAGTTCCCAGATCAACCAGGTCACACACCCAAGTCCCACTGATGGAGGGAGAGGCTGAGACCTTTGGAGGAGAGGTCTGCAAGACAGTCACATGTATATGCTGTGAATCTTTCCCCAAGCCCTCCTAGAGAGTCTCAGGACCACTTACCAGAGTGACTGTGCACTGGGGAAAAGGAAACACCCAGATTTTCTAGGGGTTCTTAGATATTGGTTCTAAATTGCTATCTCTAGAGACCGAAAATACCACTGTGGTCTACCAGTCAGAAGAGTTTATGGAGACCAGATGCAAATGGAATCTTGACCCAAGTCTGGTTTCCTGTGGTTATGTCCCTAGTCCTGGAATGTATACATGAAGACACACTCAGTGTGGTAAGCGGAAGAGAAGTCCCCACAAAGACGTCTATGCTCTAATCCCCAGAACCTGGGAATATGTTACAGTTCATGGCAAAGGAGAATCAGGGTAGCAGATGGACGGAAACCCACTAATCAGATTACCTTCAAATAGGGAGATTATCCTAGATAATGTGGTCCCAACGTAATCACATGTGTCCTTAAATGTGGAGGCGAGAGGCAGAAGAGTCAACATCAGAGTGACGGGACAGGACGTGACGTGCCCAGCCAGTGTGGGCTTTGAAGATGAAGAGGTCACAAGCCAAATAATGCACATAGCCTCTAGGAGCTAGAAAATGTAAGAAATGGATTTCCACAGGGGTGACTGGCTGGCTCAGTCGGTAGACCATGCAACTCTTGAGCTCAGGATTATGAGTTTGAGTCCCATGTTGGGTGTAGAGATTACTTAAAAATAAAATCTTTAAAAATAAAAGAAAAAATCAGAACACCTGGGTGGCTCAGTGGGGTAAGCCTCTGCCTTCAGCTCAGGTCATGATCTCAGGGTCCTGGGATCGAGCCCCGCATCAGGCTCTCTGCTCAGCAGGGAGCCTGCTTCCCCATCTCTCTCTGCCTACCTGTGATCTCTCTCTGTCAAATAAATAAATAAAATATTTTAAAAAATAAAGTAAAATTAAAAAATAAATAAAACCAATCTTTTTTTGGAAGGAAAAAAGGTAGGAAGGAAGGAAAGGATTTCCCTTAGAGCCTCCAGAAAGAAATGCAGCCCTATCAACGCCTTGATTTAGCTTAGTGAGACCATCTCACACCTCCTCTGATCTCTAAAACCGTAGGACAACAAATATGTGTTATTTTAAGCCACACAGTTTCTTACTTCGGCCACAGAATATTACACTTAGCAAAGGGCAGAATCCCCACATTGGTGCTCTGACCCGTGTGGTGAGGATATGAGGATAAGAATGGCTGCATAGATGGGGTGCCTTGGTGGCTCAGTGGGTTAAAGCCTCTGCCTTCGGCTCAGGTCATGATCTCAGGGTCTTGGGATCGAGCCCCGCATTGGGCTCTCTGCTCAGCAGGGAGCCTGCTTCCCCCCCGCCTCTCTACCTGCCTCTCTGCCTACTTGTGATCTGTCAAATAAATTTTAAAAATTAAAAAAAAAAACCCTTTAAAAAAAAAAAGAATGGCTGCGTAGAACTTCCCCTGTTGCCAATGCCCCACCAAGATATCAAACCCAAACAAGCTCTAAACCCGCAAAGAGAGGACAATAGTCATGCTTCCATCAAAGACCTGGAAGGCACAGGGACAGCCGTTCTCACCCCAGGCCCATACATCCTGTCTGAATGGCATAAGCCCCCTGTGGTCCTGGAGGATGTCTGGAGATGGAGCACGTACCAGTTGTGCCCATCACAGCTGCAACACTACGCACCTGATACACAGCTATGCAGCAGAGGAACACTTTTTTAAAAAAACTGAAGTTCAGTCAACATGCCGCGTTATATTAGCTTCAGATGTACAACATAGCAGTTCAACAATTCTCTACTCAGTGTTCACGACCATAAGTAGAGTCACCAGTGGTCACCATACGACCCTATTACATTTTTGACTATGTTCCCCAGGCTGTACTTTTCATCTCTCTGATGGGTTTATTTTATAACTGAAAGTTACTACTTCTTTTTTTTGGAGAGGGGAGCAGCTGAGGGAGAAGGAGAGAGATCATCTCAAGCCCAGCACCGAGCCTGACTCAAGGCTCAATCTCACGACCCTGAGATCATGACCTTAACTGAGGAAGCCACCCAGGTGCCCCTGGAAGTTTATACTTCTTAATCCCCCTCACCAATATCATCATCTTCCCACCCCCTTTGTCCTCTGGCAACCACCTCTCTGTTCTCGGAATTTATGAGTCTATTTCTGGTGGGATTTTTGTTGTTGTTGTTTGCAGGAAAACTCTTCCCCCCATGCCCATCAGTAAAGAAACTTAGAAGCAGGAGTCAATACAGATCATCTTTACTGTTTTGCCTTCAGGCTCCACCAGCTACGTGTCTCCCATCTTAATCTAGTCCAGGAGGCTTTCCTTATCTTGATAACCTACCGAATGTCGTGCTGGTCCATTACATTGGTGAGCTGTACATAGTAATCAACCCAGATAGCTCAGTAAGCCACATGCCTCTGACGGGGTGGGAGAGGAACCCCACAGACGCTCAAAGCCTGCCATACTGGGAAGGGTTTAGGATCCAACAGAACATCTCCTCCAAAGTAAGAGACAAGTTGTTGCACTTTGCTTTGCCCACCCCATGAAGAAAAAGGAGCAACCCCGGTGGGCTGAACTTCTGAATATTGGAGGTGGCATAAATCACGTGTGGGCGTACTCTTCTAGGTGACCGGCAAGGCTGCTGGTGTTGATGGGGACTGGAGGAAGAAGGGGCTCTGTGGCAGTCCAGGCCACCATCCATAATGCCCGGCCTTTGGGCGTTTTGACTTACCCCACCTAATGTCACCAGAAGTGTCTCTGGCCAATGCAAATACTGGAAGGAGTGCTGACAAGGCCCGACAAAAGAATGATATTGTATGTCCTGCCAAAGCGAGAATGACCGACAAAAGAATTATATATTGGAGAAGGTCATGCACTCATTGACCAATAAATCATCCTCCATTTGAAAAGCAGGTCCTGTTTTGTTCCTGGGCCCATGTACGGGGTGACCAGCTGACCACAGCACACCAGATGACATGAACGGCAGCTTCCCAGTGTCCTGTTACAAAATGCAGTTGGTATATCTGGGTCCAGGCCTGAGATGATCCAGAAGGCACAGGCAAGCCATACAAGCAGGTGACCAAGAGCTCCTACTGCTCCTCCCTCTCTCCCTCTACCAGCGGCAATTTCCTCATGACCTGTTAGCGGTAGAGGAAGAAGAACCAGTAGGCCTGGTTTCTGGCTGAGTCAAGGGAGCAGGCTGACATCAGCAGGAAGCAGAGGACACGGCGCAGCATCCCGCCCAAGCATGGCCCTGCACCAGGGTGGAGAAGGACAACCTTCCCGGTGGGCCGAACTCCAGATCAAATACGTGGTTGTCCACTTTGTGCAGAATGGAGCATGGCGTGTGGTACAAATCCACGCTGACTCACTGGCGGTGGCTGATGGGTTGGCTGGCTGGTCAGGGGGCTTGGAAAGAACAAGACTGGAAAACTGGGGACAAGGAGATTCTGGAGGAGAGAGAGATGTGGATGGACCCTTGGAATGGGCCTCACACGTGAAGCCATCCATGTCCCACATGTGTGCCCATAAACGAGGTAGACAGGATGACTCATCCCATAGGTTTCATTTGGGCTCTTTCCCTGAGCGTCCCAGGGTTTCCTGACTAGACCGTAGCCAAAGGGCCAGAGGCCAAAGGGCTGACAAAGCCGTGGCAGCTGGGCTGGAGACCACGCATGGGCTCAATAACATCCATGTCCCCTTCCCCAACACATTGATCTGGCTACTGCCCCTGCTAAGGAAGGGCCCCTTCTGCAAGCAGAGGTCAACCCTGACCTTCCGACATGCCATCGTTTCCAGGGTGGAGGGACCAGCCAGCCACCTGGCAACGTGTTAATGACATGGGCCTCGTGGACAGAGCTGTGCTTTGTCCTCACAGGAACATGTGCCCACTCCAGGTCCAGAGTACCTTCCCTGCTCGTGGTTCCTCTGCCAGCACCATCATCTGTGGATCTACAAAGAGTTTATCCATCACTATCTACAACACACAAGGGCGTCTCCAACCAAGGCATCCTTGTAAGAGGCTCACATCCACGGAATTCACTGGCCTTAACACACGTCCCACTGCCCAGGAGCAACTGGCTTGGAGGAGGGTGGAACGGCCTGCTGAAGGCTCAGTTACAGGTCAGCTAGGAGACAACGCCTGCAGGGTCAGAGTGTTGCCTGCAAGATGTGATTTTTAGCTTTAAAATCTACCAGATGACTACAGTTAACACTGCTGTCTAGTACATTTGAAAGTTGTTTAGGGGCACCTGGGTGGCTCAGTCGGTTAAGCGTCTGCCTTCGGCTCAGGTCGCGATCTCATGGTCCTGGAATCAAGTTCTGCATGGGGCTCCCTGCTCAGCAGGGAGTCTGCTTCTCCCTCTCTCTGTGCTGCTCCCCCTGCTTGTGCTTCCACACTCTCTCTCTCTCAAATAAACAAATACAAAATTTTTTTGAAGTTGTTGAAAAGTAGATCCAGGGGCACCTGGGTGTCTCAGTCAGGTGAGCACCTGACTCTTGGTTTCAGCTCAGGTCATGATCTCAGGGTCATGAGATTGAGCCCCAAGTCAGGGCTCTGTGCACAGCAGGGAGTCTGCTTGAGATTCCCTCTTACCAGCCCCTCCCCTTATGCTCTCCTCTCTCTGTAAAAATAAATAAATCTTAAAAAAAAAAAAAGTAGACCCAAAGAGTTCTCATCATTAGAAAAAAAACTTTTTTGCCTTTTTTTTTTGGTATTTATATGAGATGGTGGGTGTTAACACACTTATGGTGGTGACCAGTTCCCAATGTCTAACTAAGTCATTCTGCTGCACTCCTTCAATGCATACAGGGCAATGCTAGCTCTAAGATACTTAAGCATAAATCCAAGAAAATACATTGAAAAGCTCTATGGAGGAAAAAAATCACCAACCACTATTGAAGGACATAAGAAGACCTATATCTATGAGGAAGTGGAGATGCAACATGGGGGGGTTAAGGGGGTAGGAGAAAAATAAATGAAACAAGATGGGATTGGGAGGGAGACAAACCATAAGTGACTCTTAATCTCACAAAACAAACTGAGGGTTTCTGGGGGGAGGGGGGTTGGAAGAGGGGGGTGGAGTTATGGACATTGGGGAGGGTATGTGCTATGGTGAGTGCTATGAAGTGTGTAAACCTGGCGATTCACAGACCTGTACCCCTGGGGATAAAAATATATTATATGTTCATAAAAAAATAAAAAATTTAAAAAAAAAGAAGACCTATATCTAGAACCGGTCCAGAGATAGGAAGACTCAAAATTGTAAAGATCCCATCCCCCCCCCGCCCAAATTAATTTAAAATCTATAATGCAACTTCAACAAAAATCCAAATAGGTTTTCTTCCTTTTTTAAAAAAAGATTTTATTCATTATTTATTTTTTATTATTGTTTATTATTTATTTATTTATTGGAGAGAGAGAGCACAAGTAGGGGGAGTGGCAGGCAGAAAGAGAGGGAGAAGCAGGCTCCCCACTGAGCAGGGAGCCCGATGCGGGGCTCGATCCCAGCACCCTGGGATCATGACCTGAGCCGAAGGCTGATGCTTAACCAATTGAGCTACCCAAGTGCTTCCCAAATAGGTTTTCTTATTGAATTTCATAGAGAACAAGGGCTAAGAAATATCTGAAGAACAAAGTAGCAGCAACTGCCCTTCCAAATACTGTCATACTGTTATGATAAATACAAACACGGTGTTTTTGCACAGAGAAGCAGAGATTAAGGGAACGAATGGAAGACAGAGGCCATAAACTGCCCATGCCATATGAAAACAATATACAGCAGAGGGGACATTACAAATCAGTGAAAAAAAGATAACTGGACTACTCAAAAGTGGGGCTGGCAGGATCAGTTACCCACGTGGGAGAAAAGAGTTAGATCCTCACTGCAGGGGCGCCTGGGTGGCTCAGTGGGTTAAAGCCTTGGCCTTCGGCTCAGGTCATGGTCTCAGGGTCCTGGGATCGAGCCCCGCATCGGGCTCTCTGCTCAGCAGGGAGCCTGCTTCCTCCTCTCTCTGCCTGCCTCTCTGCCTACTTGTGATCTCTGTCTCTGTCAAATAAATAAATAAAATCTTTAGATCCTCACTGCATAGTATACACAAAAATAAATTCTAGATGGATTGGAGACCTACCTGTGAAAGCAAAACTTGAAAACTTTTAGAAAAAAAAATGGGATTATTTTTATAGCATTGGGTAGAAGATTTCTCAACTAAGACACAAATAGGAGAAACTATAAAATTTAAAAAAAGAAAAAACCTTCTGTACCAAAAGAAAGAAAATAAGAAAGGAAAATAAAAGACTGTATTCACAGAGGAAAAAAAAAAAACCCACAGACTTTAGGATTCATTTTCAGAAGATATAAAGGACTCCTATAAACACAAGAAGAAATGACAAACAGCCCAAGGAGAAAATGGGGGAAGGATTTTAACAGGAAACCCAGAGAATGGTCAAAGGCATGTGAAATAGTCACCAGACTTATTAACGGGGAAACGCAGATTGAAACAGCCCTGAGAGACCACTTGACATCCTTCAGGTTGGCAGGAACTTAAAAGCCTGGCAACGTCAGGCATGGGCAAAAGATGTGCAGAAATGGGAACACAGAAGTCCTCACACACTTGCCCAAAGAGGGATAAACGAGAATACCCACTGCCACTCTGTCTCGTAAGAGCAAAAAACTGCAAACAACTTAAATACTCCTTCAACTACAGACTGGATAAATAAATTGTAGCAGAAATAACATACAAGAGCTTAAAAAAAAGAAGAAGAAGAAGAAGAACTAGAGCTACATATATCACTAGGGAAAAAAATTCAAAAGCATGAATTTGCAAGCATGTTGAAGCATAATACATATACATTGTGATTTTTTAAAAAGATTTTATTTATTTATTTGACAGAGAAAGAGACAGCAAGAGAGAGGGAACAGAAGCAGAGGGAGTGGGAGAGGGAGAAGCAGGCTCCTTGCAGAACAAGGAGCCTGACTCGAGGCTTGATCCCAGGATCCAGGGATCATGACCTGAGCCGAAGGCAGACGCCCAGTGCCCAACGACTGAGCCACCCAGATGCCCCTACCCATTGTCATTTAAATAGAGTTAATAAATAACCTAAACATCAACTCTAGATATTATTTGCAGATGCTGTACATGTTGTAAAATTATGAGGACATCCTAAATATTCAGGAGAGTAGTTTCTCTAGAGAAAAGAACAAGATTGGTGAGGGTTATGCAGCAGGAATAATGGTGGGGAACTCTCTCTGTAATGCTTCATTTCTTTAAAAATAAGCAATAATGCAGAAGCAAATATGGCAAAATACTAAAAGTTGCTCAAATAGATGATGGGTGCAAAGGAGGCTATATGTATTAAATTCTCAACTTTTGCTTGATATATTCTACAATTAACAAAACGGAGGGACACCTGGGTGGCTCAGTCGGTTAAGCATCCGACTCTTGATTTTGGCTCAAGTCATGATCTAAGGGTCATGGGATCGAGCCTCACATCAGGATCCGTGCTGGACAGGGAGTCTGCTTGTCCCTCTCCCTCTGCTCCTCCCCCTGCTCTCTCTCTCAAATAAATTTTTTAAAAATCTGTCCTCATACAAACCTGTACACAAATGCTCATAGCAGCATTATTCATAACAGTCATAAAAGCAGAGAAGGCCCAAATGCCCATCCGCTGTTGAGTGGATAAACAAAATATGCTCTATCCATGTAATAGTATTTGGCAATAAAAATGAACCACGTGCTGGTCCCTGCTACAGCATGACTGAGCCTAGAGAGCATTTTGCGAAGTGAAAGGAGCCAGACATGACAGTCCACCTAGGACATGACCCCATTTGTATTAAACATACAGAATAGTCAAAGCCATAGACACAGAGAGCACATGGTGGGGGGTTCTCTATGGCCGGGGAGGATGGGGAAATGGGGAGAGACTGCTGGTGGGTATGGTGTTTCTTTCTGGAGTGATGAAATGTTCTGAAATTAGACAGGGGTAGTAGTTGCCAAACTCTGAATAATACTGAATAATACAAACTCTGAATATACTAGAAGAATTGAATCATACGCTTTTAAAGGGTCAATTTTATGGTGCATGAATTACACTTCAGTTAAATCCACACAAGCACACACACACACCACACACGCAATGAAGACGCTACATCGAGGGTGTGGCCAGCTCCGCCCTAACCGCCTCCCCCTCCACCCCACCACCCTCCACCCCCCCACCCCCCGCCTGGAGGAGGCTCAGGATGGTGTACGGGAACGTGACTTGGAGACTGCTCAACCTCCCACGATGACCACGGAGCCCTGTGTCAGAAAACCAGTTCTGCCGGCTGCTGTGTGGCATCAAGAGTGTTTACCACTTTATCCTATAGCCAAGCAAAACACATGCTTGATTGCCGAGAACAACTGAGCTCTGGAGTGAATGGGAAGCTCCTCCATATTTGAGACCTGCATCATTGTTTCGAATTGACTTAGAAGACAGCCATTGTCAGGGCATGATAACCGGTCCTTGGATGTGCAACCATTTCTGCTCCTTTTGCAAAGAAATATGAATACGGGTCGTATTTCAAATAACTAAAATATGTGTAAACAAAAATCGGTGTCTTTTATACAGTCATTCATTTATTTACCCAACTAACAAACAGATGCACCTAATGAATGAACCCCCACTACTTGCCAGGCACTGTTCTAGGCACTGGGGAGACAAGAAGAACAAAATAGAAAAAGCCCCTACTCTATTGGAGATTACGTTCCAGTCACAATGACCAAAAATGAACATAGAGCATAGAAGGAAGATGGTGACAAATGCTGCATTGACAAGGAGAGCAGGCCCAGGGGATCAAGTGTCTGGCTCCCAGGTAGGACATTCACAGTAGGGTTCTCTGAGAAGGAGACACCGAAGCAGAGATCGAGAAGAGGGAAGGGGGAGCCAGTAACACGCTCTGCATACACCAAACAAACGTAAATATCCAGAGGTGGGAACAAGCTGGGGGTACGGGGTTGAGCCAGAGCAGAGAGAATGAGGAAGAGGTGGGGAAGACGCGAGATACCAGCCATGCCTAGATGCCAATGTCTGCACTGGCATAAACACAAAGTGAGATGGGAGGCCCATGGAGGGTTCCAGGCGGGGAAACCAGATGTTCTGCTTTGTGTTAAGAGGCCTACTGTGCAGGGACGGGGGTACAGGGGTGCGCAGGAATGGAGAGGGAGACACAGCCTTCCGTGTATAAACACAGATGACGATCAGATGGGTCACTCTCAGTGCAGTTCCCTCCAAAGAACATCTCACTTTCAATTCTCCCTTACAGTTCGGATTATTATAATGGGTATGCATTAATTTGGAAGTTAGAATAAAGATGTTTTCAAAGGTAACCTCTCCGGGCACCTAGAGCACTCAGTTGGTTAAGTGTTCGAATTGATTTCAGCTCAGGGCACGCTCTTAGAGTGGTGAGATCAAGCCCCATGTCAGGCCCTGTGCCAGGCAGGGAGCCTGTTTAAGAGTCTCCCTCCCCCTCTCCCTGCGATCATGCATGCTCTCTCTCTCTTAAAAAAAAGGAGGGGGGCGCCTGGGTGGCTCACTGGGTTAAAGCCTCTGCCTTAGGCTCGGGTCATGATCCCAGGGTCCTGGGATGGAGCCCTGCATCAGGCTTTCTGCTCCGCGGGGAGCCTGCTTCCCTCTCTCTCTCTGCCTGCCTCTCTGCCTGCTTGTGATCTCTGTCTGTCAAATAAATAAATAAAATCTTAAAAAAAAAAAAAAAAAGCTAGCCACTTATTTGGAATCCTTGTGCCCTGCTAGTGGGAACATAAAATGGTGCAGCCACTGGGCAAACAGTATGGCGGTTCCTCAGCGAGGAAAGCACAGGGTCACCATAGGATCCAGCCATCCCAGGTCTATGCACACACCGCAAAGAGCGGAAAGCAGGGACTCCAGCAGATCCCTATACAGCAGTGTTCATAGCAGCATTGTTCACACCGGCCCAAAGGTGGAAACAACCCAAACGTCTATCAAAAGATGAGTGAATTAGAGGGCACCCGGCTGGCTCCATCAGTGGAGCAGGCGACTCTGGATCTCGAGGTTGTGGGGTCAAGTCCCACATTGGGCATGGAGATTACTTAAAAATAAAATCTTAGGGGCGCCTGGGTGGCTCAGTGGGTTAAGCCGCTGCCTTCGGCTCAGGTCATGATCCCAGGGTCCTGGGATCGAGTCCCACATCGGGCTCTCTGCTCTGCAGGGAGCCTGCTTCCCTTCCTCTCTCTCTGCCTGCCTCTCTGCCTACTTGTGATCTCTGTCTGTCAGATAAATAAATAAAATTTTTAAAAAAAGATTTAAAATAAAAAAAAATAAAATCTTAGAGAGAGAGAGAAATGAATGGATTTAAAAATAGAGGAGTGGATAAACAAAATGTGGTATACACATACAATAGAATATTACTCCGTTTGAGAAAGGAATGAAATTCTGACACACCCTGCAACATGGATAAAACTGGAAACCACTATGCTAAGTGGAATGAACCAGATACAACAGGAAAATATTACAATTCCACGTGTGTGAGGTACCTAAAATAGGCCAGTTCCTAGAGACAAAAAATATAACAGAGGTCACCATGGGCTGGGGCAGGGAAATGGGGAGTTAGTGTCTAATGGGTACAGATTTTCTGTTTAGACTGGTTTAAAAAAAGTTCTGGAAATAGTGGTGACTGTACAATATTGTGAATACACTGAACGCCAATGAGATATACACTTAAAATGGCTTAAATGGTAAGTTTTACACTGTGTATATTAACTACAATAAAAAAAAATTCTAAAGGCATCTGTCTGGCTCTGTTGGTGGAGCATGTGACTCTTGATATCCAGGTCATGAGTTTGAGACCCACGTTGGGTGTAGCGAGTACTGAAAAATAAATTTTTAAAAAAAATTTTTTTCTAAGAATAAAAAGAAGGACGAGGAGAAAGAGAAGAAGGAGAAGGAAGAGAAGAAGAAAAAGAAAAGCACTTAGGAACTGTCAGGAGACAAGTTCCCTTTCCCCATATTTATCAGAGAAGGTGACATTTAAAGATGGTGGAGAGGGACACCCGGGGGGCTCTGTGGGTTAAGCCTCTGCTTTCAGTTCAGGTCATGATCTCAGGGTCCTGGGATCGAGCCCCACATTGGGCTCTCGACTCGGCAGGGAGCCTGCTTCCCCTTCTCTCTCTGCCTGCTTCTCTGCCTACTTCTGATCTCTCTCTCTCTCTGTCAAATAAATAAATAAATCTTTGAAAAAAAAAAAAAAGATGGAGAGAAATCCACATGAATGCCATGTAGAAGGCAGATAGACCCTTGGGAAGAATGTGTTCTTGCAGGATATTGAAATCATTTCTCTAAAACTCTGCTCTAGGGCTGCCTGGGTGGCTCAGTGGGTTAAGCCTCTGCCTTCAGCTCAGGTCCTGATCTCAGGGTTCTGGGATCGAGTCCCACATCGGGCTCTCTGCTAGGCAGGGAGCCTGCTTCCTCCTCTCTCTCTCTCTCTCTCTCTCTCTGCTTGTGATCTCTCTCTCTGTCAAATAAATAAAATCTTTAAAAAAAAAATAAATAAAACTCTGCTCTATTAAAACAAATGCCTGGGGCGCCTGGGTGGCTCAGTGGGTTAAAGCCTCTGCCTTCGGCTCAGGTCATGATCCCGGGGTCCTGGGATCGAGCCCCGCATCAGGCTCTCTGCTCAGCAGGGAGCCTGCTTTCCTTCCTCTCTCTCTGCCTGCCTCTCTGCCTACCTGTGATCTCTGTCAAATAAATAAAATCTTAAAAAAAAAAAAACAACAAAAAACCATTTTAATAAAAAAACAAATGCCTGCGGTATGGTCTAGAGCAACACTGCCTGATATAACACAGTGTGAGAGACGTGTGCTGCACACCGCTGGCAGTCACACCTGGAAAAAACAAAAAACAATAAACAGGGATGCCAGGGTAGCTCAGTCGGTTGAGTGTCCATGTCTTGTTTTCAGATCAGGTCATGGTCTTGGGGCCCTGAGAGCTCAGTCGGGAGTCTGCTTGGGATTCTTTCTCTCCCTCTCCCTGTGCCCTTCCCCACATTTGCTCGCGCTCTCTCTCTCAAATAAATAAATCTTTTTTTTTTTTGACAGACAGAGATCACAAGTAGGCAGAGAGGCAGGCAGAGAGAGAGGAAGGAAAGCAGGCTTCTTGCTGAGCAGAGAGCCCGATGCAGGGCTCCATCCCAGGACCCTGGGATCATGACCTGAGCCAAAAGCAGAGGCTTTAACCCACTGAGCCACCCAGGCGCCCCAAAAAAATAAATCTTAAAAAAAAAAAAAAAGAAGAAGAAGACAGGATGCATTTTTACAAATTTTTTTAACCCAACATATCCAAAATATCATCTCAGCTTGCTAAAAAATGTAAATAATCATTAATAAGATATTCTACCTTTGTTATTGTTTCATGCTAAGGCCTCAGAAGCTGGTGTGTGTTTCTCGCTAGCAGCGTATCTCTGCTTGGACTAGCCACATTGTAAGGCTCCGTGGCCCCAGGTGGCTCATGGTTTTTTACTAGATGGCTCTGGGCTAGAATGAGGGGTGAGGCCCTAACCCAGCCCTCAGACCACTGACTTCCAGCCCCAGCAACACCACACACAGCCACAGGATCTGTGGAAAGCGCCTCAAGAGTTATGAATCTTGGGGCGCCAAGATGGCTCAGTCATTAAACTTCTGCCTTCAGCTCAGGTCATGATCCCAAAGTCTTGGGATCTCGAGACCTGTATAGGGTTCCCTGCTCAGTGGGCCTGCTTCTCCCTCTCCCACTCCCCCTGCTTGTGTTCCCTCTCTCACTCTCTCTCTGTCAAATAAATAAATAAAATCTTCAAAAAAAAAAAAAAAGAGTTACGAATCTTTATCCTACTCCCAGGAAATAGATAACATAGAATCAACTGTTCCCCTGCTTATACAATAAAGGTGATTGGTAGACTCCAGCATGATAACAGAAAACCAGAAAGTTCATTCAGTTAAGATGTCTGATTGAATCTACTTAACACTAAAATGCAGTGTGTTAAAATTGTAGTGATAGGTGGGGCGCCTGGGTGGCCCAGTTAGTCAGGAACCCGGCTCTTGGTTTCAGCTCACGGAGGGAGCTCAGATCCATCACCCTCTTCTCCAGGAAAAAGAAAAAAAGCCTGAAAGCCACCTGTCACTGACTTACGGGTGTACAGACCCCAAAGGACACATGGTCATACTTGCTGTGCACAGAGATTTTTCTCGCAGGCTCTAAGATGATATTTCTCAAAGGAAGGAGCTCGGAGCTTCCTTGTTGATGAATTTTTATTTATTTTATTGAAGAGCCTTGGCTGTTTCCTGACGGTGCACACACCGAGCCTCGGGCCCCAGGCGGGCTGACCACGAGCCAGACCCAGGGTAAGCTTCATCCCACGCTTCCTGTTGAGTCCGGCAGCCTGAGCTTCCTGGTGACCCTTCCCTGCACCCAGCTGATTCAAAGGCCTGGCAAGACCCAGTGCCAGCCAAGAAAATCGGAGGCAGACAGGTTTGTTATTTCAAACCTCTAAGCCTGCAGACCCTGTATTTGGCCAATAAACCCGAAAGTTGAGATGAGGATGCGTGGGACGCCATTAGAACTCAAGGGGCAGGGCACCGGGGTGGCTCAGTTGGTTGAGCCTTGAACTCTTGGTTTTGGCTCAAATCAGGACCTCAGACTTGAGGGATTGAGCCCCGCGTCAGGTTCCGTTCTCAGCACAGAGTCTGCTTGGGATTCTCTCCCTCTGCCTCTGCTCCCCGCCCCCCCCCCCCCGCACACACGCTCTCCCCCAAAAGAAATAAATAAATAACTTTGAAAAAAAGAAAAAAGAATTCGAGTGGGCAAAAATCCCCACGTGACCAGCTTTCAAAATGTCAGCCCAATTTCAAAGTCAACTAATTTAGTCGATATAGTAAAATCACAAAAATGATGAACAGCAGGAATGTAAAACAGTACAATCATTCTAAACAACAACTTGGCAGTTTCTTCTAGAGTTAAACATATACTTCATACAAGACCCAGAATTGCCCTCTTGGGTATTAATCCCAGAAAAATGAAAATTCACATTTATTCAAAATTCTGGATAACAGTATTTACTGCGCTTTTAATATTATATTAATATTAATAAAAAATACTGTATTTTTAATAGTCACATATTAGGGTTCTCCAGAGAAAAAGAACCAATAGGTTATATGTAGGTTTATACTGATTACAAGGAATTGACTCACGTGATCATGGAGGCCGGAAGTCCCCAAATCTGCAGTCCGTGGGCTGAAAACCAAAGAGAACCAAACGTGTAATTCCAGTCTGAGTCCAAAGTCCTGAAACCCAGAAAGAGATGATGTTTTTAGTTTGAGTCTGAAGAGGAAAAGACTGATATCCCATCTCAAGGCAGTCCAAAGAAATTCTCCCTAATTTAGGGTAGGGCCAGCCTTTTTTTTTTCTCTTAAGGCTATCAGCTGCTTGGATGAGGACCACCCTCATAGGGAGAGCAATCTGCTTTACTCAGTTGATTTATTTATTTGTTTGTTTATTAATTAAAGAATTACTTATTTATTTGAGAGAGAGAGAGCACAAACGGGAGGGGCAGAGGGAGAGTCTCAAGCAGACTCCCCACTGAGTATGGACCCTGACAAGGGGCTCAATCCCAGGACCCTGAGATCACGACCTGAGCCGAAACCAATAGTTGGGCACCCAACCAACCACACCACCCAGGCACCCTCAATTGATTGATTTAAATGTTAACTCATGGGGCACCTGGCTAGGTCGGTCAGAAAAACATGCAACTTGATCTTGGGGTCATGAGTTCGAGCCCCATGTTGGGTGTAGAGATTATTTTAAAAATAAATAAATAAATAAACTCTAAACTCATCCAGAAATACCCTCAGAAAAATCCAGGATAACATTTGGCCAAGTATCTGGGCAACCTGTGGCCCAGTCAAGCTGACATAGAAAATTAACCACCACAAGTCAGAAACTGGAAACAAGTCAAACATTCTTCAACAGGTGAACAGATAAAACAAACTGTGGTATATCCATACAATGAAATATTACTCAGCAATAAAAAGGAATGAGCTATTGCTGCTTGGGACAGCTTGAGTGGATGTCAGGGCTTTCTGCTGAGTGAAAAAAGCCAATCTCAAAAGGTTACATGGAGGTGAGGGCTATGTTCACTTGGGGTGTGCTGACTTCAGAGTGTATATATGTGTCAAATCATCACGTTGTAGGCCTTAAAATATACAATTTTTTAAAAGATTTTATTTATCTATCTGACAGAGAGAGAGATCACAAGTAGGCAAAGAGGCAGGCAGAGAGAGAGGGGGAAGCAGGCTCCCTGCAGAGCAGAGAGCCCAATGTGGGGCTCGATTCCAGGACCCTGAGAACATGACCTGAGTGGAAGGCAGAGGCTTTAACCCACTGAATCATGCAGGTGCCCCAGCAATTTTCATTTGTTTATTGTACTTCTATAAAGCTGTGGGGTGGTTAGAAATAAGATTAGACCCTGCTCAAAGCCGTGTTTGCCCCTTTTTGCCTGGTATTGATACACATTTTTAAAATAGCTCCTTTTTTTTGCAGTAATAATAGTAATATATGTTGATTGCCAAAAAAAAAAAAAGGGGGTTACACGCTATTTGATTTTTGAAGTGACAGAATTATAGTGTCAGACAATCTATCAGTGGTTGCCAGGGGTTAGGGTTGGGAGAGGGTGTGACTAGGAAGGGGTGAAACAAAGAGTTTATTTTTTTCTTTTTTGAAGATTTTATCTTTTTATTTATTTGTCAGAGAAAGAGAGAGAGTGCACAAGCAAGGGGAGTGGCAGGCAGAGGGAGAAGCAGGTTTCCCACTGAGCAAGGAGCCTGATGTGAGACTCGATCCCAGGACCCTGGGATCATGACCTGAGCCAAAGGCAGACGCCCAACAGACTGAGCCACCCAAAGCGTCCCAAACAAATGGTTTCTTAGTAGTGATGGAACAGTTTTGTATCCAGATTGTGGGGATAGTTACTTGCCTCTGCACATGTGATAAAATTTCATAGAATTATATACCAACAAAACAAAAAACAAACAAACAAAAAGAGTGGATTTAAAAAAAAAATCTGTTTGCTGAATACCTTGTTCCAAACCAAAGTCTTGGAACCTTATGTACATAATATTGGATATCGACATCAACCTCGTGATTAAAAGCCATGGCCCCCATTTGAAAGAGGAGCACACAGACACCTGAGGAGGGTAATTAGCTACACACAATCACAGAGCAGGTAAGTGGCAAAACCAGGACTTCAACGAGATCTGAATCCAAGTCTTCCGCCCCTTCCCTGCCTCGTGAAACCTCTGAATACACAAATAAACTCCAAAGCATGGAGCCTCCATCGCTCACATGCTAGGCGATTCTAGCCCCGATGTCATCTCACACCACAGCTGGGTGCCCTGCACTTGTCCCTCTCACACTCTCTGGAGCCTCTCACAGCTGTGGTGGGGTCCCGACATAAACACAGAAAGAGAAAACACATAAACACATAAACAGAGAAGCTGTTGGAGAGAGGAAATAAAAATTAGCAGAGAGATGAAGCCCCATTAAAAGTCAACCACAGGGGGCGCCTGGGTGGCTCAGTGGGTTAAAGCCTCTGCCTTCCACTTGGGTCATGATCCTAGAGTCCTGGGATCGAGCCCCGCATCGGGCCAGCAGGAAGCCTGCTTCCCCCTCTTTCTCTCTGCCTGCCTCTCTGCCTGCCTCTCTGCCTGCTTGTGATTTCTGTCTGTCAAATAAATAAATAAAATCTTAAAAAAAAAGTCAACCACAGGACAAGTCCAGACCAACAGATGGCTCAGCCAGGGGCCAGGGGTCCCAGAGTAAAGAAAGCAGCTTTTCCCTATAAACCTCCCTTGAATTTAGAGGGTGACTTCAAGGATATGTGTGCTAGGGGGTGCCACTTCAACACTCCCTCAATCAACAGGATTTATCTTAGCAGGGACTTTTCCATACAGTTCTAGAATCACCAGGGTAGATGCTGTTGATCTTGGAGTCCAGGAGAGAACGTGGTCTGGGTCAAGGGCTCAGTCAGTGTAGCATGAATGAACAAAGTGCAAGAATGTAACAGAATTGTGGACTCAGACATCTTACAAGCCCAGGCAGACGATACACATGAATGGGGCTGGGGATGGTAATGTAGGGAACCGCAAGGAAGAGAGTGAACGGGTGCACGTGTCCACATTTGAAAGCGACAGCCACTATTCAGCCCTGGCCATTTGCTGCCATGTAGGAATGTTTGCCACATCTGATTTTTCAAGAGAGGCCCAAATCCAGCTCTTACGGTGAGCTCCTGATTTTTTCATGATGTTGTGAACTAATTTTAAACTTTTTAATTAAGTGAGGGCCAGACAAAACACATATGCTGGTTGACCGCTGCCCAGAGGACATGTTTGGAATGTTCACTCTGAACGTTCAGGCTGTTTCGGAGTTTCTGAAGCAGGGATTTTGTTGATAACTGCTAGGCACAGAGCTCAAGAGCAGGCAAAGGGAAGCCAGCGTCACCAACATCCATAAGCTAATTCCCTTTGACCGCCTCCTCTGTAAGCAAACCACCAGGAGAGGCCCAGAGGACAGGCAGGACCTCCAGAGGGGGGCTGCGGACACAGACGACCACATGACTGCTAGCTGGTTTTGTTATAGGATTCTTGTATAACCTGAACCCTCATGAAAAATGCATCTTTTTTGAATTATCAGACTATTTCCATCCCAGCGCTAGAGGCACAAAGACCAGACAATCTCATCTAATGGACAAAAGATGGTCTTGCCAGATCTATTTGAAGAGGAGCCCTCGTTGCTGCTTGCACAAGACGGGGAATTTAAGACAAGACTGGACAGAGTCCTGGGGAAGAGGCCACGGGTGGTGAATCCAGCCCTGGCCTGAGGACCTCATATGGATGTAAAGTCTCCCCACTGTCCACCCTTGACTTGAACACCAGGGGCCTTTTGTCGTCTCCTACACTGGCCAGTCCTTCCTCTCAAATTCAGGAAATCGGCACAAGGCTCAGAAACCAGCCCAGCTTCTAACCCTCCCTCATCGGTGACAGCTTTGGAAACTCAGTTTCCCCATTTTTTAAAAAAGATTTTATTTATTTATTTGACAGAGAGACATCACAAGTAGGCAGAGAGGCAGGCAGAGAGAGAGAGAGGGAGAGGAGGAAGCAGGCTCCCTGCCGAGGAGAGAGCCAGACGCGGGGCTCGATCCCAGGACCCTGAGATCATGACCTGAGCCGAAGGCAGAGGCTTAACCCACTGAGCCACCCAGGCGCCCCCAGTTTCCCCAACTTTAAAGGTAACCAGCACACAGTGGCATCACACTCCCCTTCACATGATTGAATGGAAAGGGCACTTTATCTCTTTGGTATTCCTCCCCAAAATCTATATCCCCAGTCTAGTCATGAGAAAATATCAAATGAGCTCAAATTGAGGAACATTATACAAAATAGCAGAGTATACTCTTCAAAAGTGTCAAGATACAGAAACACAAGGATAGACTCAGAAACTGTCACAGGTTGGAGGAGACTGGACAACTCTGTGCAAGATGGTATCCTGGATTGGATCCTGTGATGGAAAAAGGCCAGTGGTAGTCTGATGAGAACTGAATGAAGTCTGTGTCATTTAGTTTAAAAATCATGGGACTGGGGCGCTTGGGTGGCTTAGTTCATTGAGTGTCCGACTCTTGATTTCAGCTCAGGTCATGATCTCAGGGTCGTGAGATCAAGCCCCGAGTTTGGTTCCACACTGGGCATGGAACCTGCTTTGGATTCTCTCTCTCCTTCTCCCTTTGCCCCTCCCATGCTGCTCTCTCTCTCTCAAATAAACAAATAAATCTTTAAAATGATGGGACTAATAGCTCTTCTTTATATCCCTTTCCCCTTCTCCTTCCTTTCTGGAATAATTCAATCCAAACCTTAGGTGAGACAGAGCTAGGTAGGTGTCCCTAGTTGAAGGTGGTAAGGAGCCCTGGTGACCCTGAGTGGGTGCCCACACAGTGTGCTGGTGGACTGACAAATGGATTCAGAGCCCGAGAAGGGTAGGAAGACTGTCCATGCAGGTACAGCCTGGAGTAGAGAGCCAGAGCCCACGCGGGGAGGGGAAATCCTCACGTCCAAGAACAGAGTTATAAATACGGAAAGGGAAGAAGACTGGGACAAAGCCTGTGGTGTTGGATGGAAATCAGACACATTGGTGTGAACTCATATTGGTGGGAACTCTTTCAGTATATAGAGATATAAAAGGAATTACAGAGATGAGAATTTACTAGATAGAGTTTTGGCAAGATGAGGAGATCTGGGAAGGGATGGTGGAGAGGGTTATACAAGTGAGGGTTCTTAATGCCCCTGAAAATGGTTAAGATGGTAAACTTTATGTTCTGAGTATTTTACCGTAATGTGTTTAAATAAGTAGACGTCGATATACCTGGTTGTGATTGTCTGTATGTCATGTCGTATGTGTTCTGCTGTGTCTGGATGTGTATACACACCTACATTCCCTCATTTTCTCCCCCAAGAGGAAAAGAGAGGACTCACCCTGGCAGCAATGACCACACCCAGCATTGAGATCTCAGCTCCTAAACACCATCCGCACTAAAATGAACCAGGGTCCTTGGAGGAATGACTGATTTCCCAGGGCTGGGACAGGAAAAGCATGAGATGAGCCTAGAACATCTTGTGCTAGAAAGCTCAGAGAATGACAGGCCTGGCAAAAGGACACAGCAATTAGCTTGAGGACTCCTACTGGCCACACGGGGAATAATTATCAAAATCAATAATGAGAGTAACAGATTACAACCTCCCCGAATCCACGAGCACATACAGACACGACATTTCTTGGCCAAGATCAAGAGAAGGTAAGGGAGCCCTGGGGAGAAGGACACTCACTCTTATTTTCCTTTTTCCTATTTTTTTTTTTAAGTGCTGAGTGGAAAGGACATGACACATAGAGCAAACTAGAGGCCCAGAAAATTCCTAGAGAGACTGTCCAAGACATATGGACTTTTGAGATCTGTCCAGTGTCATTTCCTGTTGGTGGGGAGGGAAGAGGCAGGGGTGCCATGAGGAATGGGACAGGGGGTACAAGGAGCAGGAGGGAGGAAAGGGGGCTGGGCTACCAACCGCTGCTTCCAGTGATCCCCCTCCCCAGATGCTGAGGGGCTGGGGGGCCGGGTGGTCAGGGGCCTCCAGAAGTGGCCTCTGCCCTGAAGAGCGGAGGTGCCCCACATCTGGTTCACATTGACGGGTAAAAGCAAATGGGTTTCTGAGCTGGAAGGAGCCCAGCAGACTTGGCCAAGCCCTGCTGCTTGGACACCAGGGCACAGCATCACCCCTTCCACGGGTCACCGGGCCTGGCCAGCTCCCAAGGGCCTGCAGAGAGGACGTGGTTGGAAGGAGGCCATCTTCTCTGCTTAGAACCACATTATCTGGGCTCAGCTCTGCCTAATGTACAAAACAGCCGTGGGTCCAGAGGGGCTGGTTCTGGGACGTGCAGATGACTCACTTCAGGCCTGCAATGAGGCTGGAGCTCCACACACACCAGATGTAACCACCCCCACCCACGCAGATTGTTTGTTCTTCTCATGGTGCCTCCCTTGGCTGGTAAGGGACAACTGATTGCTGGGGAATCTTAAGCAACTTTCTTAACTTCTCTGAGACCCAATTGCCCCACCTGTAAAATGGGAACGATGATTTCTTCCTCACAGGGCCATGGTTAGCCAATGAGAGTCACTGAATGAAAAGCAGAGTCAGCTTCAGAAAGTTTTTGACCAAAGCCTGCGACTCCTGTTGGTCATTTGGATATCAGGCTCAGCTCTTCGATTGGATACTAAAAGTCTTGGGGGGTGGGGGGTGGGGTCACAGCTATTTTTCTTGCTGGCTTTGTACCCCAGCAATTAGTCCCATCCCTGGCAATAATTAAGCAGGGGACTGAGAGAGGACAATTCACTTTCCAGTTTCGCTATTTGGTGGCTGTGTGACTCTAGGAAGCTTCCTCAACCTCTCTGAAACGCCATTTCTTTCTCTCTAGAGGTGGAATCCTTGCCCTGCCTCCCAGGTGTTTGAGGGAATTGAGAGAGGTAATGCCTGTCAGGGGATGTTTGTGGTATCTACTAGTTTCCTTCCCACGCTCATTTAAAAGCCTCAGAAAACAGTGTTGGCTTGAAGGGACGCACCTCAGGGAAGCAGCTTTTAAAACTGTCAGCTCCATAGGGCTCCTGGGTGGCTCAGTGGGTTAATCTCTATGCCTTCGTTCATGGGATCGAGCCCCCGCATCTGGCTCTCTGTTCATCGGGGAGCCTGCTTCCCCCTCCCTCTCTCTCTGCCTACTTGTGATCTCTGTCAAATAAATAAATAAAATCTTTTAACAAAAAAACAAAAACTGTCAGTTCCAGTCCTTCCTCTGCCCAGCATTAGATCTTTCCTCTTCAAAAATCAGCAGCTGCTGGAAGAGTGCTGATTCATTCTGGGGAGAATTCTGAGGCCCAGCATCCCTGCTAGTAGCCCTCAGCTTCCCCGCCCGGCCTCCCTATTGATGCCCTCCCACTAAAGAAAGGACATGGCTTCTTCACCGGATGCCACCAGCTTGCTCTTCCCCACACCCACCTGGGTGTCCACGGGGAGCCACCCAGCTCTGCTGGGCACGATTGTCCATTGCAGAGCCCACACCAGGAGCCAGGTCTGCAGAGCCAAAGAGTCTGGGCTCTGGGACACCACCTCCCTTGGTCCTTTGGAGAAGCTGAAACCGAAGAAGCGGGCTGCCCCTTGGCAGATCACATGACCTCCCTGTGCCTTTGTTTTCGCATCTGTAAAAATGGACCCCACCCACCTCCTAGAGTGTGATGAGGCTTTCCTCTCAGGTTCGAGTATATAAGGGCTGTACTCGGTGCAGGAGAAATGCCGAGTGAATGTTCACCATTAGGAATATTAGCTCTCATTTGGAATCTCTCCAGCCCTAAAAAATTCCTGCTAAGCAGCTGAGAAGTTGCCAGGATTCAAGGTCAACCTCGATCTACCCAGGCTATTGGGAGAGAGAGAGGATCTCCCACTTGGTTTCTCTCACTTCCTTTCACAAGTCCACTCCTAAAAACCAGCCAACCTGTAGATGGAACCATGATCCAATCAGGTAATTAAGCCTTAATTCCTCTCCTCTGATCCCCCAGATCCCACCACACCTAATTAGCCTTCTCCTTCTCCCCAAATGTTATCAATCACCCACTTAATCACCAGCCACGATCTAACTCTCCCCTCACCCCCATTTGGACCCTACTCAATGTGATCAACACTGAAAGCTTTCACTTTAAGCTCTTTTTCTGAAACTTGAGGAACAACAACAACCAAATAAAGCAGAAAAAGTAGCCTTCCCACCTCTGTGAAATCCTAAATTTAAAGGGGCACCTGGGTGGCTCAGTGGGTTAAAGCCTCTGCCTTCAGCTTAGATCATGATCCCAAGGTCCTGGGATTGAGCCCTGCATTGGGCTCTCTGCTCAGCAGGGAGCCTGCTTCCTCCTCTCTCTCTGCCTGCCTCTTTGCCTGCTTGTGATCTTTGTCTGTCAAACTAATAAATAAAATCTTTAAAAAAAATCCTAAATTTAAAAAAGATAAAATTGGTATGTAATTTTAATGTATCATATTATATCATAACTATATTACATATAACAAGACAATTATATAAATTATTTGTGTGTGTGTGTGTGTGTGTGTGTGTGTGTACAACCAGGGCTAAGAGAATGCTTGTCACACTCAAGAGTGAAATGGAACAAATTATACATCCTATGCCTGACAAGGAAGCTAGAAGAAGAACATTGTGGGGGGTCGTGGCGACTCTAAAGCCATTCTTGAGATCTGCTTCATGACCAGAAAGGGATGTGACTGTAGGTGAGGACTGGAGACAGGCTCTTTGAGTAACTATTTGGAGCTTTTGGGGTTAAAGCATTTTGCACAGCCTTAAAAATATTGCACTCTCAAAAACAAAACAAAACAAAAAATGCTTATCTATGCATCGACCTATCTGCATTTTTTTTTTGCCCCTGCCTTAAACTCCTGCTTTTTTAAACTAATTGAGAGCTTACTTGTTAAACTATTTAGCTCTTTCACCCTTAAAACATCCTTCAGGTTTAGATGGTAGTTTCCTCCCATTTTGCTGAGTTGGAAAGTGAGACACAGAGCAGTTAAGTAACTTTCAGGAGGTCACACAGCTATTAAGTACTAGAGTCAGATTCCAAACTCCAACCTTCAGCTTTCAGAGGCTACACTTTTAACCACTGAGCTCTACTGCCTCCCTGTGGTGGTTTTTCCGCTGGGTGGAAGCCCAGGGCTTTCCACAAACACCTCCCTCCGCTGTAATACACAGAACTCAGTACCTCCCATGTTGTTTTAAACAGCCAGCCCCGGGGCACCTGGGTGGCTCAGAGGGTTAAGCCTTTACCTTCAGCTCAGGTCATGATCTCAGGGTCCTGGAATCGAGCCCCCCCATGTTGGGCTCTCTGCTCAGCGGGGAGCCTGCTTCCCCATTTCTATCTGCCTACTTGTGATCTGTCAAATATATAAAAAATCTTTAAAAAAAGAAAAATAAAATAAAAAAATAAACAGTCAGCCCCACACCCTGTATCCATATTCAAAATATTAACCCACCATGAGGGGGGGGAAAAAACGCATGTTTTTAACCAAAAGCTTCTACTTTCTCTGATTTTTTAGACCATTATAAAAACTGTGGTTTTTTTTCCTCACTTCCTATGTAAAACCAAAAGAATTCATTGTCAACTCACGGTGCATCGTTAGAGGTCCTGGGGGGTTGAGTCCATTTGGAGGAACGTGGTGACACGTGGCACAGTTTGGGGGTCTGGATCACTTTCACAGCCCGATCTGGAACCATGGGGTAGGTGACATGCCGGAAGTTTGAGAAACGCCGTTGCTCTTCACCTTGGTGTTTTAGATGTTTCAGGTGGCAGGGAGGTGGGTTTATTTTTTTTCCTGTTAAAACTTTCAGAGCTCAGAGCTCAAGTGTCTGGCCTCAGAGGCTGGTTTCAGGGTGCGGTGAGTGAGGTGTGGGGTGGCGGCGGGTCCTGGCAGGCGGGAGGTTCGAGCCCTCTGATGGGATGAGGACCTACGCTAGCCCCTTTAATTCGAGAATTAGGACAGAGCTGATGGGGTCCGGGCGGGATGGGTTGAATTGAGGCCTGATTGGGCATTTGGTTCCTCGCTATTGACTAACTGGTGTGGAGAGGGGAAGGTGACAGAAGAGTCTGAGAAGAGGACAAAGGAGAGGGCAGGGAAGATGACCCACAGCCGGGAAACTGAGGCCCAGAATAAGTGTCAGGACAAGGGCAAGTGGGCTTGCAAAAAAAGGAAAATAAAATTATTAAAAGGATAGAGACACTTGTTTCCTTTACCTTTTGCAAACATGTCTGTCTCGGAACCCAGTCGTTCCAGAGGAAAAAGATGGCCCGACAAGGGTGATAATGGCCAAGCTCCCCGAGGCACTCACCGGGCGCCGGGCGGTCCTCCCGTCCCCTTGCCTACAGCAAGCCCTCTGCCCCTTGCAGCAGCCCCTGGGCCAGGGACCACTGGCTGTGTTAACAGGGAGGCACAGTGAGTTCCAGAGAGGGTGAGTGACCCACCCAAGGTCCCGGCATGTAAGTGATCCCGCCGGGGCCCCAAGGCTGTCGCTTCCAGCCCCTGCACCCGACACCAGACACCCTCCCAGCTGCCAGTGTTGGGAATTCGTCCCCTGCAGGGCTGACTCCCTGACCAATACGTGCCTTCCCTTCATTATTCCCAAAATGATTACAAAAATGGTAGCATCGTGTATGTGTGTGTGTGTGTGTGGTGTGGGTCTAGTGTGTGAATGATTACTTTGTGCATATCATGTGCCTGGCACTGTTATAGGTACTGGATGAGGGCAAAGTAAAACACCGTGCATGCAAATGTCTGTGTTCTCCTCTTCTTCCTGGACACACCACTCAGCTACACTTCCCAGACCCCTGGGGAGTAAGAAGAGAGCACGTCAGGGAGTTCTGGCCGGTGAAATGTGGGCAGAGGTGAAGAACGGGACTGCCAGGCCTGGTCCATAAGGACCTACCTGTGGTCACCCATGTTCTTTCTCTCTTCCCTCTTTGCTTCATCAGATGAGAAACCTCTAGAAAGTGATGGAGCCAATAGATAGAAGAAGCCTAATTCCCTCCATGAGAATGTGGAGCACAGCTCCTACACACACACACAAACACACACACACACACACACACACACACACACACTCACTCTCTCTCTCTCTCTCCAACCTGCATCAGAAAGTGATATGATCAAGAACTAACCCTTTTTGTGTTATGCCACTGAGATTTTTTTTTTAAAGATTTTATTTATCTATTTGACAGAGGGAGACACAGGGAGAGAGGGAACTCGGGCAGGGGGAGTGGGAGAGGGAGAAGCAGGCTTCCCGCTGAGCAGGGAGCCCGATGTGGGGCTCAATCCCAGGACCCTGAGATCATGTCCTGAACCGAAGGCAGACACTTAACAACTGAGACACCCAGGTGCCCAAGCCAATGAGATTTTTTAATTTGGCCTATAAATAAGACTTTTTCTGGGGTGCCTGGGTGGCTCAGCTGGTTAAGCATCTGCCTTTGACTCAGGTCATGATCCCAGGGTCCTGGGATCAAGCCCCGTGTTGGGCTCCTTGCTCAGTGCGGAGCCTGCTTCTCCCTCCACCTGCCACTCCCCCTGCTTGTGCTCTCTCTCTTTCAAATAAATAAATACAATGTTAAAAAAAATAAAAATAAATTTTAAACAAGTCTTTTTCTAATAAGAGAAGGAGTAAATAGGGTCGCCTGGGTGGCTCAGTGGGTTAGGCCGCTGCCTTCGGCTCAGGTCATGATCTCAGGGTCCTGGGATCGAGTCCCGCATCGGGCTCTCTGCTGAGCAGGGAGCCTGCTTCCCTCTCTCTCTCTCTGCCTGCCTCTCTGTCTACTTGTGATCTCTCTCTGTCAAATAAATAAATAAAATCTTTAAAAAAAAAAAAAAAGAGGAGTAAATAGTACTGCAAAACGAAACAAAGTAAAGAGTGATTAAGGAAAGGGGTGATGTGATGGAGGGCCTTTGGAGGAGGTAACATTTGAGGCAAGACCTAATGAATAGAAGAAATGAGCTACAGGAAGATAGGAGCAGAGACTCCTGTAGGAATAGGAAACAGCATGAGCAAAGATCCTGTGGCAGCAACAAGGTTGGACAGTTTGAGGACTAGAAATGAGGCCAGTAGAGCTAGAGCAGAGTGAGCTTGGGAAAGTATGTGAGAAGAGGGAGTAGACACACATACCAGATGGGTGCCAGTTTATGGACAGCCTTACAGGCTATAGTGAGTTTTATTCTAAGTGTGATAGAAAGCCATGGAAAGTATTAAACAGTGGATACGGTGTGATTTGTGCTTTAAAAAGATCCCTCTGGGGGCACCTGGTGACTTAGTGGGTTAAGGGTCTGACCCTTGATTTCCCCATGGCTCCTTGTGATTTCCTAGACCACTCAGCTCAGATTACAAAATGAATGAAGCCCCCAGGGGTTACCCCAGGAGGACCACCACCTCTGAGAAGGTGACCCAAGGATTTAAGGCATTCAACTCATCTCCCTACTGCCCACTGCCCTTATGAAAGCCCGAAGGCTTGCAGTGCAGGTCACTGTCCCCTCGAGGTGGGCAGAGGAGTGCATACCAGCCCAGTGTAATGGCCCAGCGTGGGAAGTTGGCCATGACGGGTCAGGAGCCCAGGTTGTGGGTGGCAACCATTCTCCCCAGACACATCACTCCACCTCCCAGCAAGGCCACCCTGTGCAGGGTTGGGTGGAGGGGGCAGTCTGTGCACGGGGCACTCCATCAATGCCTTACTACCAAATGGAAAACCAGGGTTCCAAGAAGTCTTCATTTTTCAGAAGCAAAACTATGAGCTTCCTGGTTGAGAATGAACAATGTTCACCTCCTAAAATTCTATGTGCAGAGAGCTCAGAATAATCTGGAGAGAAGAAAAGGAACTACCTGCTGTAAAGAAAGTCAACCACAGTAGTGTTGGTTTGTTTTTTTTTTTTTTTCAATTTTTAATCTTGAATTAATTCTAAATTCAGAAGAGTAATACAAAGACCATTTTGCCACATTAGTGCAGATTATATATGTATATAATTTATATATATAATTTTATATACTACACATAACATATATAGCATATAGGCATGCTATATATGAATATATAATTTGTGATGTGGAGACCAAAGGCAAAAGGAATCCAGAAAAAATTAAATTTCTTTTGCAGCCCATTGACAAGTCCTTGAGACAAGTCCTCAAGGACCTAAGTTGCCTCATGTTAGTACGTTGCTGGAGGCAAAAGGCAACCTTAGCTTGACATTAACCCGACCTCCAGGATCCTATAAAAATCCCTTTGGAAACTTCCTTTATCTCTTACCCCCCAAGATACATGTTGGAAATCATCCTCCAAGCATATGGCCCACTGATACACATCTGAAGGGTCTCATGACTAAGGTTTTACTAGACTGTAGTAAATGACATTTTCCTAACAACACCTAGACCCTCGAGGTCCTGGAAACCTTGCTTCCAAATTCCTTAGAGACTTAGGCTATCCCTGACCCCCTCCCAACTTGAAAGTATATAATGGGCTCTTTCTGCCCATGGGTCCTGCCCCTGTGCTTTAATCAAAACACCCAAGAATTTTTTTCTTGATCATTGGCTTCCAAACCCCAACATTTTATATCAATTCACATGTTTATATTTATAATTTTTAAAAGATTTATAAAGTAATCTCTACACTGAACATGGGGCTCAAACTCATTACCCTGAGATCAAGAGTCATGTGTTCTACCAACTAAACTAACCAGGCAACCCATATATATCCATAATTTTAACATTTTTCCTCTGAATTACTTTAGGGTGCGAGATGCACGCTCCTTTATCCCTAAACACTGCCATGTTGTCTCCTAAGGGAAGAAGACTTTTCTTTCTTTATTTTTTTTTAAAGATTTTATTTATTTATTTGACAGAGAAAACAAGTAGGCAGAGAGGCAGGTGGGGGGGGTGGGGAGCAGGCTCCCTGCTGAGCAGAGAGCCCGATGGCGGGGCTCGATCCCAGCACTCTGGGATCATGACCTGAGCCAAAGGCAGAGGCTTTAACCCACTGAGCCACCCAGGCGCCCAAGAAGACTTTTCTATACAACCACAGTACAATTTCCAAACAAGAGATGTAACACTGATATTATCTAACATAGAGTCCATGTTCAAATTTTGCTAATTGCCTCAATAATCTCTTCCCTGTCATTTTTTTTTTTCCCTCAGTCAAGGATCCAATCCCAGATCATGGACTGCGTTCAGTTGTTGTTGCGGGTTGAATCATTTCTCCCCCAAAACGTCATGGAGGACCTCAGCACGCGGCTTCCTCTGGAGAGGGATCTTACAGAAGCAATCCAGTTAAAATGAGGTCATTAGAGCGGGCACAGGTCCCGTCTGACCGGTGTCATTATGGAAAGGGACAGTCGGATGCAGAGAATGCACAGAGGGAAGCCGATGTGAAGAGACGCAGGGAGAAGACAGCCATCTACTGTCACCATCTCCAGTCCTGAGACATTCTCGAGAGGCCTGGGACAGACACTTCCCTGCTGGCCTCAGAAGGAGCATGCCCACCCCGGACCTCACATCTGTAGCCTCCAGAATGGAGACAACACATTTCTGTTGCTGAAGCCACTGGTTAGGGGCGACGGGTTACAGCAGCCTGAGAAATGAATACAGCTGTCAGGCCACCTTTAGGAGCCCGTTTGTCTTGATTAACGATAGCAGGTGACCCACCGGGACAGCCACTCAGGGAAAGAGCTCCTTCTCCAAGGCACCACCGGCGGCCTTTCAGAGCGAGTTTTCAGAGTCCACAGCACCCATCAGATGAGATCTAGGTGGACTTTCTCCTTTTCAAGGTCTACCGGGGGCATGAGGTGGGCCACCGCCCAGAGCTGGTCACCGGGCTCACCCGGGGGTGGGGGCACCAGGACTTGGAGGAGGAAGCCAAGGCGGGGAGGGTGGCAAGGGGAAGGGGAGGCTGCATGGGGGTGTCTAGGGGGCTCCCTGGTGAGGTTAGGGTTTCCTAGGGGTTCCCCCCAAAGAAAAGACAGTTTTTATGTTTTTAAGTTAAAGAAAGTTTGAATTGAAGTTCCTTGGTATTTTTCTATTGGCTGAGCATGACTGTGGCCGTGTCCTGCTGACGGCTGGACAAACGGCCACGGCCTGGGGTCTCCCTGGCAGTAGGGCCTTGAGAAGGGAGGAAACAAACAGGTGCTCGTGGAATTGGCCCTGCCGGAGGAAACGAATGCCTCACTCCCCTCACGGAAGGGAAAACAGGACCTCCGAGCTCGGGGGCCCACCCGGACACTCTGCAAAAAATGGTTCCTCTTTTGGAAGGACCACGTGCTAGAGGCACAAGGTGTCTGATTGCCAGGGAACATATGGGGTGGTGACAGGGGTGTCTCCAACCCCCCACGGCTTAGGAGAATGTCATCACCTGCAGATGCCTCTAGAACAGGGCTGAGCCAGGAACCCATGATACTCCCAGGAGCTTGGATCCTAATTTGAATGGGCTAAAAGGTCACCAACATAAGATTAAGGGCTGAGAGAGAGGACACAAGCCGACGCTGAATCACTTTGAAACTTGAGACCAGAGGTTTTCAATCTCGGCCCTACTGACGTTTTGGACCAGATAATTCTTTATTGTGGGGGTCTGTTCTGCACGTTACGGGATCAAACATCCTTGACCTCTCCCCAGTGAGATGCCGGCAGCATTCCTTTCCCCAAGATGTGACAATCAAGAATGTCTCCAGACTGTCAAATGTTCCCTTGAGGGGCAAAATTGCCCTTGACTGAGAACTGTTCCTTTAGATTTAAAAAAACATTTAAGATTTATTTATTTGAGGGGCGCCTGGGTGGCTCAGTGGGTTAAGTCTCTGCCTTCGGCTCGGGTCACGGTCTCAGAGTCCTGGGATCGAGCCCCACATCGGGCTCTCTGCTCAGCGGGGAGCCTGCTTCCCCCTCACTCTCTCTGCCTGCCTCTCTGCCTGCCTGTGATCTCTCTCTGTCAAATAAATAAAATCTTAAAATTTTTTTTTTATTTATTTGAGAGAGAGACACAGAGAGAGAGCATGAGCAGGGGGAGAGGGAGGCAGAGGGAAAGAGAGAGAGAATCCTCAAGCAGGACGCCCCACCCCGAGTGCGGAGCCCAACGCAGGGCTCCATCTCACGACCCTGAGATCAGGACTGGAGCCACTTAATCTTCTGAGCCACAACTAGACAAAAATTAAATCTTAAACTTGCTAATTTGTTTTTTGCAATTACCTGAAATCTAGCTCAAAAGTCTTAATGACCCCATTGAAACCCCAGTATCTGAAGCCCACTGGATGTGGCAGAAAAGCAAGTGAAAGGGCAGTTCACGACGCGGTGTCGGACTTGCTTTCTCCTTGCGGTGTCGGTGACCTCAGGCGGTCGCTTCCCTCGCTGCCTCCGTTGACAAACTGCTCTGTGCCTGCCGGACGGGCCTCAACGGCCGGTCCACCTCAGAGCTGGCTGCGGGTCCCTAACGGCTGGGAGCCCTCTCCGGGGGCTTTCCAAGCTTCATTAGGGCTTATTTGTAAAGATCCTTACAAAGTTCAGGCCCAGATGCTCTGGGAAGTCCAAGTGACGAGGATTCTTGCCACCCTCCTAAAAAGAACATTCCTGAGTGGAAGGGCTGCGGGAGCCAGAGCAGGATGTTCCAGGAGGGGGGCGTGTGGGCAGGTCACGAAGGAGTCTTCGAGAAGGGCATATGAGACCACAAAGAAAGGGAGTTAAGGCTCTCCAACTTGCTGGGCCTCCTCCTAGTCTCTAGAGCAGGAAATTACGTCAAGTGTTTCCCGAACAGCTGAAGTCTGTTCGAAACCTCCTGGCATTCTCCACATTACCTCCAGGAAGCAGACGCTGAAGAATTTATTTGCAGCAAGAAACTGCGTGAGCTCTGCTTGCCTGTTGTCACCTGGGCAATGGCTACTCACTCTGGGAAGGGAAGACTGGGACCTTCTTAGCTCATTCGGATGTCCTGTTCAGTGTCCTAAAGGACATATCCTGAAGATGGGGCGTCTGGGTGGCTCAGTGGGTTAAGCCTCTGCCTTTGGCTCAGATCGTGATCTCAGGGTCCTGGGATCCAGCCCCGCATCGGGCTCTCTGCTTGGCAGGGAGCCTGCTTCCCCCTCTCTCTCTGCCTGCCTCTCTGCCTACTTGTGATCTCTGTCTGTCAAATAAATAAATAAAATCTTTAAAAAAAAAAAAAAGAAAAAAGATTGCTCTTCTGGGGTGGGGGGCTGTGTGAGACAGAGACAGAGAACGTGAAGAACATTCTTTGCCAGGTAATTTAGCCATGTCAGCAACAGCTTGCTAGTTACCTACTTATCCTCACTTAATCTTCGGGTGGGGTAAGGATGAGGTCAGCCTCTTCTGTTTTAGGCATCATTCTAGAACACGCAACCGAGGGAAAGTGAGAGCCACAGCCCACCTCTAGGGACTCGCTCTCTCCAAGGCCGGAGCCCGTAAATCTCCCAGGGCGGGGGTCCGCAGGCGTCCCGCCGCAGCCGGCCAAGTGGAAGCCTCCCGAGCACGTCCGCTTTGGGATGCCAGTGGGGTCACGGAACCACAGCCGCCTGGGAGCCGCCTGCGACTCTGGCGAGGAAATCCCCCCCCCGCCCGCCCCCGTCTCCTTCGAGAAAGGGCAAGCAGAATTACCGCAGCAGGAATCCCAGTGGGAAATGACGGTTGTTACCTCCAGAGCCAGCAGCAAGGCCTAGAAAGGAAACTAGCTCCCGAAGACAGTGACAGCTGATGACGCTGGGGACGGCCGGGACGGTTCCCTGCGTCCTACACAGTGAGGAACCACGCCCCCTGCGGCAGCGCGGCCTGGGATCCGACGCTTGCGAAGTGTGGGGTTTGCCTCGCAGGGACCTGGCTGTCAGCCGGAGGGCAAGGACACCGCCCACCCTCCGGGGCCACAGGGAAGCTGGACGTGAGGCCAGAGTAAAGCCCCGCCTGCCATCTTCTCTCCCCCGGCGGTGGCACCACGTTCCTGGTGCGCTTTGTCAGGATTTTGGAAGGACTGTCAACCAAATGCCAGTGTTTAGGGACAGCCGTTACAACTCCTGTTCAACAGAGTCCCGCCGTCAAATCACAGCCAACGCCATTGGTCTGAGGTCTTAAACTACTGCATGAATTGGGCCACTGGCTGGCTCAGTTCGTGGAGTGTGCAACCCTTGATGTCAAGGTCGTGTGTTTGCGCCCCACCTTGGGTGTAAAGATTAAGGGGAAGGGTAAGCCAAACTACTACATGAAGCAAACTCGGATGGTGACATTAGAAGAAGTGGGGGGCACCTGGGTGGCTCAGTCGGTTTAGAGTCCACGTCAGCTCAGGTCATGATCTCAGGGTCCTGGGCTAGAGCCCTGGCTCAGCGGGGAGTCTGCTTCTCCCTCCCCTAAGTAAATAAACAAAATCTTAACAAACAAACAAACAAACAAAAATCCACTACAGTGTGTAGGCAGTGAATTGTAAAGATCTATACCTCAAGTCTCTAGTATTTTGAAGATGGCTGCACTTCTGAGAACCTAATTTTCATCAGGCTATGAGCTCCTTTTCCCAAAAAGCTCCCAAGCACATATTGTGCACAATTTTCAGGGTTCACAGGCTCCTGCCTGGGTGGCTCAGTGGGTTAAAGCCTCTGCCTTCGGCTCAGGTCATGATCCCGGGTCCTGGGATCAAGCCCCGCATTGGGAATCTCTGCTCAGCGGGGAGCCTGCTTCCTCCTCTCTCTCTGCCTCTCTCTCTGCCTGCCTCTCTGTCTACTTGTGATCCCCATCTGTCAAATAAATAAATAAAGTATTTTTTTAAAAAAAGTCTGTCCTGCATTACAGGCTACTCAGGTTAAGGATTCCTATTCATGAAAAAAATGTACAATGAAATATTAAGATTTTAATCTATCCGGTATCCTGTATTTGTAAATTTTCCAAAATTAGTTATTACTTCTGTAACCAGGAAACATTATTTTACAAAGTTACCAAAAAGAAAGAAAAGGAGAAAGCTTCATAGTCACTAAATCTTTTCCCCAGAGGGACAGACACAATTGGTTGTGTCTAGCGCCAGGTCACTAGTCACCTTAAACTTTGGTCTAAATCAGAGCTTGATTCTACAGGTTTCCTGGTTTCTACATGTTTCCTCACATTTCTCCTGTATTCCAACAGTTGCGCCACCCAATTTTTTTCTTCAGGAACTACTGTCTATATACCAGACCTTGACTTCTCAGTTTGAGTTCAAAGTTTTCTTCTCCATCCAACCCTTCCTCATCTTCCCTTGTTTTTATGGTAAGTTTCCAGTATTTCTGCCTGAACCAGTTCAAGTTCTAAACATCAAGACTTGTTCAGAGAAGAAAATACAGTTTTGTTTTGCTGCCTCAGTGCGTTCAAGGAGCTTCCCATCCCTGGGAAAGGCCCATCTGTTGTTTGTAGGGACAAGTTGCCAAGCAAACCATCGCCAAGCTGGACTTGGGTGGCTCAGGTGGCAGTTCTCACAGCCAGTGAGAAGTTCCATGAGGGGGTGCTCCCAACTCTGCGAAATGGTGGGGGCAGGAAGAGAAGGCAGAGCTCTCCCTGGGGAGGCTACACGGGCTCCCCTCGGGTGGGAGGCACCGTTGGCAAAGCTAAAACCAGCCTTGAAAGGCCTGAGGGCTCACAAAACATCCAATTTTTGGATTGAATCCTATTGCTGAGTATAGAAATATATGCATGGGGCGTCTCATGTTGGCGAACAGCTGTGAACGATGAGAGAAACAAAACAGAAGGGCTGCCCGCTAGCTCAGTCTGTAGAGCACGTGACTCTTGATCTCGGGGTGGTTAAGTTCGAGCCCCAGCTGAGTGCAGAGATTACCTAAAAATAAAATCTTAGGGGAACCTAGGTGGCTCAGTCCGTTGGGCGTCTGCCTTCAGCTCAGGTCAGGATCCCAGGGTCCTGGGATCGAGCCCCACACTGGGCTCCTTGCTCTGCAGGGAGCCTGCTTCTCCCTCTTCCTCTGCCTGCTGCTCCCCCTGCTTGGGCTGGCTCTCTCTCTGTCAAATAAATAAAATCTTAAAAAATAAAATAAAATCTTAAAAAAGAGTAATACTACACTTACCCTAGAAGGTTAAATCTGTTCTGTGGCTAGAATACTACCTGACATGTCAATATTAATATAGTATTTACTATCTGTAGAGAAGTTATTTTATACTATTGTGCTATTTTGATGGCCAAGGGTCACGCATTCGGAAGAGGTAGCATTTGAACTTAGGCAGAGCTGACTCCTAATGACTGGTCCTTTCCACTGCCCATCCCGGAACTAGGATGGGGAAGGACATTCCTGGTTGTGAAAAGCCTGGGAGGAGTGCATGACTGATCGATAGGAGAGGGTTTGACGCATACAACTCCTACACAGTGTTAGGAAACTGTCCCAAATATTTAGGAGGAACTGGGCGTTTTAAGACACCAGAATAATGCTTTCAAGCTATGCCAGCAACGGGCCATTTAACATACAAATGCTCAAAATTAAATTGCTCTTCTGCCCTCGGGAAAAAAACCCCAAAACCCTATTTGATAGCTTGAGTGTCTTTTATCATCTTTATTAGCTGGGGTTATGAGACTTAGTGATTTTGCTAAACACTTTTCATGACACGTTCCCTTGGGGGAGAGGGGGCGAGGCAGGATTTGGCCAGGTTTTGTTCATCACAAATTAGGTCAACAGCCTGATCTCAAAAGAAAGCACCATTAATGACATGTTTCAAGGGCTTTCCAAATTCAGCGAGCTCGGTTTTGGCAAGCTCCAGCAGGGTGGAGGGACGCAAGGAGTAGCCAGCTTCACTTTTCTTAATGGCCTTCTGAACTCGGGGTTCTGTAATCTCACAAATGGTCCGACAGCCCAACAAACTGAAGATTTTGCTCCTAGAACTATTGGTAGGATGAAAAGGAACATACCGCTTTGGTGAACACCATTTTGGTTTTAACTGACCTGGTTCTTGGAAGCTCAAAAAAAAAAAAAAGCAATTTGAGGCCAAATGCTTAAGTAAAATCCTACTTAACACCAAAGATCTGCTGTAACAAGAAATTACCCAGTTTTTATTTTTTCAGTAGTGACGCAACCACAGAAAGATCAAGAGTGAGGAAATTATCCAACGACCTTAAGAAATGGAATGTTTATGTCCCACTTTGTTCCAAAAACAGTAGCTTGATAGGAGTTAAAGCTGATGCAATGTAGGAAGGTAAAGAATCAACACTTGGTACAGTGTTTTAACACTGACATTCAACCTTCAACCGTAGCTTTTAACTCTTAAGGATTTTTGCAACAAGCAAAATTAAGTGCTAGATTTTCCCTTGATATTTGCCTCATGAAAATTTAAGTGTTATCTTCCCATCCCTACTTACCTACTACAGACTAATACAAAATTGAAAGTTACGGGCAAAGGAGATTTATTAAAGTTTTTTTTTAACTTATTAAAGTTTTAAATGGGATTTAAAACTGATAGGCGCTACAACATGTGGTGCATTAATAAAAGCTGTTTAGACAACACTTTGTGAAAGAGGAAAAGGTTGGCGGCTGTAGAGCATTTTATCGGATTTTCAAAAATCACGCTGAATATGAAACTCGATCTCAGAAAATTTTATCCAGTTAGGTTCAATAAAAACATACAAATGCCTCCGTGGATTTGAACTCCAAGGAAACCAGCGTGCTAAAAATGCTATCTAAGTTAGGAAAGTGTATTTCTGGCCCTCAGCTGTCTCCTGTTACCTCACTACCGAGTCACGCTTTCCCTCTGAAAACGACAGACCTTACGCTTACCAGCGTGTGTTCCACTGGTCCCTCAGCCCACTAAGCCTTACATCTTGCAACAAAAACGTCCGGTCTCCAGGTTTACTTCCATGCTCTTTTTTCTCACATTCTCGATTTTGGGGTCCAGCATCTAAGGGACTTACCTTGGAGCAAGGGTAGGAGAAAAGTGCCGTGGAGCCAGTAGGTGGGACAGGGAAGGCGTCTGTGGAGTTCTCCGACTCCTCTTCTGCCTCCCCTTTGTGGAAGCCCTTGTATACAAAGAGCCGAGAAGACGACCAGGGCTCCCAGGAGCGCGGAGCTCGGGAGGACCAGGTGTAACATGGCTTGGTGCTCCAAATTTAAAAACTGGGGGCCAGGAGGTGTTTCAAATAAGCATTAGCCAAGGTACTATTTCTCCACCTAAGCAAGCATAAAATGTGTGTATTTTGTAGCGGCCACTTTAAAAGCCGGTTACCTGCAAAAGGCAAAACGTGCTCAGGCGCAGGTTGAACTGAAGGGGCTGACAATATCCTTACCTTCGCACTGAGACAAAGTCAACGGAAATCTGTTGCGTTATACTACCACTGACTTGCAAAACTAGCTTCTTTTACCGAATACAGTAGCCCTTTGTGGTCCTAACCTCGAATTCTCGTCTTTAACCCAAATGCCCACCCCCGCCCCCTAGCTCTGGAGCGTCTCTGGGAGAACAAGCCGGCGGGGCTGGCCGGTTTCAGCTGCGGAGGCCGGCTCCTCGCTCTCCCGCCCGCAGCGGAGGAACGGACAGGAGTGCTTTCAGGGTGCATTTCATTTGTCCTGACCTCTGGGGCACTTCGGCTAACCCTCCCTCTCCCCCGAATCCATTTCCTACACTGCTAATAGCATAACCATTCTTTTATTTTTTTCCAAGATTTTATTTATTTGACAGAGATCACAAGTAGGCAGAGAGGCAGGTGGGGGGGGGGGAGCAGGCTCCCCGCTGATCAGAGAGCCGGATGTGGGGCTCGATCCCAGGACCCCGAGATCATGACCTGAGCTGAAGGCAGAGGCCTAACCCACTGAGCCACCCAGGCGCCCCACCATTCTTTAGATTAGTGGCTTAACACCTAGACTGGACAGAAAGGGCAGATGGGGAACAAACTTAAGAGAGAAGCCACTGGATGCCACCCCTTAAACAGAACGTCTGGGTAAACCAACGTACTCCTCTGAAACCACGTTCAGCCTTGAAGTTTGGGAGAAATGAATGCTACCTGTAGCTCGAGGAGACCTGCAATTAAATTTAATATACATATATAGGGGCGCCTGGGTGGCTCAGTGGGTTAAGCCTCTGCCCTTGGCTCGGGTCATGATCTCAGGGTCCTGGGATCGAGTCCTGCATCGGGCTCTCTGTTCAGCAGAGAACCAGATTTCCCCTGTCTCTCTGCCTGCCTCTCTGCCTACTTGTGATCTCTGTCAAATAAATAGCTAGAATCTTTTAAAAAAATAATAGGCATATGCATTTTTTTTTTAATCCCATCTCTCTGGCCAGTGAGATTTAAGACGACCCCGGCTGAGGGTTTCTAGGAATTTTTATTCATTTTTCTATGAAAATTTCTGAAAAATTCTATTCTGACTAGCGTGTACAGAATATGACACCTGGAAGCGCCCACAGCCATTATTTACAAAAAAGGGAAGAAGCCTAGAGCAAAGCCAGAACTCAGAAGTGGGCAGGAAAAAAAGTCATCACCCTGGTATCCTTGACAGCCTCACCAAACTGACATCAAACGATATCTGCAACCAGAACCACACCTCTGCTTACTTTTAAGGGTGTGGGTCCCGGGCCCTTCACCTGCAATCTTAACTCCGAATCAGGGACTCCTGGGTGGCTCAGTGGGTTAAGCCTCTGCCTTCGGCTCAGATCATGATCTCAAGGGTCCTGGGATCGAGCCCCATATCGGGCTCCCTGCTCAGCAGGGAGCCGGAGCCTGCTTCCCCCCCTCTCTCTCTGCCTACTTGTGATCTCTCTCTGTCAAATAAATAAAGTCTTAAAAAAAAAAAAAACAGGGACGCCTGGGTGGCTCAGTTGGTTAAGCAGCTGCCTTTGGCTCAGGTCATGATCCCAGCGTCCTGGGATCGAGTCCCACATCGGGCTCCTTGCTCGTCAGGGAGCCTGCTTCTCCCTCTGCCTCTGCCTGCCATTCTGTCTGCCTGTGCTCGCTCGCTCTCCCTCTCTCTCTGACAAATAAATAAATAAAATCTTAAAAAAAAAAAAAAAAACAACTCCAAGTCAGAAAAAGCAGGACATAGGAACGGTGAAGTAAAGAAAAGGGTGGAATTTAATCTTTATTTACAGGACACTGCAAGAGAAGAGAGTCCACATAGAAATAAGAAACCCACTGGGAGGAGGAGCTTCATACAGTTTTTACAGTTTGGAACTGGTCAAGTAGAGTTTTGTTGTAAAAAGTGCTGCAATAACAAAACACATTTAAAAAGAGTTCTTAGTAGAGAAACAGTAAGACAAACTTCTACCAAACAAAGCACACCACAAACAACTTTCTGCGTCGGCTGTACAAGCTAAAAGTTAAAGGTCCCAGCAGTGCCATCCTGAACCTGGAACGTATAGCCTTCAGAGGTAGTTTCTGGCACAACATTCTGATCTTCCTCTTCCTGGAAGTATTAAAAAACAAAACCAAACGATATAATTCCGCAAACATAGCACATTTCCAGGCAGTAGTCTGCCGAGAAGTCTGTATTTACTCTTAAGGTCTTCATCTGCTTATCACACCTTTGATGCTGAATCACATTTCAGTATTTGGAATAGGGGAGGGAGGGCTGCTAAAACTGCCAATTCTGGAGCAGCTGGGAAAGGAAGATTCTGAATGGGCAAAGGAACGCTAGCACAACGGACATTTTCTCACCCACCCGTCACTTTTCAGTAGGAAATGGAAGACGGCCTATTTGAGGGGTTGGCCCACTTCTCCATCAACTCCTACACAAACTTACTCTGGAGATATTAAGTCCCTAATAACACTATTCATTCAAAACAGAGTGGGGATTTTTAAAAATCTTTAAAATTTCTAGTTAAAGATTACATGACCATCAAGTCAAACATTTAAGGAACAACTATGTACATCATGTCTTACACTAATATTTTGCCATATTTAACAAGGGCACAGGACTCATTTAAAAAATATAATGAAAAAAAATCTTAGGGGCTTGACTTTGTGTATTTCCCAAAATCTCGTTAACGTTATCATGTCACTCACCTCTACAGAGAAATACTTCTCAATCAAGTTTAATGAAGCTTTGTACACAGACTCATTTTCATGGTTTTGTAGAGCCTCGATTTTGTCCAAACCTCCACATTCTTCAATCATTATACTAAGTTTCTCGGTTTCACCTAGTTTCTCAGCAGCCTAAAAAAAGTCCAAGTTTACTGGAATTTACTGAAGGTTCTATTTTAATAAAAACAGTGTTCATGTTTGCATATTGATACATCAGACAACCACTTGAAAGTTCCTTCGACAATCCTATGAGATGGTTTTATCTCCAGTTTGCATTTTCTAAAAATTCAAGGAGATGAGATCTGTACTTGCTCAGCCAGATCTTACAGTAGTTCTCTCATTTCTGTGCATCAAAATCACCTGGGCAACTTTAAAAACACCACCATGTCCAGGTTCAGTGGGTCTGTGATGGGAACAAAAATTCCTCTTTTATAAGAGCGCCTCAGAGGCACCTGGGTGGCTCAGCTGGTTAAGCTCTGACTCTTGGTTTCAGATCATCATCTCAGGGGTCCTGGGACTGCGCCCCACGGTGCACTCAGCGCTCAGTCCGCTGAGATTCTCTCTCCCTCTCCCTCCCCCACAGGCTCTGTCTCATAAATGAATGAATGAGTGAACTAATACAGAAATAGAATCCTTTTTATTTACTTATTTGACAGACAGAGATCACAAGTAGGCAGAGAGGCAGGCAGCAGAGAGAGAGGGGGAAGCAGGCTCCCCGCTGAGCAGAGAGCCCGATGCGGGGCTCGATCCCAGGACCCTGGGATCATGACCTGAGCCGAAGGCAGAGGCTTAACCCACTGAGCCACCCAGGCGCACCAACAGAATCCTTTTTAAAAAGCACCTCAGATAACACCAAAGTGTAGTCAAGGCAGAGAACCATTGTCTAAGGGCAAATATGGCCTAAGGCGTGTAAAAATAAATTTTCCTGATTGGATTACTTGCTGATATCAAGAATGTATTAAGTATAAAAATGGAATTGTGGTTAGCTTTATTTATTTATTTTTAAGATTTTATTTATTTACTTGACAGGAAGACACCAAGAGAGGGAACACAAGCAGGGGGAGTGGGAGAGGGAGAAGCAGACTCCCCACTGAGCAGGGAGCCTGATGTGGGACTCCGTCCCAAGACCCTGGGATCATGACCTGAGGTGAAGGCAGACGCTTAATGACTGAGCCACCCAGGAGCCCCACCTTTTTTAAAGTCCTCAAACTTCAGGGTACATAAATATTTACATATGAAATAATTTATTTGCTTCAAAATAATTTAGAGGGTTTAAGTAAGGGGGAGTAGGAAAACAGGCCAAATGCTGACAAATTATTTATGTTGGGTAATGGATACACCGAGCATCATTATTCTAGACTTGACTTGACTCTTCTAGGTAAAATTTCCATAATCAGGAATTTAAAGCCATTAGGTAGGACCTACTTAACTCCAAGCACTGTGACAAAGTGCCACATGCTAGCATACTTGGGTTAATAGGAAGGGAACCAGAAGAAAAATAAAATTAGATAACTAAGTCATCAAAATTTAATTGCACCAAAAAAAAAAAATTTAATTGCACCAAAATTAAGTAGGACATTGGAGAATTAAAGATTTTTGGCAAAATAGATAGGAATGAATCGTGTCCACATATAGACTTGATTTCAATTCAGGTCATCCATTTGTCATCTCCTTTAAATCTCTTATAATCCCTTGTCACGTCTTACCAAGAGTGTGCCCCACATTAACAGCCTTTCTAATTCTGTGGCCTACTAAGGAAACTTAGCGGCCCTACCCTGAGTCTGGATATCATCAATTACCATCAAACCCCAATTCAAACGCTACCTTATGATTTACCTGAAAGATGTTGGAAATGGCATCCAGAATGACCAGAATAATTTTGGTATCCTTCGCAGTTAAGAGGTTCATCAATGGTTCTATTATGCCACAATGGACGAGGTATACAATCTGTTCAACTGTCCCACCACTTGTATAGTTGGTCACAGCCCAGACAGCTTCCTTTTGTGTCTTAAAGTCTGCCTAATAAACATAAGGAAACATAACAATTGTAAAAATAAGATCCCAAAAGTGCGGTTATAGAAAAATAAGGACTAAAACTACTGATTCCTTCCAACCTTAAGTGAAAGGGGTTACTGGCCACTATTTAACAAAGGACTTAGAACCCAATACTAGTTCATTAAGAATCTTATCAAGCACAGCTCTACCAAATGTCCATCCGTAAGTACTAAACAACCGTTGACTAAGTACTAAGACTTCATTACCTTAGAGAGAACACCAACGAGGAATGGGACTAGTCCGTGATTCACAACTTGCTGGATCTGGTCCTGGCGGCCAGCTGTGATGTTTGACATTGTCCACGTGGCTTCCTTCTGAATATTAGTTTTGGGGTTCGTTAGCAGGCTGGGAAAGACAGCAAGCGCTCCTGCATCTATTACAACCTGAGTCTGTTCATCTGTCCCAGTGACAATATTTCCTATGGCTCTTAGCGCAGGAGTCTGAAAAGGAAAAAAACAATGTTGATGCCAACGGTTATCTTTTATTTTTTCCAGCACTGCTCAAAAACTCTACACCCTAAAGGTTTTGACAAGTCAGAGGCTCCTCGCCGCCTAAAACAATGTGTCGACGCTAGTATCAACTGACCATGCTTCCTATGGTTTGTATTCTTGTTGGAAAGTTACAACTTACCACAATGGGCAATTCAGCAGCTCCTAGAAGCTTCACAAGCTGGGGCACAACTCCTGTTTTCACGACCATTTCAATCCGTTCATTTGGACCATCTGTCAGGTAGGAGATGGCCCAGCAGGTATCTGCTAAGACCTCTGGATCATCGTGATGCAGGAGACGAACTAAGGTAGGAAGAATCTGCTCGACGGCGTCTAGCGGGGGTGCGGGGTTCTTGTTGCGACAAAGGTTTGAAAGTGTCCAAGTAAGGTTACGTAGGTAGCCACACTAAGGGGAAAGAGAAGCGCAATGAGAGGTCCCTCTATACTTTGAGAGGGCGCAAAAAATTAGAATCAAGAGTGAGTAACCTGACTTTGGTCGTAACTTACTGCTAACGATGACATATCGGGAACCGCGAGGAGAGCCAGAAGCGGATCAACGGCACCATACTTGATAACCAAGTCTCGAAAAACGGAACCGTCACCTAAAACAAAGAGGCAAGGTTAATCAGAATCTACTTGTCTAGCGCCACCCATGTTCAGTGACAGAGCGCACCAGTGTCCTCACACAAAGACGATACTCCCGGAAACTCCTTCGTCTACTTACGAGACGCCACTGGCACCCCTCACAAGCACCAGAAGCAAGCTTAAATCTTAACACACAGGTCCCTATTACTTATGACAACCTCAGTGTGATTAGAGACAGAAGAATTTTAAACCGAAGTACCTGCAATGTTTCCTAGAGCCCACACAGCCTGTTCGCTGATGTGGGCGTGGGAAGATGCCAACAGGGAAATGAACGCTGGGACGGCGCCTCCGTCGACCACAGCCTTGGTCTGTTCTGATGTCCCGGAAGCAATGTTGGTGAGAGCCCAAGCGGATTCAAACTGAATGGGACTACAATCAGTTCTGCCCAAGAAGGACACAAATTTTGGAATCAAACCAGCCCGGATTATGTTGTCTATGGGGGGCTGCTTTTCCCGAGAAAGCAGTTTCCTAGGGGAAACAAAAGTTGAACGTGATTAACAAGAGAAGTCTGTTAACTTTAAAAATCAATTTCAAATGCAATTCAAGGCTTTAGAACTTGAGATAGCCTCTTAGTAACGTACTAAATGTTGAGATCTCCTGGGATTTAAGCGGAGATGAACAGACTGGTTGCACGGTGCTGCGACACGTGGTGTCCTGAACTATCTTCTTTCCAGAATTGAAATATTACCAATCATGCAAATTAGCCTCCTCTCTGCATCCCCATAAACTTTAGATCTTGCCACTTTAAAACTCTGACACAATTACACTACCATTGTTAATTTGTGTTTCCCTAACTACCAGTGAGTTTAAGTATCTTTTCCTTTATCACTTGTTACTTGGATTTGTTTTGCAGCACACTGTCAATCTATAGAAATTATTACTTCTTTGTTATGGATGTCACAAATATTTGTATGTGGCAGAAGGTAAGAGTAAATGCACCATTTTAAATGAATGTGCCAATCCCACCTACTGAATAATTCTTCCATTCTCTGATGCCAAGTGGAAATGCCACCTTGACAAAAACTTTGTAATCTACTTAAAAGGTTAACAAAAGGTTAACAGCGATTATCACTGGGGGTGAGCAGGACTTCTGGCAACTGTGATTTACGCAAAATCACAGTTTCACCTAAGGGAAGAGTCTAATGAAAACAGACCTATGGGCAACTTAACCTTTACTTTTCCCATGCCCTCTGTCTGTCTCTTTCCCACCAAAAAAAAAATCCAAAAGGGCTGCTATCTTAGGTTACTCGTGCTTTGGCAGAAAAGACTTACCTAGCAGCTTGAGTAGCCTGGAGCTGGCTTTCCAAATTGTTGCTATTTATGCCCTTGACAATGTCATCAACCGACCAATTTACAGTGCCCTGCGAGGAGACAGTAGTATTAATTTCCCAAATCATTTTTATCATTTTTAAGATTAAATACAAACAATAAGCTCCCTACTTGCCATTGTGAAGACATTTTTAGGTTTATAATCAGTTACTAAAAAGTTTAGCCTTACATTTAATTTTGGCTATTAAATATTTGTTCTTTCATATACGGGACAGGGCTCAAGTTTGGTATATGACTCCCCGGAATCTCCAGTTAAGGAGAACCATCCTAGCATTTTGTCACTAAGAGAGGAGACGGTGAACAATTTAGTAAATGAAATTAGGGCAGTATGGAGGTTGGTCCTACATTAGTCTCAATCACTTGCTTTCAGATATGCTGTTAGGGAGAAAGGGATGGAGTTATGTGGGCAATGTGCTGGGGATTTTCATATCTCAGCTTACAATCTAAGCATTTCCACAGTGCAGTGCTACAAAAATGTTTCATGTTGTAATCGCAGTAGAAGGGTTTGAGAATCGGTGCTATAGTTGACTCAAAAAGACAGCATCCCCTTTCCCATAGGAAAAGTTGTTACAACTTAACAAGGAAAATGCGAAAAAACAGATAACCATAAAACAAATGGTGACTATTCATGTTCTGTTAGCATTTACTCTCCATCTTTAGTGCACAGCTGGGATGCTCTGGGAATTCTGAAAAGGGAACATTTTTCCTGCTAGGTTGACCAAGGAGTGCTATAAGAAGATAGGATCTGAATACAGTACTCTAGAAATAGCACTTAGTACTATTCAGTGGGGGAAAAAAAAAATTGAGGCACTAAAGTTTCCCAGTATCTTTGAAAGATAAAAAAGATAAACTGAAAAATCTAAGATTGATCTAATTTACAAAAAAAAATTTTTCAAACAATATGGATTTTTTTAAAAAGGGTTTTATTTATTTATTTGACAGAGAGAGATCACAAGTAGGCAGAGGTGTGGGGGGAGGGGCGGCGGGGGTAGGGAAGCAGGCTCCCTGCTGAGCAGAGAGCCGGATGAGAGGCTCAATCCCAGGGTCCTGCTCAGCAGGGATCCTGCTTCCCCCCTCCACCCTTGCCTGACTCTCTGCCTACTTGTGATCTCTCTCTCTGTCAAATAAATAAATAAAATCTTAAAAATTAAAAAATAAAATAAAACTACCAAAGTTTTTAAGCAAAGAAGACGTCTAAAGCAGTATTTTATTTTGTTTAAGATTTTATTTATTTATTTGACAGACAGAGATAACAAGTAGGCAGAGAAGCAGGTAGAGAGAGAGGAGGAAGCAGGCTCCCCACAGAGCAGAGAACCCGATGTAAAGCAGAGGCTTTAACTCACTGAGCCACCCAAGTGCCTATAATGCAGTATTTTAAGACTATGTTTAGGTAAATAGTATGTAGCACAGAATGAAAGGAAAAGATAAATTAGAAGACCACTGAAAATATTTCAGGAGGGAAAAGATTTGAACAGAGCTGGCTGACAAGCACAAGAAATAGGGTACATCAAGGGGTGCCTGGGGGGCTCCGTAGGTTAAGCCTCTGCCTTCAGCTCAGGTCACAGTCTCGGGGTCCTGGGATCGAGTCCCGCATTCGGCTCTCTGCTCTGCGGGGAGCCTGCTTCCCCCCTCCCTCTGCCTACTTGTGATCTCTCTCTCTGTCAAATAAATAAAAAAATATTTGGGGAAAAAAAAATAGGGTACACCAAAAAAAGCCAGAAAGTGATTGCTTCCAGACACACTAACTTTCAGTTAACACTGGAATGGCCAGTTGCGGACTGAACTGGTGGCTAGAAATGCAGGGAAACCTGAAGGGAGTTTAGAGCTAAAAGAGACCTTGGAATCGGCTTCAGCAGATTATGGAGAGTGGGCAGGAAAGAAGACAACGTAACAGAATTATTGACTGGGAACATAAAAAAAGCTCTTCACAGAGTCCATAGTTAAAACCATTAGGCTAGGAATGTTATTTAAATTTCTTTCTTGCTTTTAGTAGGCTCCATACCCAGTGTGGAGCCCAGTGCGGGGCTCTGGGCTCACAAGCCTGAGATCAACACCTGAGCTGAGATAGAGAGTCAGATTCCTAAGCGGCTGGGCCAGCCAGGCGCCCCTTATTATTTAAATTTCTAAGAAAAGCACCATATTGATTTTGTGGGTTTGCCGTAATTCATTATCTAAAGTATATATTTACCTGGTTGTTGCGATTTTCCTGCAGTGGAGAGGTAGCATCATCGGGAAACGAGCTTACATTTCTCCTTTTCAGCATCTGGTCATCCTTCTTCGCTTTCCTCAGCTCCACATTAACTTCTATTCGACGCCGCCTCATTTCCTTGGAGAAAGATAAACCACTTCACCTACTATATCAGTTTTTGCTGCTAAGTGAGGACATTTATTTCAAATTTCCTCAAAGCTCTGATTCCTTCCCAAATAGCTTTGCATTTAAAAAATACCATAGGAAAGTAACAGAAGGTACTCACTGTACTGTCTTTCCCCTTGTTCTTGAATCTGTTAAGGCGGGCAGCTGGTGAATTAGCATTCTCGTTGGTGGACATGGTTATGAGACAAAGGGAGAAAGCTGTAAGATGGAGAGAAAATAAAATTCCCTTTTATCATTCTGCTTTGTCGATAAAAGCATTCACAGAATTATCGAGCATATACTGGATGCACACTTGTCTATTACAGGAGCAACTTCCTTTTTCAGCACCATGAAATAGCGAACTGGCCAGACAGTATTAGTCCCCTCCCTTCGGAAGTACTTTGACTTCCTGGAGCAGTGCTGTCCATCAGAAACAGAAAGCACACTGTATAAATTTAAATTTCCTAGTAAGCACATTTTTCAAAAAAGCAAAAAGAAACTAGTGAAATTAATTTTAAGCTATTTTATTTGACCCAACACATCCAATAATGTTCTCATTTCAACATGTTACATAGTATTTTGAGTTACTGAGATATTTTACACTTTTTTCATACTAATTCTCCAAAATCTTGTGTGTACTTTAGGCTTACAGCATATCCTGGTCCGGACTAGCCACATCGGCTGGGTGAATACCATACTGGACAGTGCAACTAGACTATTTCAATTAAGTAGTTAATTTTAGGAGAAGTGGAGGAACTGAGCTCACAGTTAAAACCCATGTCCTAGCAGCAATAAATCCATATCCCGGAGGCTCTCTCTATTGTCTTTAAATGGCCAAAATAGGTAGATTCTCCACGCCTGAAAATGAAACATTTGACTCATCATCACATTATGGAGTCTCCCCCAACATTTTGTGTCACCACTGAAAACTCGAGACACAGTTCTGCATCCGCAGCATCTCGCCAACATTTTCATTTGCAGGAATTTCGAGTGGATGCATTTAATCAGACGGTGATCAACTGTCCTTCCTTCAGACTGAGATCTTTAAGAGCGATCGCCAAAAGGGGACAAAGTACAAATCCTCCTTTTAATTCGTTATCTTTCATTCCGTGATGTTCTTTTCCGACGCTGTGTCACAGCCAGCCCTGGGCCTACGTGTTAAGAGACAGTTCTTCCAACTGCCACCCCCATCTCCAGGCCCTGCCCCTGCCCCCCACCCGGGAAGATGCAACGGGGAAACCGGCGGAGGACGGGCCAGAGGCGCCGGGCCGTCTCCCGGGACTCTCGCCCTCGGGCCGCAAGGATTTTCCCGGCAGCGACGCGCCAGAGGTCTCGCCGAAGTTCGCAGAGCCTCGGCGCCCTAAAACCCAAGCACTCTCACCGCGGAACACCCGCCTCGTCAACGAACGACGCCCCCGGGGCCTCGCCAACCAGGGAGGCCAGAGTCAGGTCGGGCGTGTGCTCCCGGCCTCCCCTCCCGCCACCCGCAAGCGGAGGGCGGCCTGCACGTCCGCCGTTATCACTCGGGCCGGGCTCCGGCCTGAGTTCGTACCTACACGGCCGGCTCAGGCTTCCACGGGAGGCGGTCCGGGACGCGCAGGCTGCAGGTCAGCTGCCCTCAAAACGTCCACCACGGATCACCCCAAAGACGGTGTGGCTCGTGCAGCCAGCCGGCGCGATTTAAATTTCCCGGTGTCCCCGCATTCGGATTGGCCAGTTCGAGCCTACGCTGCATGCCCATTGGCGAATTTAAAAAACACGTTAAGTTGGGGGGGGGTAAGTCACAGGGCCAAGAAGAAGAGATGATAGCATCGCGAGATATGGGAGCGGCCGGGCAATCCCAGAAGGCTTTGCAGTTGGGTGAAGAAAGACTCCAGATCCCGGCATGCAGCGGGTCAGTTCTCAGCACCTGGGGCCTAGGCAGAAGGCTTATGCTAGGGACGTCGCTTGTAGGTTCTTTGCCCGGGCGGCTGCTTTAACCATAGCACCACAGCTGACTTCCAAAATAATTTTCTTAAAAATCTTGATAAAGAGGAGGTGGGTTATAAAAAAAAATCTTGATATGGAAACATATTGCTAAGAGTTTTCTCCCTGATAGGACACAGTAGGAACTTGGTAGGGGTTTCTGGCCATTATGGAAGGAAAGGTTAAGGCAGGTTTGTGTTGCATTTTTTAGTTCTTTTATTTTTTTAGCTTGTGTCATAAAAGACTGCATAGAAGCCACAAATCTGGTAATAAAAGGTTTCTCCACTCTTATTTTTAAATACTTTCAAATACAGAAGAGCTGCAAAACTTTACCCAGATTTGCCAAATGTTAACATTTTGCCACATTTTCTATTTCTCATGTATATACACACATACACACACACAAGCGTGGGTGTGTAAAAGTAACATGTAAAAGACATATACGTATATACATTTGAACCAACCAAGTATAACTTACAGAAATTCTGTCCCTTAACCACTGTATACTTCAGTGTGTATCTCCTGATGACATTCTCTTATATGACCAACCACAATCATCAAATTCAGGACAAATGTACTTTTTTTTGTTTTGTTTAAGGATATTTTTAAGGTTTATTTATTTACTTGAGAGAGAGAGAGAGAGAGCACAGAGGGAGAAGCAGACCCCAGCTGAGCAAGGAGCCTGTTGTAGGCTCCCAGGACCCTGGGATCAAGACCTGAGGTGAAGGCAAACGCTTAACTGATTGAGTCACCCAGGTGCCCCTTTAAGGATTTTTTTTTTTAAGGTTTTTTGTTTTTCTGTGTGTGTGTGTGTGTGTGTGTGTGTGTGTGTGTGTGTGTGTGTGTTTTAGTAATCTCTACACCCATCCTGAGGCTCAAACTCATGACCCTGAGATCAAGAGTTGCATGCTCTACTCACTAAGCCAGCCAGGGACCCTAAGACAACTGAATTTTGATGCTATTATTTATTATACAGTCTGTATTCAAGTTTTTGCTCAATTCAAGCCAATTGCTCTGGTATGTTCTATGCTGTATTTTACACTTTTCTGAAAATGTTTGCATTTTCTTGCATCACAAATGGTTATCAGAGCATCAGACTTAAAGATCTGTTTTCTTTCTGCAATTTTTCTGTATTCTAAAAATGGTATTTTTAGAAATGTTGTATTGGTTGTATTTATTACTATAAATAAATTCAAACATTGAACATTATTGTAGGCATTTTTGCAAGCCTCACTCATTGTGTAGCAGTCGTGGGGCTCACTGGGAGTTGGTTCTGCTCCCACATACTCAGTATGATCCCATCCCCCTAACTGCAAAAATGTGGAAAGAATTCACCCCTAAACCAGTCCTTGCTAGGGATTCTCTTGGCTACTATGAATGGTTCAGGGAAGCATATGACCTAAATTCATTCAGTTGGGAAGCCTATGTCTTTTGTTTAATGACTCGAGATAGGAAAGCAGGCTCTGTTCTTCTGGACTGGGGGATGTGAGTCCTAGAAATTTGAATAGGACAATTGTAGAGAAACCATGAAAACTGATCAACAGCCTGCCCTACCTCTGAAGGTTGTAATTATATAACTTTGCAATTATGTCACCCGACAAACTTTGTTTTTAAGCTAGTTATATTGAGTTTTCTTTTGCTTGAAAATATGAAGTACTATTTGCCCAGAAGTGTTCTAAGTGTTTTATGTATATTAATACATCTAATATTCACAACTCTGTGTTGCAGTATTATTAGTACCTGTACCATTTCACAGAAGAGAAGACTGAATTAAGAGTGGTTAACTCACTTGTCCAGGTTCACACAGCCGCTAAATGGCAGACAGCAGTCAGACCCATGCTTCCATGCTCTCACCCACTATTCTGTACCCTCACCTGAAAACACCTGAAACAGAAATAAGATGTCCAAAGTGAAAGTTGCCTTTGAAAGACACAATGTTGTCCTGGGGGTACCATACACCCTCTACTCTTAGCTATTATAGTTTGGAGGGAGATTCAGGAGAGGGCCTAGGCCAATCAGTACATTCCATTCCCAGACCCAGGGATTGGTTTGGTGATGAATATGTAACACAACAAAATAAAATACTTACTGAGGCCTTTAGGTGTGAGATATCCTCTCTCTTACATAGGACTGTGTGTGCTGGTGGCATGAGCCTGAAACTTTGCTGCTTTCAGAGAAGAAAATCCAAGAGTGTCTATGGCTAAATAATCATAGTTTGTCTCTCAGTCATTCTTTCAAGTAAAAACCATTTTCCATGGAAAAAGCAGTTACTTTAGCTTGCAACTCAACATCATGCAATTTCTTTCCCTCAAAAGACTGCCCATTGTGGGGTGCCTGCCTGGATCAGTCTCTGAAGCTTGCAAATCTTGATCTCAGGGTCCTGAGTTCCAGTCCCACCATAGGGACTAAATGTCTAAAACTGAAATGTCTTTTCTAAAGGGGGGGGGGGGCAGGGTCCTGGGATGGAGCCCACATCAGGCTCTCTGCTCAGCAGAGAGCCTGCCTCACCCTCTCTCTCTCTCTCTGCCTGGCTCTCTGCCTACTTGTGATCTCTGTCAAATAAATAAATAAAATCTTTTTTTTTTAAATGTTTTATTTATTTATTTGACAGAGAGAGATCACAAGTAGGTAGAGAAGCAGGCAGAGAGAGGGTGAAGCAGGCTCCCTGCTGAACAGAGAGCCCCACGCGGGACTCGATCCCAGGACTCTGAGACCATGACCCGAGCTGAAGGCAGAGGCCTAACCCACTGAGCCACCCAGGCACCCCAATAAATAAAATCTTTAAAAAAAAAAAAAAGTGGTGGGGGAGACAACGATTGTATTTTGGTATGTGATAGAAGTGATTCGTGTATACTTCCCATTTTGTCATACAAAAATATTAAAAAGATACATCCTGAATTGTTAATACAATTGATATTTCTTACAGCATCAAGGCCGTTCTGAAGCGAACCTGCTACCTCCACCCCCTTTGGCAGTGTGCGAACATGAAGGATGACTATTACTAGCTTGGTTCCACTACCTTGAATCACTGAGGTGTCAATTTTACCCACTGTCATTTCTCTACCACCAGTGCTAAATGATTAGTGAATTGTTATTTACTAATAACGTCCTAATTTTCATTAAAAGCATTTCCTTAATGACTCAGGGTTTACAAGTACGAAAACATGTGACATACGACACACATATATGGAAGATTTGAAAGATACACACCTAAATGTTAACAGTGGAAAGCTCCACGTGGTAGAATTCTGGTCAATTTCAATTTTCATCGTTTGGCTCACCCATGCTTTATACAATTCTGCAATGAACAGGCGTTCAGTGTCTAAGGAGAAAACGAAATTGTGCATTTTTAAAAATCACGAACACAGCATCTTCACATGCTGTGGAACCCAAAAGTCTCTGAATCTTTATCCAAGATCCAGGTTAGGATAAAAACAAACAAAATCCCTATTGTTTTGTATTGACGGACCCTTTAAACCGGAGATAAAGAAGAGACGGGGAGAAAAATGGACGTTAAACGAGTGAGGGAGAAGGGCAGATTTGGGGGAGAAAAAAAAAACTTGTTCCCCTGGGATCCCCCAACAGTCCCCAGCATATAATAGTTTATGACAACGCTGCACGCTGAGTAACTGCGGGAACGAAAGGGAAGGAGGGGCAGTAAGGGACGGGAAGGTAGTGGGGTGTGTAGGTGCGGGAGGAGCTCAGGCTCTGCAAGAACCGGCAGCAGGACGTCCCAGGAAACTTTGCAAAATGCTGACGCCCGGGCTCAGGTAAACAGAATTAGAACAGAGGTAACACAGGCGTTGGAATTTCGTCCAAGTTCTCCCAAGTGCGCCTTACTAAAGCACAGCCAGGACAGAGAACCCTCCGAGGAGAACCCCGCAGGCAGAAAGCCGCCCAGAAGTTTCCGCGTGCCAGCCACGCAGCCCACGGGCAGGGACGGCCACGCGCAGGCGCACGGGGACGCGGACGACGGGCGACAGGGTGGGCGGAGGGAGCAGGGGGGCGCAGGCGCGCGCTGCAGCCGCTGGGGGCGGCTCCCAAACCGCTCCGCGCCAGACGCGAGGCCGCCGAGCGCAGGGCGGGGCGGGGCGCGATGATGGCATCGCGTAAGGAGACGGTGTGAGAACCCGGATCCTGTGGTGACCCAGTGGCCTAATGGATAAGGCATCAGCCTCCGGAGCTGGGGATTGTGGGTTCGAGTCCCATCTGGGTCGCACGGAGATCAGTTTTGGCGGAGGGAGAGGCGGTAATGGGCGCTGAAGGCAAGGAAGTAGATTTTGAATCGTGATTCTTTCGCGGCCCTAACAGCGATCTCGAGAACAACTGTATTTACAAATTAGGAAATGCATGTACGCGATTTAAAAATACTGCGATTGAGACTTCGCAAGTGAAGGCGGAGTTTTGGCACAAAACACAAGAGCGTAACTCTTGCTTAACTTACACTTTTTTTTTTAAAGTAAAAAAATCCTTAGGAAGCACGAACTGCCGACAGAACAGACGGCATGCCCCCATGTTGTTTCCCTTTTCAAGCTTAGCTTCCCGGTGGGCAGCCACACCTGCAAAACTTTCTCCCTATCCTTGTCTTTAGGGCTGGCTCCGAACATCTATTTTCAGTACTAAGGAGAGTTTATAGGGAAACAGCCATGCTGTTGCAACGGACTTATATAATAAACATATGTCTTGGTTTCTACCCTAAAGCCTGGTGAACAACACACTGTAGTTAAGATATATGGTTTGGGGGTATGTGTAGGTGCGCATGTGTTTGACTTGCCAATTAACGTAATAAAAGAAATACAGACTTTAAGCTTTTCAGACCAGTTCAGTTGACCATCTTGAAAAGTTCAAACCTTTCTTGCAAAACTCGTGCAAGAGGACCATCCCTGAGTGAATTCCTACTCTTTAAAAACAACTAAATACAAAACGCAATATGCTATCCTGGATTTGAACCTGAAAGAGAAAAAGGACGTCAGGAGGAAAAACAGTGTGGAGCTTAGTTACTTAATTACTGAGTAGTATGCCCACGTTGATTCCTTCCTTCTGTCAAATATACATGGCGGTGTAAAATGTTAACATCAGAGGACACTAGCTGAAGGATACATGGGAGCCTTCCGTTCCGTCTTTGCAACTTCTCTGTAAATCTGACATTATTCCTAAATTAAAACTTTTTTAAAATTAAAATAAAAAGTATTTATTTGAGAGAGAGAGAGAGCACGTGTGAGCACAAATGAGAGGGGCAGATGGAGGGGAGAGAGAATCTCAAGCAGACTCCGTGCTGAGTGTGGAGCCCAGTGGGGGCTTGATTTCATGACCCTGAGATCAGGACCTGAACTGAAACCAAGAGGCAAACCCTTAACCCACTGTGCCACCCAGATGCCCCCCAAATTAAAATTTTATTAAAAACTAAACAATCAGTGGAGAAAGGTAACTGATACCCTTTTTAAGATTAGGAATGTAGTGCTGCATTTTAATTTTTTATTATTTTTTTAAGTTTGACTTGTTCATCTGAGAGAGAGATACACACATAGAGAGGGTGACCAGGGGGAGGAACAGAAGGAGAGGGGGACGGGAGGCAGACTCCCCGACAGGGCCCAGTCCCAAGATCTGAGATCATGACCTGAGTCAAAGTCAGACCCTTAACCGATGGAGCCACCCAGAGCGCCCCCTAATACTGAATTTTTAAACCAGAACACATTGAGAAATAAAGAAGATCAGGGAATAACTCAGCATCTGGGGACATTGAACCGTGACAATACCCCCCTGGTTCCCAGAGGCAAGATCACTCTCCTAACAGAATACCCATGCCCGAGGACTGGGCAGGACAAATTTCTCACTGGTTCTCTGCCCTTTGGACTTTTGACTGGTCTGCTTAGGCCTCCGGTGTGATCCCCTGATTCTCCCACCCCACTCCTCTCCTCCAATCTCCTCAGCCTCGCTCCTTCTCTAAGGTAGATGTTTTGAGGCTCGCTCACCAGGGTTCATTCAGCTCAGGTCATGATCCCGGGGTCCTGGGATCGAGCCCCATGTCAGGCTCCCTGCTCAGTGGGAAGCCTGCTTCTCCCTCTCCCACTCCCTCTGCTTGTGTTCCCCCTCTCGCTGTGTGTCTCTCTCAAATAAATAAATAGACTCTTTAAAAATAAATAAATAAATTTCACTTCACTTCAACCCTTTAAAAAGCAACAACAAAAGCAAATTCCACATTTTCTTGTTCTCTCACCTCTGTCAGCTCCCCCATTCCTGTGTCAGATGCAGAATTGTCCCTCCTCCAGTTACAACCCAATCCCTTTCTCTGACTTGGCTCTGAACCCATCCCGTCTCTCCTCAGGAAACTGGTCCGGCACTTATAGACATTCAAAAGATATAAGCCCATTAATTGCCTTCTCCCCTGTGCCTTTCGCTTGCTGTATTACCTCCACTGAGCCCAGAAACACTCTACAGTTTCTCCATTCCTTAAAAGCTCACCCTTGGAGGTGCCTGGGTGGCTCAGCGGGTTAAAGCCTCTGCCTTCAGCTCAGGTCATGATCCCAGAGTCCTGGGATCGAGCCCCACATTGGGATCTCTGCTTGGCAGGGAACCTGCTTCCTCCTCTCTCTCTCTGCCTGCCTCTCTGCCTACTTGTGATTTCTGTCTGTCAAACGAATAAATAAAATCTTTAAAAAAAAAAAAAAAAAGCTCACCCTTGGTCCTCGGCATCTCATGTGAGTCCTGGGCGTCCTCCCTCCCTATAGCCAGGGGCCTTCCAGAGTGGTCTTCACGTGTCCAGGGTCTCCGTTTACCCCACCTGCCATACTCTCCTCACTCTCCTGCTGATGGGCAAACTTCTTCTCAAAGGTGACCTCTTAATTGGCACTTTTTTAAAGATTTATTTTTATTTATTTAGTTGAGAGAGAGAGAGAGAGCACATGCACACAGGTGGGGGGAGGCAGGCAGAGTGAGAGAGAGAGTCTCAAGCAGACTCCCCATCGGAGCAGGGAGCCCAACACGGGGCTCGATCTCACGACCCCTAGATTGTGGCCGGAGCCGCAATCAAGAGTTGGATGCTCCACCACCAGGCGCCTCATTTACTGGCAAATTTAAGAAACACCTTTCCAGTCCTTATCTTGCTTAACTTTACCCCAAAGATTGAAGTTCCTGACCAGTCCTTCCTTTTTTTTCTTTTTTTTTAATATGAGTAATTTTTTTTCTTGTTACATAAACTATTTGCTCAACACGGGGCTTGAACTCACAACCTTGGCATGCTCTATGGACTGAGCCAGCCACGTGCCCCAATCCAATCAGTCCTTCCTTGTTGAAACACACTCTTTGCCCAGGCTTCCAGAAAATCCCATTTCCTCTGTTCTCCAAACAACTTCTTTTCAATCTCCTTTGCTAGTTCCCTCTAGGTGCCAACAATGGAAACAAACCAGCTCAACCGAGTCAAAACAAACGATAATTCATTGGAAAGACACGGGGGAAGGGTGCCACTAAGTAGCAGGGCGAAGCTGGACAGCCAGGCTCAGGGACTGGCAAGAGTCAGGGACACACCAATGGCCCCCCAAAAGCGAGGAACTGAGAACACAGCGACTCTGAGAACCAGAAACCTCTGGTCAGGAGGCCACCACTGCTGTCATCATGGGCACTTTTCACACAGCTAGAGCCTCTGACAGTTCTCTTCGTCCATTTGCCCCAGGATCAAGGTTCCGGCCAAATGTTTACAACTGCCCAGCTTGGATCAAGGACCTTTCTCCTGTTGACCCATGGGGCCACAGAGGAATTAACACTCCCATCAATTTTTCCCTTAATGCGAAAGGTAATTCCTCAAAAGGAAAAGAGACATGGGTGCTACAGAGCCATTGAAACACCAACACCTCTCCTCACCAAGAATTTGGTACATTTTGTTCCTAGTGATCCTTATTAATTGGTCTACTAATACTGTTGATTTTAGGTGATGAGACCAGGATTTTCTTTTTCCCCTCACTGAACTTTGTTTAAATGGATCTCAAAATCCTGTGACAGATTTTTTGGTCAAGTTGTTTCCATTAAAAATTACTGATTTTAATGGTACCTGGGTGACTCAGTGGGTTAAGGGGCTGGCTCTTGATTTCAGCTCAGGTCATGATCTCAGAGTCATGAGATTGAGCACTGCAACAGTAAAAGTAAATAAATAAATAAATAAATAATGCTGATTTTATTTTATTTTATTTTATTTTAAAGATTTTATTTATTTATTTGAGAGGGTGGGGGAGGAGCACAAGGAGAGGGAGAAGCTTCAGTTATACTTACTTCTGTTGTAGCACTGACTGGAGCAAAGGGAACCACCATGCTAAGTTTGAAAACACCAATGTCCACATGGCCCGCAGGGACAGTACCCATAGCCCTAGTTTTGTAGATGTCCCGAGGGGGGCAGACACAAGAGCTTGTCAGTTGCATGAGCTGGTGACAGGATGCAGTCCGGAGCGTCAAGCATCATGGTTCCACTGCCATTGCCTTTTTACAGGTGATTTTCCATCCCTCGAACCAACTTGGTTCCAGCGTGCTGTCACCATTCTAACCAGAAATTGGCACAAATGTCACTGTGTTAGGGTTGTAACCAATTTCCTTAATGTAGATGTAGCTTTCCTTAATGTCTTCCTCATATCTCTTCTGGCTGTCAGGAGGCTCCAATAGAATCCACTTTGCTAACACCAACAATTAGTGGGTTTGCACTCCATGTGGAATCTAGAAGCGCTTGTGTGCAGGTCTGCCCATTCTTGGAAGTACCTGGTGCAAATTCACCAACCCCAGCAGCAGCAATCAGGGTGGCAGAGTCAGCCCATGAGATATGTCTGTGATCGTGTTTTTGATTAAGTCTGTGTGTCCTGGGGCATTAGTGATGCTAACAGGACACTTGCTGTTCTTGAATATTCCACAGATAGATCAATGACGATACCACACTCAGCTTCCCCTTTATCCACGACCCAGGCAGGGTTGAAGGACTCCTTTCCCATCTCAGCAGCCTCCTTCTCAAATTTTTCATTGGTTCTTTTGTGGATCCCACCACGTTTGTAGATGGCCGGTATCAGTACACCTGTCTACACATCCAGCGAAGGGGATGTTGATGTCTTTTCCTTTTCCATTGTGGCCTGGATTTAGTGGTGGATTTCAGGACATCTGTTTCCTGGCAGCGAACCTGTTGCAAATAAATAAATAAATAAATAAACCTAGATTGTGAATTTTTAAGAATTATAGACTCTAATCATTACATTTCAGTATACAAAGAGTGTCCTTGACATTATACAAAAATAATCTGGCCCCAAATGTTAATATTGCCCAAATCTAAGAACCCCGTTAAAGGCTTGACAAACAGAGCGGTCCGAATATATTATTGATGGGCCTCAAGAAAAACATTTCAAGGCTCCATCCATTGTCCCTGTTTTTATCATTTTTCCTTTGTCCCCAAGCAGTCTCAGGAACAAACTGAAGAGTATGTCAAAGGGTGCTTTCAAGTAGACAGCTGGGTGCAGGGGGTGCCTGGGTGGTTCAGTTCGTTAAGTGTTTGACTCTTGATCTCAACTCAGGTTTTGATCTCATGGTCATGAGTTCGAATTCTGTATCCCACACTAGCTGTTAAGCCCACTTAAAAACAAAACAAAATAAAAAAACAAGAAGATCAACAATGAAAAAACCCAAATAGACACCTAGGGATCCTCAAGGTCAAATCAAGTGTCTGAGTCAGGTGCCTGACCCTGGAGCCCTAGTCCCGCCACGGGAGCCGGGCTGGCATATGAGGAGACAATGACATATCCCCCAAATGCTAGAATTCGTTGTATAGTGTATAAGCTGGGGTGTTTGTCCCTGCTAGCATTGTATCACTAGGAACCCAGTTATTTGGAGAAAACCGTTTTCCCCACAGGAAAGATACATTATCCCTACCATCAAAGATAGCATCCTTAATAAATAGAAGAATATGGCAAAATTCAGATATTTGAAGTTTTTGCATAAAATTCTCCCTTTTCTTTTAATTGAGCTAGATAAATATCAGGCATTTACCAAGGTCATAGATTTTTTTTTTTTTTTATTAGCACCACGCTCTAACCAACTGAGCTAACCGGCCAACCACTTTTTTAAAAAAAGTAATTTCTATACCCAGTGTGGGGCTTGAACCCACAACCCCGAGATCAGCAGATAAATGCTGTACCAACTGAGCCAGCGGGCATCCTGATTAATTTTTAATTGTAGGCCTTTTTTACTTTGGGGTTAAAAAAGAAATTATTACCGATATATAACATAGATTCAGGAAAGTCAGGGGTCAGAAGCATGCTGTTCAATTATGTTCACAAACTGAACACACTTGTATAACCAGCACCCACATCAAGAAATAGGATCCCAGGGCACCTTGGTGGCTTAGTGAGTTAAAGCCTCTGCCTTCGGCTCAAGTCATGATCCCAGGGTCCTGGGATCGAACCCCACAACGGACTCTCTGCTCTGCAACCTGCTTCGTCCTGTCTCTCTCTGCCTGCCTCTCTGCCTACTTGTGATCTCAGTCTGTCAAATAAATAAATAAAAAGCTTAAAAAAAAAAGAAAAAAAGAAATAGGATCTCATTCACTGCAGAAGCCCCCCCTTGACCCTTGACCCTTGACTCTTGACCCTTTCCAATCACTACCTCCTCTGGGGTAACCAGTACTTTTATTTCTAACAGTGTTGGTAGGTTTTGCCCCTCTTTATACTGGATTACTTTGGAATTTTAGTTTTTTTAAAGATTTTATCTATTCATTTATTTGTCAGAGAGAGAGAGAGTACACACAAGCAGGCAGAGCGGCAGGCAGAGGGAGAGGGAGAAGCAGGCTCCCTGCCAAGCAAGGAGCCCGATGCGAGACTCGATCCCAGAACCCCTGGATCATGACCCTAGCTGAAGGCAGCGGCTCAACCAACTGAGCCACCCAGGCGTCCCTGGAATTTTAATTTTTAAAGGTTTGACTAAATACAGACATTTATTAGTATTGCATCAGTCCAGATTTTCAAAATTCACTTAAGAATGTCAGAATACGTGCCAGAATTAACATTAAAATGCAATCTGATAATATCAACATTCAGAATTGTCATACTTTGAAACTTACCAGATTCCAGTATTAAAACTACAGTAAAGTTGACATTTCTCTCTACTCTTCTTGGAAATCCCACAAAAGCAACAAGAGTAATGAGAAGCAGAACCACAAACAACATCATCAATGACACTAGGAGGAGACATCTGAAACTCTTCAAGTAAAAGGAGCAAGGGCTACCGAAAGCAGGGCGGAACTAACGGGCAGATTAGATGCTTGTGGCGGCAGATGTTAGGAAAGGCCAGCAGAGGGCGCGTCTCCAAGGGGGAGGGTCACAACTCAGGGGCAAAACAATAATGCCTTGTTTGCAATGACAAGACTGGGGTGTGTGGACAGCGTCTTGTCCTCACAGGGACCCGTGTTCTGGGTATGGATTTGTCTTCCTCGCCTGGACGGCTTCTACCAACACCACTGTTTCCAGATTTAGGCACTGCCAGGATTTCCCGGTCCAGAAACCAAGGAGAGATGGTAATGGTCCTTCCCACTATGACCCCTAAAAACTCACCAGAAGAACTTTTTGCTTTCCTGGCCAGTCACCTGGGACTCAGTGGGTCCAGAGGTCCCCGTGCCCAAGGGAGAAATGTTTAGACAGGGAAACACCATCATGGATCCCTTCATTTGGAGGCTGGGACTTCCTCTTGGCCATTTGGGATTCCTCATGCTGCTGAAGACAAAGCAGCCACTGTTGTGGGCTGAGTGTTTATGTCACTCCGAAATCTATATATTGAAGCTCTAACCCACAATGTTATGGTATTAGGAGGGGGCCTTTGAGAAGTAAGTAGATTTAGATGATGTCATAAAGATGGAGTCTCTCTCTCTCTCGCTCTCTCTCTCTCTCTCTTTCGGATACAGCACGAGGTTTCTGCAAGCCAGGAAGAGAGCTCTCATCAGAACCCCAAACATGCTGACACCCTGATCTCAGAATTTCAGCCCCAGAACTGCAGAACTCTGAGAAATAAATGTCTAATGCTTAAGCCACCCAGTCTACGGTAGTCTGTTGGAGCAGCCCCAGCTATGACTGTCACTGAATTAGCCTGTGTGATCGATACGATTACCAAGTGGAAAATGGCCCCACCAGACAATGTCTGGAGCCCAAGAACTTACCAGGGGCACTTCTCAGTGTGCCGTTGTCCCAACTGGTTAATGGGAAAGTACAGCAACCTGCTAAAGACAGGACAGCCAAGAACTCAGGTCCTATAGGAAGAAAGTTTGGGGTCTCCCTACCAGGCATAGGGCTCTATCCAGCTGTGGGTAAGGGGAATGTGGAATAAGGAATGGAGAGGCATTATGGCCACTTGTAGAGGAGGCCTCTAGCACCATGTGTTATGTTAATTTGCTCTTTTTCCTTTTTTTTTTTCTTTCTACCTTATATAAAGAGCACTAGAAGTGGCTAAAGGTTTTGGTATCATTCGAGTACTAGCTGACTAACCTCGGCCTTTCTGTGTCTTAGTTATTGATCTGTAAAACTGGGGTAATAAAATCATCAACTCCTAGGTTGATGTAAAGATGTAATACTTGGAATACTGCTCAGTAGGTACCAGCCATTATTATAACTATCATTATTATTAACAACAGATGTTCTTTTTTATTTCCTTGTAACATTGGACAAGAAAGTCCCCAAATCAAGAAAGGAAACTTTTCCCAATTTTATAATCATTAATTTAAAAGACTATTTATTGAAGCACAAGTACCTGTTTATACTGGATGTTCCAAAATTTGGAATTAGAATTTTTTTAAAAACCTTCAAAATCAATTCATGAGACTTTTTTTTTTTTAACAGTAGTAATTGCTATAGTAATAGGAGAAAACATCCAAGAGAATGATAGAAGTCCCAAATCCAGCATAAAAATTATCTCTAGGAAGGGAACAAAATTGGATTTGGGAGGACATAAGGGGCTTTAGTGGTGTAGTAGTTGTCTATTCCTGCAAGACAAATTACCCCCAAATTTGGCAGCTTAAAATACTAAACGTTATTAATAACACATTCTGTGGCCCAGGAATCTGGGAGTGCTTTAGCTGGGTGATTCTGCTCAGGTCTCTCAAAGCTTTCTTTCAGTCAGTCTGTGGGTTGGGGCTGCGGTCTCCTCTGAAGACTCAAGTGGGAACGGTCTGCTTTCAAGCCCACTTTTTGGCTGTTGACTGAAGCCCTCAGTTCCTTGTCACATGAGCTCTCATAGATGCCTGAGTGTCCTCCCAGCTTAGCAGCTGACTTGCCCCAGAGTAAATGATCTAAGAGAAATAGAGAATGCACACCTGAGATAAGAGTTCAGACTTTGTAACCTAATCTTCCATATGCCTTTGATGACTCAGACCAGTCCTGCTACAATGTGAGAGGGGACCACACCGAGTATAAATACCAGGAAGTGGGGGTCATTGGGGGCCAGCCATCTTGGAGACTGACTACTACCAACTACATGTATAATTTTTAAAATTAAATATTTACTCTGAAATTATGGCATCTTAATTATATTGACTAACCAGTAATTTCTCTTTTTTTTTGAAGTATTTTATGTATTTATTTGACAGAGAGAGAGAGAGAGAGAGCACAAGCAGGGGGAGTAGCAGGCAGAGGGAGAGGGAGAAGCAGACTTCCCCCTGAGCAGGGAGCCCAATGCAGGGCTTGATCCAAAGACCCTGGGATCATGACCTGATCCAAAGGCAGACATTTAGCTGACTGAGCCACCCAGGTGCCCTAGTAGTTTCTTTTTTAATTAGATCCTGTTTTGACAGTAAAATTTTTAGAATAATGGAAAAGGAGAGTAATTTTTTAATACCAAGAAAACATGAAGCAAATATAGAAAAAATGTTAAGGTTTTACAAAATTGGGTCAGGCTTATCCAAGTAGTAACTCTATTATCTCAATAAATCTCTAAATGCTTGTAATATTCATAATAAAAAATATCTTCCCTTAAAAATGTTCAGAGGAAGAGCACACCTCAAATAATGATGACAAAGAACCCTGAAGCGAATTTCAAGAAATCGTTAGCCATTCTCAGATAAATACGAGAAGACGTGGTCCTTGCAATGAGGAAGTTGTAAGAAGGGAGTAGGTTGAGGTGGAAGAACAACAGGATGAACCCCAAAAGAAGCCAACTATGAATTCCTTAGCCTTAAAATCCTGTTGGAAGGAGCCAAAGGCAGAGTAGACAGTACTGAGCATGAAATCAATGACATGAAGTACAGAGTCAAGAAAGTCTCCTAGAATGAAAAGGAGAAAGGAGTGCTTGGCCGGTTCAATCAGAGGAGTGTGCAACTCTTGATCTTGGACTTACGGGTTTGAGCACCACGTTGAGCGTAGAGATTACTTTAGAAAAATAAAACTAGGGGCGCCTGGGTGGCTCAGTGGGTTAAGCCTCTGCCTTCGGCTCAGGTCATGATCCCAGGGTCCTGGGATCGAGCCCCGCATCGTGCTCTCTGCTCCACCAGGAGCCTGCTTCCCTTCTCTCTCTGCCTGCCTCTCTGCCTACTTGTGATCTCTGTCTGTCAAATAAATAAATAAAATCTTAAAAAAAATAAATTGTGTGGGGCACCTAGGTGGCTCAGTTGCTTAAGCATCTGCCTTCAGTTCAAGTCATGATCCCAGGGTCCTGGGGTCAAGCCCCACGTTGGGCTCCCTGCTCATCCAAAGGCTGCTTCTCCCTCTCCCTCTGCTGCTCCCCCTGCTTGTGCTCACTTGCTTCCTTTCTTTCTCTCTATCAAATAAATAAAATCTCTTAAAAATAAATAAGTAAGTAAGTAATTGTGGGGTGCCTGGGTGGCTGGCTCAGTTAGTTAAACATCTACCTTCAGCTCAGGTCATGATCCCAGGGTCTCGGGGTCGAGACCCTTGTAGGGCTCTCTGCTCAATAGGGAGTCTGCTTCTCCCTCCCCCTGCTCTTTTGTGTATGCTCTCTTTCTCTCAAATAAATAAATAAAATATTTTTTTAATGAAACATTTGAGATATTCTCTATACATGAGGAAATATTAGTAAAACAAAGGTGATGACTGATTGATATTATTCAACAAGGTTTGGAAAGTTCTCGTCAATGCAATAAAAAAGTTAAAGGTTTGGGAAGAGGAGGCAAAATATTTTTTAGATTACACAGTTTCCTTTGGGAAAACCCCGTTGAAAATAGTTTGAGGTATGCCTGGCTGGCTCAGGGAAGAGCGTGTGGCTCTTGTTCTCAGGGTCATAAGTTCAAGCCCCATGTGGGGTGTAGAGATAACTTAAAATAAATGAATAAAAACTTGAAAAAAAAAGATAGTTTGGAATATTTTGAGAAATACACAAATTGGGATATACAAAATGTATGGATATACAAATTAGTAGCTTTTCTATACATCTACCAAAAGCAGTTAGAAAATATAAAAGACAAAAAGATCTTTTCTACATTACATCAAAAATACAAAATACCTGGCACACCTGGGTGGCTCAGTGGGTTAAGCCTCTGCCTTCGGGTCAGGTCATGATCCCAGGGTCCTGGGATCGAGCCCTGTATCAGGCTCTCTGCTCATCAGGGACCCTGCTTCCTCCTTTCTCTCTGCCTGTCTCTCCGCCTACTTGTGATCTCTGTCTGTCAAATAAATAAATAAATAATCTTAAAAAAAAAATACCCAGGAAATAAATTTAACATAAAGATGTGTTTAGAGCTTAGATCAAGAAAATGATAATATCCTAATGGGGGAAAGAAGACTCAAAGAAATATAGAGATATGCCATTTTCATGGACAGAAAGAAAATATGGGACAACTGTCAATTCCTTTACAAATAAACCTATCCATTTAATGTAAATTCAAACATCCAACAGAATTTTTAAAATTTAGCAGAGTACGCTAGGGAAAACAAAACACTACGATAGGCAATTTTTAAAAAGAAAGGTGTGTTATAATTACTCTAATTATAACAATGTCTGAATATAAACATGGAGTAGACAGAGGGAGTAAGAGAAAATCTAGAAATAGACCTAAATTTTTTAGAAGTTAATACTGTTTATGTCAAAGGTAACATCTCAAATTTAGGAAAGGATTGATTTATTTGGCAAATGGGTTAGACAACTTTCTAGCTATTTTAGAAAAAAATAGATTCTTACCTCATACTATGTATCCAAATAAATTCCAGATGGAATCAAGTTTTAACTATAAGCACTAGAAAAATAGAAGCTGATATATATTCAAAATTATATACATAATTTTGAGTTGGAGAATGTCTAAGCATGACACAAAGACACTGGGGACGTTGTTAAACAAAAGACTGATGGATTTTACTGTACAAAATTTAAAAATTTGATAGCCAATAAATCACTAACAGGTTAAAAATCAATAAAATTTTGTGAGGAAATATCTGCAATATATATAATGGACAAAGAGTTAAGATTCTAAGACAAAGACTAAGACAAAAACTAAGAACAGGCACTTAGCCAAAGAAGAAATACAAATGGCCAATAAATCCATGAGAAAGTCTACAATGTCACCAGCAATTAAAGAAATGCAAATTAAAACATTTCTTTCTTTCTTTTTTTTTAAGATTTTTATTTTTAAGTTATCTTTACGCCCAGTGTAGGGCTCAAAGTCACAACCCCAAAGATCAAGAGTCTAATATGCTCCTCTGACTGAGCCAGCCAGGCACTCCAGAAACCCTTTTAAAAAGAAATAAAATTTTTTGGAACAGCAAGGATATCAAATAATAATAATTTGATATCCCAATGTAGAGAAGTATTATTATTATTACATACCTACATTGTTTGCTGGTCAGTGTGAACTGGTACAATGTATTTGGGGGACAAATTAGCAATATGTAGCAAAAACACTGAAATTATAATATATTTGGCCCAGCAATATAATGTCTAGGAATTCAGTCATTAAAAAATGACCATGGGAGTCATTTCCAGTCATTAAAAATGACCTGGCTGGCTCAGTCAGAAGAGCATGGGATTCTTGATCTTGGGATCATGAGTTCAAACTCCACATTGGGCATAGAGATTACGTAAAAATAAAAAATCTTTAAAAAATATTCTAAATACATATGTACATACGTACATATGATGGAATCATGTACTGAATGAAACAGAAAAATGTTAATGTATCATTAATATTTTTTTAAAGATTTTATTTATTTGTTTGACAGAGAGAGAGATCACAAGTAGACAGAGAGGCAGGCAGAGAGAGAGGGAGAAGCAGGCTCCCTGCTGAGGAGAGAGCCCAAGGTGAGGTTGATCCCAGGACCCTGGGATCATGACCCCAGCGGAAGGCAGAGGCTTAACCCACTGAGCTACCCAGGCGCTCTACTATTAACATTTTTTTTTAGATTTTATTTACTTATTTGACAGACAGAAATCACAAGCATGTAGAGAGGCAGGCAGAGAGAGAGGGAGGAAGCAGGCTCCCCACCAAGCAGAGAGCCCCATGTGGGGCTCGATCCCACGATCCCGGGATCATGACCCGAGCCGAAGGCAGAGGCTCAATCCACTGAGCCACCCAGGCGCCCCTATCGTTAACATTTTTTTAAAAAGATTTTATTTATTTATTTGAGATGGAGAGCCACAGCTCATAGGCAGGGGGAAGGGGCAGAGTAATCATGACCCTGGAATCATGACCTGAGCTGGCTTCACTGAATCACCCAAGTGCCCCTCATTAACATTTTAAAAACCATCTTTTTTTTTTTTTAAGATTTTATTTATTTATTTGATAGCGAGAGATCACAAGTAGGCAGAGAAGCAGGCAGAGAGAGACGGGGAAGCAAGCTTCCTGCTGAGCAGAGAGCCCGACGCAGGATTCGATCCCAGGACCCTGGGATCATGACCTGAACTGAAGACAGAGGCTTAACCCACTGAGCCACCCAGGTGCCCCTTAAAAACCATTTTAAAAGTATCTATATACCATGCTCCCACTTTTATATAAAGAAACTATGTGGGGCGCCTGGGTGGCTCAGTGGGTTAAGCCTCTGCCTTCGGCTCGGGTCAAGATCCCAGGGTCCTGGAATCGAGCCCCGCATCGGGCTCTCTGCTTGGCGGGGAGCCTGCTTCCTCCTCTCTCTCTGCCTGCCTCTCTGCCTTCTTGTGATCTCTCTCTCTCTCTCTGTCAAATGAATAAATAAAAAACTTAAAAAAAAAAGAAACTATGTAACATATTTACATGCACATATATGTGTAGAAAAAAGTCAGGAAACTGATACACCAAAATATCCATTGTAGTTCTTTCTAGATAATAAGATTGTTGTTGATTTTTCTTTTTTTCTTTTATACTATCTATTCTGCAAAGAATATGTATTATTTATATACATTTTAAAGGATTTTATAAAGGGATGGAAAATATCACATAAAAGCAGCCAACAGATTTGACTGATATAAACTAGTAACATTTCTTATGCAAGATATCAAAAATTATTAGGTCAAACAATAGAACACTCCAACACCTCAGAAACCACCACCCAGCCCCTGCCACACTCTTTCCAGTACCAACTCCCAAGAATATCCTGACCTTTTGCACACTGAATTAGTTTTGTCTATTTATGAACCTACAGAAATGAAATTACAGAGTATATGGTGTTTTGTGTCAGACTTTTTTTACTTGGGATCATTTTTATGAGACTGATCTATATTTTGCTTTTGTAATTGCAACTCATTTATCTTCCTTGGTTTATGGCAACAAATGTGGTTCACAATTTTGTCCCCAGGAGACATTTGGCATTGCTGGAAGACAGTTGGAGGTAGAAGGCACTACTGGTACCCAGTGGGTAAGGTGGGGGAAAGGGGGAAACTGGTCACAATCCTGCAGTGCACAACAAAGAATCATCTCAGGCTCAATGTTAGTAGTGCTGAGGCCAAGAACCCCTGCTCTGGGGACATCTGGCTGGCTCAGTTGGGAAAGCATGCAACTCCTGATCTCCAGGTTGTAAGTTCAAGCCCCATTGTGGGTGTAGAGATCACATAAAAATAAAATCTTGGGCGCCTGGGTGGCTCAGTGGGTTAGGCCTTGCCTTCGCCTCGGGTCGTGATCTCAGGGTCCTGGGATCAAGTTCTGCGTCGGGCTCTCTGCTTGGCGGGAGCCTGCTTCCTCCTCTCTCTCTCTGCCTGCCTCTCTGCCTACTTGTGATCTCACTCTGTCAAATAAATAAAATCTTTAAAAATAATAAAAATAAAATAAAATAAAAATCTTAGAAAAACAAAAACAAACCAAAACCCTGCTCTGTAGTATTCCAGTATGTCACAATATATCCATTCCTCAAATGATGGGAACACAGAAAGGTTTACAATAGTTACGATTGTGAACAGCCTGAAATGTTCATAACTTAGGGTTTGTCCAAATGACAACGTATTATGCAGTTAGGAGATTTCACATTTACAAAGAGGTTTTTTTTTTTTTTTTTTAAGATTTTATTATTTATTTATTTGACAGAAAGAGTTCACAAGCAGGCAGAGAGGCAGGCAGAGAGAGTGAGGGGGGAAGCAGACTCCCTGCTGAGCAAAGAGCCAGGCATGGGGCTCCATCCTAGGACCCGGGATCATGACCTGAGCTGAAGGCAGAGGCTTAACCCACTGAGTCACCCAGGTGCCCCACAAACAGTTTTTTTTTTTTTTTTTTTGACAGACGGAGATCACAAGTAGGCAGAGGCAGGCAGAGAGAGAGGAGGAAGCAGGCTTCCTGCCGAGCAGAGAGCCCAATGTGGGGCTTGATCCCAGGACCCTGGGATCATGACCCGAGCTGAAGGCAGAGGCTTTAACCCACTGAGCCATCCAGGTGCCCCCACAAAGAGTTTTTAATAGTATTTTGAACAGTTTTAATTGAATAAGAGCTGGATCCAAAAACTATACGCACAAAACATAAATGGGGAAGCCTTTTTGTCACGGTGTCATCCGAACAACACAGGATCTGAAGCAGTGTAGACACTGCCCACCCCCGTGTAACAACGATAGCCAAGAAGGAGCTGGGGAAGAAATATATGGAGATGTTGTAAGGATGGGGAGGTGTAGTGGTAGTGAAGCGAGGCCTATATTCTATAGTTCTCGTGTCTACCCTTTTATTTTCCAAATGTTCCGTTACAATAATGTAGAGTAATAGGAAAATACAGCATAAGAGTTAAAAAAAAAAAAAAACAAAAACACACAAAAACCCAGCTACTCACTTCTCCTGGACTCACCGTTGTCTGTGGGAGAGTTTGCCCATAGGGCACTGAGGCTTTCCAGCACTTTCTGCTTTGGGGGGGGGTGGCTTCCCTTGGGTGGCATCATGCTTCTGGGGCCTGGGTGGACTCAGGATCGCTCACACCTCCCCAGCCGCATGTGCTGCTGTCGGCCTGCAGCGCCCGTCCTCCTTGGTTGAGACTGTGAACCGCAGTCATTTTTTTTTTTTTAAGATTTTATTTATTTATTCGACAGAGACCACAAGCAGGCAGAGAGGAAGGCAGAGAGAGAGAGAGAGAGAAGAGGAAGCAGTCTCCCTGCTGAGCAGAGAGCCCAACGCGGGGCTCGATCCCAGGACCCTGGGATCATGACCTGAGCTGAAGGCAGAAGCCTTAACCCACTGAGCCACCCAGGTGCCCCCCGCAGTCATTTTTCAAACCAGAGTTTACGTGGCTTCTCCAGCCACCTTTACGTGGCCTCCCCTTTCTCTCTAACAGGTACATCTTCTTAATAATTGCGCTCAATGCTGTAATTGAATGTTATTTTCCACAGGAGACTGTGAGCCACGTGAGGGGAGGATCGATGTCCTAACATCCCAGGATCAGTCCGGTCCCTGTGGGACTAAACCTCGGGGTTGTCTTTGAAAGTCTGAAGAATCTGGGGAGACACTGCTTGCCATCAAGATGGTCCTGAAATCGTGACCACGATCTACCGCATGGGAAACAAAGCAAATATTGTACTCTTGTCGAAGGATGAGTGTGACTGAGATTTCTGGCTCCTAAAACAGTGCCCGGAATATAGTATTTTGATGCCAGCTGGTGGACTAGAGTTCAGTTCTGGCCGTAACCACCCAGAATTAGTGCAGACCCCACTGTTTAAAGGGGGCGCCCCACAGCAATACTGCTCCTATTTCCTACCGCCTGGCTGCAGACCCGGGGGTTCTCTTGATTCCCTCAGGGGTGCTAATTTTCTGTAACCAAGCACAGAACTCAGGAAAGCATTACACTTAACGATCACAATTTTATGATACAGGAGACAAATCAGGACCAGCTACACGAAGAGACATATAGGAAGAGATCTGAAAAGTCCCAAATGCATAGCTTCTGTGTGCTCTTTCCACGGATTAGGGAACATCACTCCCCTAGCACATCACCAACCAGGAAGCTCACGGAGTTTTCACTGGGATTTCCTTACGTAGGCCAGATGGATTAAGTCATTGGCCATACAACTGAACCCAATCTACAGCCTCTTTTCCCTCCTTGGAGGTCAGGTGGGCGCGAAGTTCTGCCTCTCTAATTGCATGGTTGGTCCTTCTGGTGACCAGCTCCCTTCCTGAAGCTACCAAGGAGACCTCCGAGAGTCACCTCGCTAGCAAAACTCAAGTGTCATCCAGAAAGCTCATGAGTAACTATGACATTTCTATCACCCGGGAAATTTCAAGGCTTTTACAAGCTCCATGCCAGGAACCTGGCACAAATTCTTTATTCTACAACGCATAGTAGACACTCAATAAATATTTGCTAAGCGGAAAGAGACACTAAAAATGCCAGAAATTGGCAGGGGAGAGGAAAGCAGTTAGGCTCTTAGATTCTTCCACGTGACAAGTGTATATGCCTATTATGAAGACAGACACATTAGGTTACAAAAAACCAATACCGTCAAACATTCCAATCCTATGACAAACTCCTTCTACTCTGGTTTACATTACCAAGCACCCTGATGATAATTTGACTTCCCATGTGACTTGTGTATAGAAAGACAAGGCTAGATGGGCAGACATGAGCATGCCCGTCTGCCTGAGTCAGTTTCTTGTTGCAAATTAATAAAGTGGCATTCTGGCTTACGTGGATCTGTCTCTTTGAGCTCTTTGTGCCTTCCACCTCTAGTGTGGTTGCTGACCCAGATGTTGCCCAAGACCCAACCCCGGACTCTGGCAAATTCGTCCAGGCTGGTGCCACCCGGTAAATCTCTAAGAGCCCGTGGGAGCCATCCAGCCGGCTCTCTGCCTCTACATTTCAGGGTGTGGGCTTCGGGGCATTCACAACATTCCTGCAACAGAAGAGTTTCGGGAACACCCCACATTGGATCTGGGTGACTTGAATATAATCTCAAGCAAGCAGGTATGTCTGAGATGTGGTTGTAAATGAGAAAGCTTAAGCCCAATTAATTTTATTCCACTTGACTTAAAGAAAAAGCATGTGAAAGAAGGGGATCTGAGGACATCTGTACACTGGGCCTCGAGAACACAAGCCTCCAGAGGCTGGAGACACTGACTCTGGCGTACACAGGCTTTGCAGTGACTGGAGAGGTTTACTCTTTGGAAGGAAATAGAGAACTCACTCCTCTAAAACCCGAATGAGGAAGATTAGCCCACCATGAGCTGCAATTCAATTTAGTGCTCAACAAGCAAACTTCTGGTTAATAATCAGATTGCTGAATCATCTTTGCTATAGCCTCTCCATTGCAAATTAATAAGTAATGGTCTGGTTTATACATCTTCTTCTTATGAGTTTGTTTAATATGAGTCAGTCCCACAAATCTGATGCATTGACATAAGTGAGTTCCAAGCTCAAGAAAGTTGAGGACCAGACTACAGAGGATAGTGACTCCCTCCAACATAAAATCAGCCTGTGACTAGTCAGCCAGCTCCTCTCTGGATGAATATATTTGCTTCACCGTATCTCTCAAACCACAGCACAACTAATTCAGGAAACTCTTCTTCAGTACTTTTAATTAAAAGTTTATTTATTTTTAGTCATCTCTACACCCCACATGGGGCTCGAACTAACACCCAGAGATCAAGAGTTGCTTGCGCTTCCAACTGAGTCAGCCAGGCACCCCTGCCCTACGGTGAATGATAGACATTCTCTTTGGATCCCCACTCTGGCTCCAGTTTTCCCAAGGAAGGATACTTTCCTTCAAAGCAGCCTGCTTTCTTGAAGATCTCGGCTGTTAGACTATCTTTTCTTAAATTGGAATTAAACATGTCACCTTATAACTTATAACTGGTTCTTTCGCAAAATATCTGCTTAGCCTCAGTTCCTGTGAAGGAACTTGGTGATGGAGCCAAGCCTTCTCACTCCCCTATTGTTCTCCAAGCTTTCCAGTGTCTTTCTTGAAAACATGATCCCCCCTGAATCTGGTCAGTCCACTAGCATTATTATTTTTGAGACATAAGATATTGCTTCAGCAGAAGTTTGTTATTTCTTTTAGCAGCTGCATCTCACTCTGGCCTCATATATTCCAGATAAAATGCCTTCACCTCAGTGCATTTCCCCTTCCTTTTGGGTTTGAGGCTGCTGAAATGAGATACACGTTGGTAAGGCTGTGGTGAGCTGATTTCCCCCCCTGGGTGAATGCTATTTCTGTTCAATCTCAGGAAAAGGGTCCTTCGCTCAGGACTCATATACAGAGTCATTTCAAGAATTCACACCTAAGCAGTGAATGAGTTTATTTTTCTTAGAAAGAAAGAGAGAGAGAGAAAAAAACAAAAGACCTACCTTTCTCTAGGAGAGGAGCCATCACGAGAGAGCTGGGGAGGTGTTTTTCTCATTTTTATCTTCTAGTACCTGGTTGGGTAGAAGGCACTCAGCATGGGCTTGATGAATCTAGCCAACGAGATACTAATTTCAATTGAGAGAGGAAAGAAAAAAGAAGGAAAGAAAGAAAGGAAGGAAGGAGAAAGAAAGAAGAAAAAAATGGGAAGGAGAAGAGAGACTACTTTGCTCAAGGCTGTTTTTCCTTCTGGTTCTAGAATATAAAAGTGGCATATATAGTACAATAGCTTAACCATACGTAGGCTTGGTTTCTCTCAGACCCCCGGACACATTCCCCGATGAATTTTCCTGTCATCTTGAATCCCTTCCACAAGCCCAAGTTGTCTTCCGCACTAATCCGCCTATTTGTTGTTGACTTAATCTGGAAAAAACTTCCTATCACTCCTTCTCCCCCACCCTGTCCCTCAGCCCCTCAACACCCTTATTCTCTCCACTTGCCCCACCCTCTCCTCCCCCCGCCCCACTCCAGTCCGCAAACCCACACGGGTTTCAAGTTTAGGATTTGATGTTGTCACTGCCCACAGACGTTCGCTGGGACAACTTCGAGAGGCCATGTGCTTGTCCCCCTTAGGAAGTGGGAGAAATCCCTGCAGCTCGGTTTTGTTCCAATGGTCTGTTCAGTGAGTGATTCCCGTTTCCCCAAAGGCTGCCCCTCATTAGCATGAACGGGGGTGGGGGTGTGGAGAAGGGGTGGGGGGAGAGAAAGAGCAAAAGCCCAGGCTCCGTTTTAGAGCCTGGGAACCGTGTCTACGAAAATGACAGCTAGAGCTTTCTGGCTCCTCTGTTTGATCGTTGGATCCTCTCCCGAAGCCCCAGTGGCGGAGAGAAAAGGTAAGATCGGGGAAATGCTGAGTCCTGGGAGAGGAGCAGGGGTGGGGTGGGGGGGTGGGAGGGGGACGGGGGAGAAGGCGCGCTGAAGGGCGGGACGAGAAAGGGGTCAGAGTGTGCAGGAGAGGGGACTCCGTGTCCGTGTTCGTGTTCGAAAGGAGCAAACTGTGTCCCCAAGATTTTGTGTGTCCTGGCAGCCTTTTCGGAAAGAAGCCAGTTCAGCTACTGAAATGATCTCGAGCGAGCCGGGCAGGCTGGGGAAAACTTTGCATGTTAAGTAGTTGCTCCATCACAGAGGAGGGAAAGTGTCAAAAGGGGTCGCGGCATGCCTTTCGGGCGCCGTGCGGGCCGGGCTCGCAGGACGCGGCGGGCGGCGGGCGCCGGGAGCAGCGCGGGGTCCGCCCTGCGCCGGGGCCGGGGTCCCGCGGGTGATCCGAAGCGCTGGGTGCGCCCGCGGCGGCTGAGGGCGAAGGGGAGCCCAAATCGGACATCTCTCCCCTCTGGCTGCAAGCCCCAGCGAATGGCCCGTGGGGGCGGGGGGGGGGGGGCGCGTACCTGAGTCTTTAAAACACGCACACACAGAGTTTCGTGCATGAGATGAAAATAAGTTACTGAGGGAATGAAATAATGAAATAAGGGATTTTCTGCGGGGAGAGGTTTTTGTTTTGCTTTTCTTTGGATGTTCTTCTGATTCCCTATCTCTGGGAAAAACAGCTTCCGCACCTCACAGGGCAATTTACTTTGGGTTATTTTTCCACATGGAAACTGAATGACTTCAGTGGCATTTAACCCAAATATCAGACAATCTTTCCCATGACAACAGATGGTGATATCAATGGGGAAGCAGTTGTGAGGTCAACAGTTGTCAGGAATTGGATATCTACCAGAACTTTATTCAGCTGTGAATGGGACAACGTTGGACATAATGAGTCAGAATCAACCTCTCTGCAAAAACACGCACTAGAACCAGCTATTACGGCTGGGGGAAAGCTGATTTTAAAGGAGATTGTCAATTGGGCAAGATAAATCCCTTTAAATGAAGTGTTGCAAGAGCTGCACGTGGGCAGACCCAGCTCTTCCATGCAAGAAGAGAGAAATGTGGAAAACCAGCCGTTGAGACCACAGAAAAAGAAAGGTTCTTGTGCCTCTTTGGAGGGCACTGGGACCCAGGCAAACGGGGAGGTGATATTGTGTAACTGGGCATGGAAAGTTGCCCAGCTTCCAAGCTGGCTGAAGTTTGCTCACCAACCTGTCTGCAGAGCTGGGGAAAATCATTAATAATTAAAAAAAATTGTTTTCATGCCATATCATTTAAGAGATTTTTCGCCACCAGGGAAGGGGAAATGTAAGTGGTGCGCGTGTGCTTTTATACTCAACCAGGGGCCTCGGCCTCCCAGCCATGCTTTAAAAATCTTCCTTAGCTGTAGTTTACTAGTAAGCGGTGTCCAAGAAGCCAGATAAAAATCCACTCCCAGAGACCAAGATGACAGTGTAAACACGGATGGGAAAACCAAATAGTTCTGTTGTCAGGGGCGCTTAAACAATTAGGAGAACCTGTAATATGAGACCTTTCCCCCTGGGGTTTGCTCTTGGTACTTTCTCAACAAACTGTACATAGCAAAAAGGCGGATGTTTATAGATATATTAAAGAAACGGCAAAAAAGAGTTTGTTATTTAACCACAGTTGACCGTTGTGTTTAGCCCTAGAACAAACAGGTTGTTGCAATTTTAAAAGCTATCGATTTTAAAAGGTTCCTTAACAAAATGAGATGTTCCCATGTGGTGAGAAAATTTTTCTTAGTTGGCCTCATTTTTAGAGGGCAAGACCCTCATCTCAGTCTTCCCCCGGGGCCTAGGAAACCTGTGCTCTACTCAGACCTGAAGCTGAGGCTTCCCTCCCCTTACCACAGGGGCGCCTTCCTCTCCCCCCTCCCGCTCCCTGGCCTTCACTTCCCAGTCTCCGGGCCCCCGCCCCCCGCCTCACCCCCCCCCTCCCCGGCCATCGCTCCTCTCGCAGGTGCTTGCTAAGTTTACATTGTCCCCATCTCCTCTCCCCTCCCAGGGCCTTTTCTTCTCCCGCCCCTCACCCCCACCCCGCCCGCCCACCGGCCTCTCAGACCCTCCGCCCGCCTTCCCACCCCTCTCAACCTCTCCCGCTCCTCCTCTCCTCCCCACTCGGCCTCCCCTGCCCTCTCACAGGGTCTCCCCTCCCCCGCGCCGCTGCCCTCCCACTCGGCTTCTCCCCTCCGCGCCTCTCCTTCCCTGACGGCCTCCCCGGCCTCTCCTCTTTTTTCCCTACAGCGTCGCCGCCCCACAACAGGAAGCCCGACCCCGGCGGCGGCCCGAGTGCGGAGGAGACGCCGGGGCCCCGAGCGCAGCCGGTCCCTGAGGTGCCGCGGCGGCCGCGCGCGGCCGAGGCCGCTCCCCGCGCTTGGTCCGACCCGCGACGCCGGAAGCCCCCGCCGCCCGCCGAGAACCGGGCTGGCTTCCGGGAGGCCGCGCACGCGCCCGCCGGCCCGCCGAGCCCCCGCCTCGCGCAGGCCGAGAACCGCGCCTCGCCGCGCCGCGTGCCCGCGCTGGAGGACTCCCCGCGGCGCTCACGCGCCCGGGCCCTGCGCTTCCCGGCCGCGCGGTCGCTCGCGCGCGCCGCCGAGGCTCCCGCCAGCCCCGCCCACCCCAACCGGCCGCGCGCCGCCGCGCCGCCCCCGGGGCCCGAGCCCGCACCACCCCCGCGCCTCAGCCCGCCGCGGAGGGACGCGGATCCTGGCGCCGAGCCCTGCGCGCGCGCCTGCAGGGTGGACCTGGACGAGCGCGAGTCCTACTGCGCGAGCGAATTCGGTGAGCCCCGCCCCGCAGCACCTCCCGGGCCCGGGCCGCAGAGCCCAGGCCGCGAGGCGAGCCTTTCCGAGCCCAGGCGCGGGCTGTGCTCGCAGACTGCCCTAGGGGAGACCCTAGAGAAACCCACTCAATTCTGCGGTCCCCAGACCCATGTGGACTATTTCATGATGTGTGCAAAACTCACTGGGGAAAGAGAGGAAATGAGCGTTCTGCATTTCTCCAAACTCTTTGTTTTTTGAAAGCAGCAGTGAACGGAATCGTGCATGACGTGGACGTGCTCGGCACAGGGATCCGGCTGGTGACTCTGCTGGTGGACCGGGATGGGCTGTACAAGATGAACCGCCTGTACATCACTCCGGACGGGTTTTTCTTCCGAGTCCACATACTAGTCCTAGACTCCTCCAGCTGCAATAAGCCATGCCCAGAGTTTAAACCTGGTATTGAAACTGATCTGAACACTTTATATACGGATTTTGTGCCACCACTTGTAACTTGGATGCCACAGCCTGGTCTGTTCGTTACCCCAATACCGTTTGGGCGGGGGGATTAGTATTCTAAAATGAATAGAATTTAGACGACAGGTATTTCTGCCACTCCGATTTCCGCTCCGTCAGCCTCCCCGTGCCTCTGGTTAAAGGTGGGAACAGCATGGATTGACACAAAGCGGGCACTCAGATATTTGTTGATAAATGGAGTGACGAAACAACGTTGCTAGAGGGGCACCGGAGACGCTTTTAGAAAGTTTAGAATGTCTTTTTTTTGGAGGGGGTGGAATACCCACTCCCACGTCTTTCTAGAGGTGTGCTCTGGAAAATCCTCCTGATTACATTGTGGTTAGGACCTTTGTACCGGGATGTTGGCGGGTAATAATAGGCAGATAAACTGATTATCTTCTAAAGGTCCCTAGACTGTTTTCACCTGTTGTTTGAGGGTGAAACGTCTGAGATTTAACAGGTGCAGCAAGATACCAGATTGAAGCTTAGGCGTTCCTTGACGGCCTTGCATGTTCTTACTGTTTCTTGGCATTTAAAAGACACTGCGAATTTACATTTTGGTTACTTTTTTTCAGGAAGCAGGTATATTGTGATGGGCCATATCTACCACAAGAGACGCCAGCTCCCTACAGCTCTGCTCCAGGTCCTGAGAGGACGGCTCCGACCAGGAGATGGATTGCTCATGAGTGGCAGCAGCTACGTGAAGAGATTTAACCGAAAAAGGAATGGGCAAGTTCAAAGTGCCGTTCACACCCAGTGCGTTTGAAAATGTACTACCCTCGCACTGCTGGATTGTAAGAGACATGTCGCATTCAGCAACAAGACAGGAGAGGTCTGTCTTCACGGAATGGGGTCTTCCTGTGGAGGAGGGCACACAGCTCCTTCTGGAACGGATTGTGTAGTTCCAACTCTAATCTCGAAGTCGCCACTTTCTTATTTGCAAAATGGCTCTTCAGTGGTATGCTTCTGAGGTCCCTGGCAAAGTTGCTGGAGTCTAGTGGCATTTATTCACACAGCTCAGATAACTGACCTGTTCAGTTAGCAGATCACTGCTTCATGTGGTTTATTTTTAATTATTTTAATTTAAATACATTCTTCAGTAGAAAGAGTTCACAAAAAAGCATTTCCTTGATTTTAAATATACAGCTTTGAATAGGTTATATCACATTATCAAACCAAGTTTCATACTAAAACCATCACATTTTAAATTCTGTACATAACAGCGCACTAGTCAAAAGACATGTATGAAATGTCATTTAGATCAAAACACTAGGGTCAGAACTCAAGACAAGTATTCAAGTTTTACACTTAAAGAGTACTAACAGGCTTAATTCAAGCAAAATATTATTCAAACAAGTGTTCCTGATGTACCAAAATGTAAGAAATAGTTATTCTCTTCCCTCCCTGCTCCTAAAAACAATTTGTGCCAAACTGGCAACTGTCCCAATGCTAAACATATTCTGGGTGTATCTGATGTCATTTTTCTATTAAGACCGAGTATCGTGTTTGTGTTTGTAAAGTAGTAAATCTTGCCTTGAAATCAGATCTTGGATGCACCTGGTTTTTTTTAGCCTCATGGAGCTCTACAGGTTTAGGAAAAAGCCTTTCTCAAACTTACTCCAAAAACCTTGGAATGGATATTCAATGACAGCTTGCCAGTATGTGAATTTTAAACATTTTTCCAGTTGGTTTGGAAAAGGTTTAATCACTACCTGAATTTAAGATTCATTTTATACTTGAGTCCGCAAGACATTTTAACAGTTTTTTTTTTTCAGAAGACCAAGCTGTATGTACATCAGTTAATTTGAAACACGTGAATAGAGACATGGATAATCCACAGCTGAAGAGGACAGCCGAAGGAAAGATAAACAGGAACTGCACCGAAGAGAAAAAACAAACCCACAGCCTATCCTGGTCTCAGAGGAGAGGTGCTCAGAGAGCTCATGATGTGTCTTTAGACAGTCTTTAATGGCCACATAGAACAGAAGCACAATACATCCTAAAAGATGTTTAGGGCAGTAGAGCATCCACAAGGAAGCATGAGTGTAAGACATGACATCTGCCTGTGATGGGAGATACTCTTACCTTATTTGTTCCAAACAGAGGGCAAAGAGATAAAATAACTTGCGAGAGCTCCTGACTCTTCTGTGGTAAAGCATCATTGAGGGAGTTTTGGAGAATTTTCCAAAAATGAGTTTTGCCCAAACTTACTAAAAATCATTCTAGGATTGCTTCTTGGGAATGAATCAACTGCATTAATTATAACGCGACCCACTGGCAATAGAGTAAGCCGAGATTGAAGAGCTTCTGGCTTGTGTGTGTGTGTGTGTTTAGGATAAACATTAACTGAGACCTAAATAGCACCAGTCAGAAAAACCAAAGATGAATTTTTAAATGTGAAAAGGCTAAGCGGTGATCTTGAATAACACAGCAATAAAAACTGCAAAATGGCCAAATAGATAAATTACTGGTTGGATGGTCATGAGTTGGAAGGTGAAGAGTTAAATCACTTTTACGTAAGCCTGAGGGTTAGGGTTTTATTAGACCACTTTGATGATACTAAGTTTCTGAAGAGTTTTGGAAGCACACCCGATGCCAGAATCGTGTAATCTATATGATAGCTAGAGGTCATACGGTTAGTGTGTACCCACGGGGAGGGAAAACAAACAGGCCAGCTTTATAGAAACTGCCCAGAACTACGGCCGTCGTTCAAGACCAGGTCTCGATGAGAGACAGGTGAGGCTCAAACGAGGTAGAACAGTGCTGGGCAAGGGGGTCTGTGCACTGGAGGGAGTGACCAAACAGATCATCCTGGGTTAGGCGAAAAAGGTTACAAAGAGTCGCATTTTCAATATTCAATCAGTAGCTTGGATACAGTCTTAACTTTATGCAAAACTGTAAGCAACAAGTTCATTGTAGCTCCTAATCCTTTTGTCCTACTGAAGATTTTTCTCAGCACATGGATTTGTGCTCCAAAGACCATACATAAAATGCTGTGTGCACGTGTAAGTCCCTCATCAGTAAAATACTCCACTGCCTTCAAGAGGAACCCAGCAGCATCCCTCCTTTGAATTAAGCTCTTAGAACTCAAGAAAAGTACTTGTTTTGCTTTTAGGCCTATAAAAATATATACTCTTATTTGGTACAAACTTTTTTAAGTTTTTGAAGATACCAATTGGCACTGTTTCTATTTCCCTTCCATCAATTTTAAGGTTGATCTCACAGTATACACAAACACCTAAAAACTGACCCAGCAAATGCCACCCAATTTTGGGTCCAGAACTTTATCATTTAAAGCTTTTCTTTCAATTTGAATTTGGTCCAAATTGGATCAAATGGGGGTGTGATCATATAAGAAATGTCTTCTCCGGTAGCTTACTCGAAGTATCCCAAAGTATCTCAGAATATTTCATATTATTAAAAATACTCAGCTGGCTCTCTCCAACCCCCCCTCCTCCCCTGCTCAAGCACTCACAAGACACTGCTCTGTCCATGAGGTCGCACCATTCTCACTTTCAGGATGAGAAATTGGAGGCTTCCAAGAGTGGCCTCAGTCACGAAGAGCGGGAACTACAGTAACTGTGTAGCTAGCCCTGTCTAGCTCAGCCTGTCCGTATGTGCACGTTTAAAAGGTCACCACCAGGCTTGCTCTCTAATATCAGAAACCCACACAGATGAATACAAATAAGGAAAGAACCTCAATTTACAGATTCTGGGAAAGTAGATTATGAACAACAGCAAATCTCAGGGTCTCTAAATAACACTCCAGACCATTTGAAATACAAAAAGACAATTGTTTTACTTTGGAAAAGATCTCTGGAAGTTCACAATTTTTTTTTTTTTTAACCTATTGCAGGACATTAACTAAAATACAAATCCTGCAGACTCTGGATGGGAGAAAAGAGCCTTACCAATATTATGAAAATACTTATTAGGAAAGGTTTTCAAGGATTGTGAACTTGGCAGATGAAACATAACAAGCACCGAAAATCCTTTTAGCCAAGGAAATCTACTGATGCAACTTACATGAGTTTACAAGCCTAAAGACTGGGTAGAAAATCCTAACCGTGTATCACGAATGTACAGTCTACTACTTGGATTATTCAAAGTAAAAGAGCTGTGATATATTTATCTTATTGGATAGCAGGAGCTTGTCAAAGAATACTCCTAGAAAAGCAGCTTTTGAAACTCATTATGTGTTATAAGAATGTTTTTCAAAAATTACTTCTGAAACAAGACTAAAGCTCTGTAGTTGATAAAACTATAAAATGTCTATACAGTGATAGAAATTACAAAAGGCTTTATACTATTAAATACACATATGAAATTAGTATCTTCCTGGTCTGAGGATTCCCATAAAATTTATCTTTTTTGGTACAATTTGGCAATGCCAACGGCTACAGAAAATATATCAACCAACCAAACCACTATTTCATTAGAAACTGCACCAAATCCAATGTCAAAAACATTACTTTATTTTTCTAGGATGAAATGTCCTATTACGTACAAAAGGAATTGCTGTTTAGAATTTGCCACAATCTGTTAAAAACATAGCAATCTATTGCCTACAGGTAGGAAAGTTCTTGCCGTAACAAGTTTTAAATGATTAAGCCCATATATATCTTTTCTCTCTCTCTCTATATATGAATAAATAGTACAGAAATACTGTGACGTGACGAGATGCAGAATGATTTTGTAATTCATTAAAATGGAGGATTCTTGCATCAGCACAGTGCATACAATAGGCAACATTTTTTTTTTAAGGTAAAAGGACAAAATAACCTGTATTTGACTACTTCCATGTTATTTTAAGCAAAACTTTGTTTCCATGTTTTCATATTGAGCAGTTAGTCTCTTTAAGTTTGTAAGCATAGGTTTCTAAGTGACATTTGTATGTACAAAAAGGAATGGGCTTCATGAGATAAAATTAACCCAGAATAACCTGCACACCTGAGTCTGTGATAAGGAAGAACTGGGAACTGGAGCAACATCGTTCGTTCTTTTAAGAAACTAAGGTCCGGGAAAGGTTTTGCATAGCAGGGTGATATTAAACAGAAGGAAACTTTTTAAAAACATGATTTGACAAATCCCAGAAACTGGCAGGACAAAGCTAACATGAATTAGTGCAAAATCTAGTAAAATTTTTGCAAAGCTGCATAAACCAACTATGGCAGATCTTACAGAAGCTATTATTACAATGCGGTAGGTAATACAACGTGTAAGGTTAGAACACCAAAAGGAAAGACATGCAAAATACACCATCCTCTGCTGTTTCCATTTTCCCCCTACTGCTTACACTACTTTTTCTTATGTGGGGAAAAAACCCACAAACAACTCAACCAACCAACAAAAAAATACAAAATGGATGAAGTAATTTAAAAAATGCCCCATATAAACTGTAAGTAGCTGTCCGTAACTGATCATTTGCCTGGCCTGGTATTATGTAATGTACAGATGAAGGCAATGTGTATTTTGCCACATTACCCTTTAGTATGATTAACTGATGCAACAGGATTAGCACCCCTGAAGATTCTTCTCTGATGTGATGACAGTGGGCTGGGAACGAGGAAATGAAGGGCCACGACTGCCCTGGGGAAACCCAGGTGCAATTAGATTCTCCAGCCTGTTATGTACCTTGCAGCCCTCCCTTTCCCCTCAAAGGCTTACAGGTAATCATTAGCGCACATTCAAAGACACCATCTGTGGGAGAAAAATGATCTCCATTTATTTTGTTTCATATACATCCATAGTTGAATTTTAATACAAAAAGAAAAAAATTAGAATCTGACAAATGTTTACAAACAAGATACCTTCAAATAGATTTTACTCAGTTTAGCCTGGTGCAGAGTAAATGACAAATTGTACTGTTATATTCAAGGCAACAGAGTCTGTAGTCCAGGACCACTTAGCCCAACCTTTATGCAAGCTTAATTTTTATCTACCATGAACAATAAACTCATTGTTGATTCCCAGTTGTGTGTGTGTTTATGTGTGTGTGCACATGTGTACATAGCAGCTCCTTTCATAGAAAGAAAAGACATCTAGAGGTCGTCTTGTACTTTTACCTACAGGAATCATGATAAGATACAGAATGGATTACATGTAACCGGGGCTGGATTTTATAAGAAAAAATAATTAGCTGACAAATGAGGGCAGCAATAAAAAAGCGTCTTTTTTGCAACAATAAATAAATACAGTCAAAAGTTTTCTGTGAGACTCTAAACCAGCTTCTTCACTGAAGAGCAGACGTGGCATTTCCATGGAGTTACACTTGACCCCATATTATCTTTTTCTCTTGCTTTCTTTTTTCTTTTTTTTTTTTCAATAAACAAAGTTTTCCCGCTTCTGCCACAATAGTAAAACCATTTGATCTTGACAAGATAATGGTGTCGTTGACTTTGCTTTTCCCTTGTCCGTTGGACAAAATTGGCCAAGAATATAATTGGACTGTTATGACCAATAAAAACGAAGTTTAGGTCAAGTCTTGTCAGGATAACCTGACTAAAAACATCTGGCTCCTTAATTTAAAATAGTTCAGACAACCAGATTCTTGCTGTGTTTTATGTTAGGTTAACGCGCTGAACTTTAAGAAGCTGTAGACTGCAGTTTGTTGTTATGAGACCTACAGAATACAGAAAAAAGGGAACAATTAAGCACCCTTCATTTTTTAAAACAATGATGCTTTATGTGGATGCCAAGGTCGGTTTGTCTGGGGGGAGCAGCCATGTTCTTTCATTCGCCCTTGGCAAGCAAATATATGAGAATAAGTAAGAAATTTTTAACCTAAAATAGAAATTTTCACTGTACAAAGAAACATGATAGTTCACTGGAAACGGCCATTATTAATATATATATATATATATATATATATATATATATATTCATCTAGGAAGATTACACATTTTTAGCCAGAGGGACAGAAAGAAACACGTACAGAAGCATTACCATTGTGGTAAAGACCGTGTGTGTGTGTGTGTGTGTGTGTGTGTGTGTGTGTGTGTGTGTGTGTGTGTGTGTGTGTGTGTGGCATGCTTATTTACACTGACTTGGGGGAATATAAAGAAAAAATTATATTAAAAAAAGAGAAATAGCGGTATTAAAAATCACATTTGTCTATTAAAGTCCAGAAAGTCTCCTTTCTAGTTTCACAGTTTTATTCACAACTTTCGTTAGTAAAACCAAATTACTGTACAGTTACCAGGACTAAGTCAAAGTATGGTCTATTGCAATAGTGTATATAAATACAGTATTCTGGGAGTTTACAATTCTTAAATACATTGTTCAACATGGCTGCTAGAATAAACTGTTTACTACTATACATATATTTTTAACATTAAAAAATTATATTAACTAATATGAACTTTTAGGGGGCAATTTTGAATTAGGTAATCACGTGGTACAATAAAAGATAGAGTGACCCCAACATCCAGTTCTGATTCCAGTTAAAAATTCAGACTAAAGATATCAGAATCTGTAAGAAAAGAAAGAACATGGATGGTATAAATGATGAATTATAACAAAGTACAGTAAATGAAAATAATGTGCAAACAACGTTGGAGATCATAAATTAAAAATGGGGAAAATATGGCAAAGAAAAAATCCACAAATCAATTAAATTTCAATGAATGGCTACATATGTGTCTCATTCTGCCTTAACCCTGGAAATCAAAAATTCCCTAAAATTTCACATTTCACAGAACTGGGCAAACTTCTCAATTTGTTCCAATATTTCTTAATGAAAATGATGTAAACTCAAATAAAATAAAAATCTACAGGAAATAACCAGATGGCAGGCTCTCCTAAGTGGCCCCTCTACTGTGCAGAGACTCAGCCCCCGGGGCCTCCTCTCCTTTCCCCAATTCCCTCGTTTTGTCACAGGCCCACAGACGCTCTCCTCTCCGTCGGCAGCTGCCGCCAACCCCACTCTGAGTTCTGCCTGCAAGCCTGGCAGCAGGGTGGGGTTCAAATTCCCCAGCTTCCACCTCACAGTCACCACCAAGGGCTAAAGCTTTTCCAATTAAAAAAAAAAAAAAAGCAATTTTAGAAATTTAATTGGAGGAAGAAACGCATGAAGTACAAATAAAAAGCAGGGAGACTTAAAATGAGTTGTGGCCCTCGACGCTAACCTTGACCCGACCTGTTGTCCAGGCTCCCTAGGACCAATTACTTTGAACTTCTGGGTAGGCAGATTTCTTACACGGCTATTTCTTTTTTTTTTATCAACTTTATATCGCTTCAGTCCTGCTGTGGCAAAGGAGACCTAAGCTCACATAATCATTTTCCCACCTCCTTTCTGGAATTCAAGTTTTACTTCTAATTTTAAATTACATCTTTCTGTGATTTGTCTATAGGCTGGTTCTAAAAGTTGAAAATCAGTGTACTGTTTACACTATGAGGACTATGTAAATATTTTTCTCCTTGTGGCACCTACTCGGTTGCTAAGAGGGCATTCTTAGCATTCCTATTCAACTCTAGTTTTTCATGCAATCTTGAACTGCCTTTCATTTTTCCTCTTACGTTCTTAAGCTCATTATCTAATGTATGAACCATTTCTCCTCCAGACACCTTCCTCTTGGGAGAGTTCCATCCTCCTGCTCCGGTCTGGATGGCTTGCTGCGTTGGCCTACTGCACAAATGACATCCTGGGTCAGAAGAACTCATATTGTTTTCTTGAACCTCTTGTTTCTTGGATCCAAGACTTTTTGTTTCCTTGATTTGCTTCTTTATTTTGCTAGTGCACATCTTAAAATAACTTGCTAAGAAAGGACACATGGGAAGGAGTGCCTTTCAGGGCCCATGACTGAAGATGTGCTTTTTCTGCCTCTGCACTGGACTGTTTGGCTGGACACAGAATTCTAGGCTGAAAATCATGTTTCTTCAGACTTTTAGATTTATTCCGCCAAAGTCCTCTAGGATTCCATGTCGTTAGAGAAAAGGGTGACACCAGTCTGGTTCTTGTTACTTTATAGGTTCTTCCACCTTCTTTAGAAACTCTGAGAGGGGTTTCTTTAAACCTCGGCATCTAGGAATTTTAAGTGATTATATGCGGGATGGACTTTTTTTCCCTTTGTCCAGCTGGCTTATTATGTTTAGCAACTGTCCTCATCATTCCATTCCCCACTCCATCTCCTTACTCCACAAGAATGTAAGCTCCAGAGGGATTCAGTATCGCACACACAGAGGGTCTCAAAAACCATTTGCTGATGAATGAATGTGTTTTCCTTGGGTTTGAAGTCTTGTGCCTCTCATCAGCTCAGGGAGTTTTTCCCTATTAGTCTTTTGATGGTTTCTTCTCCTCAGTCCTCTTTATTCTTCCTTTCTGGAATTTCCACTAAGTGAATACTGGATATGCTACAGTGTATTTTTTCCTTTCATAATTTTTCATCTACTTGTCTTTTTGTTCTTTGCATTGAGAAAGTTCTCGATTTTAACTTCCACGGCTTATAGTTTAGATTTTTTAGATTTGTTTTTCCTAGCCACTCTTTCTGATTTTTCTTTATTCCTAATATCCTGTTAGTCATTTTGTAGATTCAAGATCTTTTTCTTTTTTTTTTAAATACCCAATGTGGGCCTTGACCCCAAGATCAAGAATTGCAAGCTCTACAGACCGAGCCAGCCAGGTGCCCCTAAATTCAATTACCTTCTAAAATTTCTCTTGGGACATGACTGAGAGTCTTGCTTTGTCTTTTTCAAGTTCTCTTTTTTTGTTTTCCCTGGAATTTATTCTTCTGCTATGCCTTGACCTTTCTCTTTTACACTGCAAGCTTTCCTTATACATCTGGCCATCCCTTGCTGGCTGTTCACACTTAAGAAGACTAAGTTAAGGGTGCCAGGGTGGCTCAGTTGTTATGCATCTGCCTTCAGCTCAGGTCATGATCCCAGGGTTCTGGGATCGAGCCCCGCAATGGGCTCCCTGCTCAGTGGGAAGCCTGCTTCTCCCTTTCTCACCCCCCCTGCTTGTGTTTCCACTCTCGCTGTGTCTCTCTGTATCAAATGAACAAAATCTTAAAAAAAAAAGAAAAGAAAAGTAAGTTAAGGGATGAGACAGGTGCCTGCAGAGCCCTATGTATGTGTGCAGGGCTGACTGGCAGGTGTTGCCTTCGATCAGGGCTCCTCAGTCTCAACACTACTGACATTCTGGGGCTGCAGAGTTCTTTGCCGCGGGGGCTGTCTTGTGCGCTGCGGACGCTTACTAGCATCTCTGAGCTCTACCTACTGGATGCCAGCACTACTTCCCACCTCTCAGTATGACAAAAAAAATGTCTCCATGCACTGCTAAGTATCCTGTGGGGGGTATGGTTACGGGCAAATTACCCCCATCGAGAGCCACAGCTTTAGGGTGACAGGGCTGTGGACCTAAGCAACCTTTAAAAAAAAAAAAAATCTCATCAGCTAACCAACTTTTACCGTATTCTTTTCTTATTCTGAGTTCATCCCTTTTTATTTCCTTTTTTTTTTTTTTTTAAGATTTTATTTACTTATTTGTCAGAGACAGAGAGAGAGAGCACACACGCAGGCAGAGGCAGAGAGAGAAGCAGGATCCCTGCTGAGCAAGAAGCCCGATGTGGGACTCCATCCCAGGACCCAGGGATCATGACCTGAGCCAAAGGCAGCGGCTTAACTGACTGAGCTGCCCAGGCACCCCGCATCCCTTTTTATTTGTTATTATTTTACTAGGGGCTTCACCATATCGAGTAAATCCTCTTCCGCCTTAGGTTTTATAGCTAATGGGTTAACAGGAGATGATACAAATGGGAAAGTATTACAGATTTTGTAAAATCTCTTCGTCCTTGGTCTAGAGGCTGCCTACCTACCTGGCTTCCTTCCTTCATTGCCTACATTTTTTGATTCCTGAGCTTGTCCCTTACCTTTAGTTTATGTAAAGTGATGCTTAAACACAGCTCTTGATCTACCTTGCTGCAGGACAAGGACAGAGACAACACGCTATGGACTGTCCTGAGAGGAAAATAATGAAGCTGAGCACCGCCTCTTACACTTTGGTATGCAGAGCTCACTAGGTAAGAGAGATGGCCAGGTCCCAAACTAGCCAAGATCTACCTAGTCTGACTATCTAGGGAGGGTCAAGCATGCGAGCTGGTGGATGGGGGATGGGACCAGTGAATCTCAGGGCTTCGAGGGGTGGCAGTTATCACCAGAAGGAGAACAGGCTTCTGTTGGAAGGAAGGAAGTCATGGGCTTGAAAAGCAGGGACTGAAGTTGAGACACTGGAGGTTCAAAGGAAAGGTCTAGTTTTGCCCACAGAAAAATATCCACAGAAATAAACCATTTTATGACTTCAAAGATACAGCAAACATAAATTAAGAATAAAGTACTTAAATCCCTCTTCCAGGTCTTCCCCTTACTCTACCCTCTACAATAGTCATTTTTATCCTTTTGCAAACTCAATATGGGCAAGGGCTTGGGCTTACTACTACCTCCGTATGTGCCCCACAGCATTTATTAATTAATAAATAAATTGTATTAAGTAAACTCTATGCCCAATGTGGGGCTCAAATTCGTGACCCTGAGATCAAGAGTCGCAAGCTCCACTAACCGAGCCAGCCGGGCGCTCCTGCCCCACAGCACCTCACATTCCACACGCATCTGATAAGTGTTTTATTTTAAAAAATAACTTTTAAATTTTAAGCAAATCACAAACTCAACAATTTCTCATTACTGAGTCTGTCTTCTTGTCCTTGGCGGTATGTCATAATGCTAGAGTCTTGATTTTTTTTTCCTTCAAGATTCTTGATTTCAAGGTTCAAATTTACCATCAACAGCACTAATTCCCTAGACAAAACAGTACAGAATTTGAGGAACTGGATTACTTTCGAACACTAAGACACATGCTCACCTGCTAGCCTTGAACCCTTTCAATTTCTGTACAAAGAAGGACTCCAGAACTTCTGCACACTGGTAAAAAGGCGAGTCACTTGGATTGTAGTAACGACAGTTATCAAAAATTTTGGTCATATCTGCCACAAATTCCGTCAGCTTTTCATAATATCGTCTTTGTACTCTTTCTTCCATGGTGGCAAGGTCTTAAAAACACAAAATGTAAAAACATTTTCAAAGCTTTAAGGTAGATCCAATGTGAATATTGCCCACAGTTCTGACTCACAAGAATACAGATTTCCTGCCCAAACAGTCCAGGAAACCAAGCTGATTCACCAATGGAAACTACTTAACAATTCATGAAGAAAATAGGAGCACTTCTGAAATTTTGTTTTTGATTGGGGATTCTAAAATATAAATCTTGGCTACTCTTAAGAAGGTACTTTTATTTTCAGTTAACTACAGAAAATAGCCCTTTATTCAGCTGGGTTGAAATAAAAGAAGCTACATCAACACCATCAATATACATCTAAGTACATTTTTACATGCGAACAATTACGTATATACACTACATGTACAAAGAGAAAGAGGGAATCCAAAATTACAAACAAAAAATCTTTGTGGTTTTGTGGTATCTGTGTATCTGTATTCGATTTTAATAACATAATTTTTTCATTATTTATTTTTATTGTTACTGTATATTGGTAACAAGTGATACTGACTTAACACTTAAGGTGACAAGGACATAAAATGTCTTCTTAAAATAAAGGGAAAAATATTAGCTGATATGAATAAAAATAGTATGTTAATAGTACAGGTAGTATGCCGAAATGACTAAAATAATTCAGGTAGTACACAGGTAAGTGCTTTTGAATATACTGAACTAAATCTACCTGAAATAACATTACATCTAGGAAAAAGTTGTGGTTGAAGGAAAATTCCATATACAATTTTTTTTTTTTAAAAGATTTACTCATTTGAAAGAGAGATAGTGAGAGTGAGCATGAGAGGGGAGAAGGTCAGAGGGAGAAGCAGACTCCCGTAGAGCTGGGAGCCCGATGTGGGACTTGATCCCAGAACTCCAGGATCATGACCTCAGCTGAAGGCAGTTGCTTAACCAACTGAGCCACCCAGGTGCCCTCCATGTACAATTTTACATAAAAAGCTGGTGATCTCAAATCAATCCAGGATTGACAAACTCATAGGTAACAGTTCTAAATAAATCTCAATAATTATTTTGGAATTTGAGAAAATGACTTTTTTAAAGATTTTTTTGAGAGCGAGAGAAAGAGAGGAGAGAGAGTGGGTGTCTGCAAGTTGGGGGAGGGGCAGGAGAGAGAATCTTCAAGCAGATTTGGTGCTGAGCAAGCAGCCCGACACACGGCTCAATCTCACAGCCCTAAGATCTGGACCTGAGCCAAAACCAACAGTCAGCTGCCCAACCGACGGAGCCAAGCAGGTGTCCTGAGAAAATGATTTTCAGGTCTATCTAAGAAACACTGAACAATAAACGCAGCAGGAGAGAAGTTAATCTATCAGACATTAAACATATAAAGCTATGATAATGGACAGTGTGGCACGTGCAGGACGACACCAACAGTAATGGAACCGTACTCAAAACGGGCACAGACCTAACTGCATTCAGTATAAGAACTGTATGTATGTTGGGTGCCTGGGTGGCTCAGTGGGTTAAGCCGCTGCCTTCGGCTCAGGTCATGATCTCGGGGTCCTGGGATCGAGTCCCGCATCAGGTTCTCTGCTCGGCGGGGAGCCTGCTTCCCTCTCTCTCCCTCTGCCTGCCTCTCTGCCTGCTTGTGATCTCTGCCTGTCAAATAAATAAATAAATAAAATCTTGAAAAAAAGAAAAAAGAACTGTATGTATGTTGATGATGTCATTTCAAATAAGCAGCAGAAGAAAAAAAAATTCCTTAATAAAGTGGGTTGAGGCAACCTTCTACATATCTGAAGAAAAAATTCTACCTCACATTAATGCCAAAATAATTCTAGGTGGATTAAAATTTAAGGACAACAGTGAAAACGGATAAAAGGTACTAAAAGGGGCACCTGGGTGACTCAATGGGTCAAAGCCTCTGCCTTCGGCTCAGGTCATGATCCCAGGGTCCTGGGATCGAGTCCCGCATTGGGCTCTCTGCTCAGCGGGGAGCCTGCTTCCCCCCTCTCTCTGCCTGCCTCTCTGCCTACTTGTGATTTCTCTCTGTCAAATAAATAAATAAAATCTTTTTAAAAAGTAAAAAATAAAAGGTACTAAAAGAAACAACATTGTGAATGTGATTAATCATTGAACTGTGCATATTAAAGTTGTTATATATATATATATTTTTTTTTTTTTTAAAGATTTATTTATTTGAGAGAGGGAAAGAGAGAAAGTGCAAGCAGGAGGAGGGGCAGGGGGAGATGGAGGAGGAGGAACCAGATGCCCGCTGAACATGGAGCCTGACATGGGGCTCGATCTCACAACCCTGAGATCATGACCCAGTATCAAGAGTTAGATGCTTAACCAACTGAGCCACCAAGGCCTCCCCTGTTTTTTATATATATATATATATACATATATATATATATATATATATATATATATATATATATACACACACATACATACACACACACACACACACCCCTGTTATATATATCTTAACACACCCACACACCCATCTTTGATAGTTCCAGTTTATGTAGATAAGGGAAAAAACATCCGCAAACATGCTCCTAGCCTGATGAAATTTCAAGCAAGGCTTGGGCACATCTGCTGTGCGCAGTAGGTCCAGTAAGCTGTACAGGAAAGAGTAAACACTTAACATAGCACTTAAGTTCTGCGTACTTACTGCCGGGCTAATTTTAATAATGTATGTGAATAGTGCTTGGACATTTTGTGATTCCAACTTAATGAGACAGCCATTAAAAAGAAATTACTAGAGGGGCACCTGAGTGGCACAGTCTGTTAAGTGTATGAATCTTGGTTTTAGCCCAGGTTATGATCTCAGGGTTGTGGTGCAGAGCCCCGCATCAGGCTCTGGGCTCGGTGCGGAGTCTGCTTGAGATGCTCTCTCACTTTCCCTTCCCTCCCGTTTGTGCACTTGCTCTCCCTCAAAAAGAAACAAAGAAAGAACGATATAGGAGAACATATAACTGAGTATTTATAAACCTGGGGAAGGGCAGAGGACTAAAGTATGACTCCAGAAGCAGAATTTATAATGGTGAATAGATTTAAATCCAAAAGTATTAAAAATGATCATATGCTGGGGCGCCTGGGTGGCTCAGTAGGTTAAGTGTCCGACTCTTGATTTCAGCTCACTTCATGATTTCAGGGTTATGGAATTGAGCCCAGTGTTGAGTTTTGCACTCAGCAGAGTCTGCTTGTCCCTATCCCTCTGCCCCTCCCTGGGCTAACACATTCTCTCTCTCTCTCTCAAAAAAAAAAAAAAAAAAAAAAAAAAAAAATCCGTATAGGACTTCATTTTGAAGTAGGCTTCACACTGATCTCATGACCCTGAGACCAAGACTTGAGCTGAAATCAAGAATCCAGTACGCAACTGACTGAGCCACCTAAGTCAGTCCTTGGGATATAAAAGAGCCCTTAAGGAACACTGACAACAATATGAATATCTAGAGAAAAAAAAACGCAAAATACATAAATAGGAAACTCACATAAAATTCAGACAATAAGTACACATCACTAGTTACTGAAGTCATGCAAAGCCAAAGAACCACTTTCTTTATCCAAGTTAGCAGAAATTAAAAATAACACATCAGCCTATCTTCAACAATTACCTCCAAGTAAGAGTGTGAGTGGCAATATATTTTATACTTTACTGCACCTCTCTAACACCTGTATACTAAACACGTTGTTTTGAAATAAATATTTTCAAAATATTTTGAGTATTTTGAAAAAATATTTTCGAAGAAAATATTTCCTCTCAAAAGTATAATACTCAGTGTTTTCAAGAGTAGAGAGGGAAGGATACGTATATATGCTGTTACTGGAAACTGGTTCAATTTGCAGAAGTGATACTTGAAAATATTTATCAAAAGCCTAAAAAGTATATATATATTCCTTTGACCCAGACATTCTAACTCTAGAAAATCTACTTCTAGGAATTTCTTCTCAGAAAACAAACAAGTGCAGGCAAATGCATAAACAAAGATGTTACTGAACCATCCAGGTGCCCCTCAAACAAATCATATGGTCTCAATTTTAATACACACACACACAGAGCACACCAAAATGGGATTCGGTGAGGAAAATATAAAGGTACATTTTATCTTTTCTTACTTCTTTTCTTTATTTCCTAGATTTTCTACGTTATGTTTAGAAGCAGAATTATCTGTCTAAATAAATATCCCCAGATACTCTCTCAAAAGAGATTACACAAATCTAAAATATGTACACAGATTAGCTTCTTCTACCTTTGACATCAGAACAGAGGTAACGGCTACTTGTTTTAGTTTTAACTAAGCTTCACTTATTTCCCCTTCACGTTTTCTCCCCCTCTTTGAAGTTGCGTCAAACACAAACCCTTCTCATTTAAAAAAATTAAGATATAACAGACATATAACACTGTATCAGTTTTAGGTGTACAACATAATTACTTGGTATATCAATATACTGCAAAGTGACTGATTACCCAATAAGTTTAATTAACACCTGTTGCCAACCACATACAGTAAAAAAGCCTTTTTTTTTCTTGTGATGAAAACTTTTCAGGTAACTCTCTTAGCAACTTTCAAATACACAGTAAAATCGTTCCCATTTAAAAAATGCTTAGCTGGGCGCCTGGGTGGCTCAGTGGGTTAAAGCCTCTGCCTTCGGCTCAGGTCATGGTCCCAGAGTCCTGGGATCGGGGCCCGCATCGGGCTCTCTGCTCAGCGGGGAGCCTGCTTCCTCCTCTCTCTCTGCCTGCCTCTCTGCCTACTTGTGATCTCTCTCTGTGTCAAATAAATAAATAAAATTAAAAAAAAAAATCCATTTCTCTCCAATCTTTAAAAAAAAAAAAAATGCTTAGCTGGCTTTTGAACTACTTTCATCAGCTGGAGCTAATTCTTACTTTGGCAATTTTAGAAGCTTTTATCTACATTTTTATAATTGCATTTGAGGATAAATTATTTTTAGCACAAGCACCTGAAACTGTTCATCACAATACAATCACTTGTGGCTGTTACTTATTACCATTTTTTTTTTTTTGGCGTGGGAAATGAGGGTATAGTCTCTTGGCTCTCTACTCAGGCCCACCAAACGTGCTTTCCTTCAGGAAAAGATGAGGAAAAGGTGACAGGGAGTGATGAGAGGCTCAGATAGACCCTGATCCGTGCATCGATTTCATTCATCTTTTATACAGCTGCATAGTACTCTGTTCACGTATCATCTGATTCAGCTGTTCCTCTACAGATTTACTGATGGCCCCTGATTTCATTTCTCGTTTTTCCGGACTTACAGTCTGAGATGAACAACATACTTGTACACATGTAAATCCTAAGAAATGAAATTGCTGGGTCCAAGGGAATGCAGATTTAAACTTTCGTACACACTCCCCACTTATCCTACAAGTTACCATGCCAATTTATTCTTCCACCGGCCTTGCTCAGCATATCCTCACAATGTACCAGTTTCATGGATGATAAGTAACTGCTGAGATATCTGAAAACACTCCATATTCAACTCCAGTACCTACCCATAGGTTCCTTGATAACACCGTAATAATCTGGTGCATCATTAGGATCCACTGGTTCAAGGAAAGGCCAGGCCATCTTATGGGCCTATAAGGAGGGGGGCAGAAAACAACATTATTGTCAGGTGGAAATATTCATTTCATTTAAGTTTCCCAATTGAGTTATTGTATCAATCAACCCCTAAACTCCAGAAGTCAGTTTTAAACCTGAGAGATGAAATTATTTTATAATTATTTTATACTAGAGTTTCACTCTAGTCATCAATCATCCCTGGTGAGCATATCTTGTACTAAGGGTTCTCGAAGGGTGGGCTGAGGACCTCAGCTGGCGCGGGTGGAGCACTAGCATAGATGTCAGAAGCTTGTACTCTCATCCCTACGTGATAACCTGTTACCTGTACAGCTAGAGGGAATAGGTTCCAAGTGTGGAATGGTTCCCACTGCTAATGAGGTGACAGAGACACGCTATTAAATAACTTCATCCACATACTGAGACCACTGTTCTCTTTTCAGTTCTTTTTTTAAAATCTGTATTTTCCTTTAAAGATTTTATTTTTGAGTAATCTCTACACCCAAGGCAGGCTCAGACTCACGACCCCAAGATCAAGAGTCGCATGCTCTTCTGATGGAGCTCCCCGGGTGCCCCCTCCCTAGAATTTAATCAAATTGTTTTTCAATCTACAGTGGTGAGGTAAACTTGTCTTTAAAAATTAAATCTAGGTTAAAAAAGTGAGTCATTTTAAAACTGAGTGTTAGATAAACAACTGTGTTCCTGTGTGGATATGGTTAACCTCATGGTATCGGCATGTGAAGGACTGAAGTCTGGAGTACTTCACTAGGCTAGCCAGGAGTCAGGAAATAATCACAGACTCTGTGACTGGAAGGTTCGAACCCTACAAACATCTCCAAAGTCACGCTGGTTGACTTCCTCTTCAAACGCTGCGCACAGAGCGGTTTCTCACCTGTAAAGAACGAAGCACCCTTTTTAAACCCTCATAATCTTTCTCTGTCAGCGGCGTGAGCACTGTCATGGCATCCTCCGTTGACTGGCACTGTGGACAGACATACTCGTCAATGAGCTCTGCCTCACTCTGTAAGATGCCAACGCAGCGCCCATGGTACCAATTCTGACACCGATCACAGCCAATATAAAATCTGTAAGATCCGAAATGGAAATGTGAGTTCAAAACAGATGGGATCACATTACACAATTTATTTTAAAGAACACTAAAACATGCACCTGAAAAGATTCTAACTCTGCGTATAAAATAGTTTTAGTACTATAACTGTTTTAATACTTTTGCAGCTTGGCATTCAACTGTGTTAATTTAGTGTTTCTGATATTAAGAACAAGCAATAAAAGTTTATTAAGAACACTGTGTAGCGGCGCCTGGGTGGCTCAGCTGTTAAGTGTCTGCCTTCGGCTCAGGTCTTGATCCCAGGGTCCTGGGATCAGGAACGCATCAGGCTCCCTGCTCGGCGGAAAGCATGCTTCTCCCTCACCCACTCCCCCCTCTTGCTGTGTCTCTCTCTGTCAAATAAATAAAATCTTTACCAAAAAAAAAAAAAAAAGAAAGAAAGAAAAAGAAAAAAGAAAGAAAGGAAAAAAGAACACTGTGTAATAGTGGAGAATTAATACGAAGAAAAATGCAAAATATTTAATTGACTTTAAAGCTCAAAACAAAATAAACCAAAAATCTTTCAACTAGTACTGTATCAAATGGGAAGCTGGTACTGGCCACCCAACCGGGAGTTCAAAATCCTATAAGCTAATAACAGAGTCTCAGAAATTATACCCAAATTAGTGTTTTCTTTCCCCCTAACCTACAATAAAGCGCCATTTCAAACACTGATAAAGTCCAAACAAGTCAGGCTATTTTAATCTCATTAATTTCTATGTTACATATTGAAGAATCAAGTCGACCGTTAAACCATATATTCCCCCAATGCATCTCAAACATTCACTATGAAGCAACATAAATTTTGAAGGGGAGGTAAAGAGGGAAAAAAAGAGAAAAAAAATTGGAAAGGAATTTGTAATGTAAGTGTATAATATATGCAGAAAAAGATCTTGCTTTTTATTTTAAAATAAATACGTAACCAGTCAGAGCAATTTGGCTTCCTAAATTATTAAATATGATGCTCTTATCAGAACTCACTGTGACTCATCATAAGGTGTTCTGCAGATACAGTACAATTCCTCACTGCTGCCCTCTTGTGCCCGTTTACAATCATTACAGATGTACACATCCATTTTCTTAGCCTCCTTTTCTGTGATGCCAACACATTCTCCATGATACCAGTTAGTACAAAGATCACAGCCAATATAGAACCTAAAAGTATTCACAATGAAAATGACAATGTAATTGTCATTTTGAGCTGCATGATACTTAAATCTGTCTTCCCTGTCCCGATTCACTTTCTTACAGGATTACTTTCTGCAATGAGTCAGCTAAGCATCCTGCATCCGACCATTCTACCCCTAGCACACTACAGCATCTGACACTGTATCAGGTGTAGAAACATAAAATCACTCACATCAATTTCAACAAATACACTGTTTAGTGAAATATGGGTCTTTAAAAACATACGGGAATTTGAAAAAATAAACACCACACTGATGGTAATGTCTCCCTCTTAATGAATGTGTCTAAAACTGTAACAGGCACAAAAACCAAAGCCAAAGAATCAAAGACTTACATCTGTCAAACCTATGCCACAGAAGCCATTTCAAATTCAGGGCTATTTCTTAGATAGGTTTGAAAATGTATCTCACAGTTTAAATTTGGAAACAAAGCAAAGCGCAAACACCAAGAAGTTACACTACAAGGAACATGCAGGTCAGGCAGGTGTAGAAGATAAATGGTCAAAATGTGATATGAAGAAGAAATCCAAGAAAAGTATATGTGGTAATTCAATTTCTACTAAGTTTTCTAAATTAACATGGGAATTTAATTGTAACAGATTACAACATGGGCCAGTTTTTCAATGTAATGTGTGTGACAATGTGGAGAGTGACTAGGTTAATTGGCGAGCTGAGGCGCTACACGGGTACGTAACTGAGGGTAATCACATGCAGTTAACCCTCAAGGCTTTTGTAATGTAAGATCCCAAATGAATGAAAAGCATCTCTACGACAAACACAGAGTGTATCTAAAAGTGCTGGCAGCGCGATGTAGGAACGCCATGTAAAACTCACAGCAAGAATTATTGTGGACCCTAAGGGATCTGACTGGCTTGCTGATGTGGTTCTACCCAAGTCTTTCTTGGTAAATTCGCCTGGAGAAATGGAACTGGTCCTCCAACTAACCTGCCATCTCAATGTAAAGGATTAATAATACAGGACTGTGAGGTTCATCCTAGTCCCACTAATTTTTTTATTTTGAGAAGTAAGACTCCTGCAGGATTTTCACTAGGGACTGGGCCTGCAGGGTGTTTCTGGATGTGGCCTTCACTGGATGGCAGGCAATGTATTCTGCAAGTGAGCTCACGACTTGAATTTCAAGTGTTAGTCACTCTCACTAGATTCCCAAACCAGCCTAGTTTGGTATAAGAGATTACAAAATACTCCTAAAAAACACTAACTCATCCCGACTACAACAGGGAGTGGATGAACTTGGCCTATTGAAATTTTGATAACAACAAACTGAAAAATAGGAAATACCCACGAGACGATGAGGCGATCGCAGTAGAATGAGGACATGATCATGCGTGCCTCATTTTAGGCAACGTTAAGTATGACAAAAACGTGTGTGAGATGAATCTCTGTGATCTGAATATTTTAAATAAGCCAAAGAAGTCTAATTATTTAAATGAAGTCCATAAGCAGATATTTTTGCAAAGAAAGTAAATCATGTTCTGTTTTGTTCTGTAAATCGCTGAATATTCTTGTGCTTAAAGGGAGGCACGCTTGTTTTAGACTAAGGGCAAAATCAGTTAGCAGGGCCCCACTTTCCACATTATCTGTCATTTCCAATAAAGACAATGAAAAGGGAAGACGCCAAAACTGAGGTGCTTAATTCAACACACAGCTAAAGCTAGCAAAGAAAGTGTTGATCTAGCACCTGGTTATAATTTTAAATAGCACCGCCAAAGCAGCTTCCAAGTTGCAACTTAAAAAACGTGATTGAAAAGATCACTATTTTATTTTATAAACTGATTAGGCATCCACTGAAGGTAGATATTAAGCATGGCTAACTCTAAATAATCATATATTTTTAGCACAAACTTCTTGGTACTGCAAAAAACACTAGTTAACCTTGACTTTGAAAAGCTGGCCTACATTTAAATACTCAAAATGAAAGCTAAATACTTCGGTGAATGATAATGATAACAAAAAAATGAAACTGCATTAATGGATTAGTGTTTTTAAAATCTTGTATATATCACCAAATACAAGTCACAACAGCCAAAAACAGCTTCCAGCTGCCATGCTTTATTATCACATTTTTGAGTGTCATTCTTGAAGACTGAGTGGAAAGAACACTCCAGCTTTTGTCCCCAAAAAGAAAGTGGGAACTTTGACAAAAATAATATTGTCAGTATTACAATACCAAAAACATAGAATTGCTTAAAATTAAACAATAAAAAACCAAAACCACTCAAACTTGAAACCTTGTGCACCATTCATATCAGATAGTGGCTAAGATTTGATGTAATCATAAGGTTGTGAACAGGTTCCAGAAAGGCTGCTCTCAGCTTTGGGCAGCAGTAATAATAGACCTCCTTCTCCAGACAGCATTACTAATTGATTTGGAGTTAATCCAGAGAGAAGAGGAGAAAGCAAAAGAGCAACAGAAAGCTTGTTTTTGACAGAAAAGAATACGATGAAGAACAAACATGAATCATGAACACGTAAAATACAAAAATTTTTACTTCTCTAGTGTCAAGTTTAAGAACATCGGCTACAAGACCACAGACGAAACATCATTACCCTTACTTTCAACTACTTTCATTGACATTGCTACCAGTACATTCATTTTCTTCGCAACTGGAAATTTAACAGCTAAACTTTTAAGAAAATAAACTAGAGCCCGAAAAGATCTACTCACTTAGATTCATCATAAGGCGTTTTACAGATACAGTAAAGCTTTGTGTCCTTCTTAGTTTCCTTTGAGGTAGTAGAGATCATTTTCTTCTTCTTGGACTTGGAGCTTGAGTCTCTTTCTTCTTCTCGCTTCCTCTTCTGGGAAGCCGCAGGCAGTGTGGCCGTGGCCGTGGCCGTGGCCAGGGGGCCTGTGTGCTGCGGGGGAGGCGGAGGCGGGGGTGAAGGCGGAGGGGCCGGAGGCGCAGGCGGCGCTGCAGGCGAGGTGGCCGCCACTGCTGTGGCCTGCACCATGTCTTTCTCTTTCTTAATTTTCAAGTCTCTCTTGAGTTCTTCCTGTTGTCAATTAAAGACAATACAAGACTGTCATTGGACTTAATGTAAATGCACGACGTGGTCAGAGGACTTTATATGACCTTCCTTCTTGCCTTACCTCCCTTGTCGGAGCAGCTCCACAGTTCAGCCTAGTGTGAGGGAGGTGAGTAACTGGAGTGTCCTAACCATACTCCGAACCCAATCAAATCCACGAGAAATATAAAGGGAGGATTATGCAACAACTGGAAAGCTGCTATCTTCAAAGAAGATCTGACAGAAAGATGACCAAGTTTCTGAAAACAATGGCCCTCTTGGCTTGCCCATGTTGTGTCTTGATTATTTCCGTTGTTGCTCAGAATGGGTTTCGAGTGTCCTCACCCACTGGCTGCTTCCTTCCGGCTGCTCTCTGTCTCGTCCTTGGAGCGAGACCCACCAAGAACTGAACATGACACTCAAGATGTGGTCTTTGACCAGCCCAAAAACTGAATGAGAGACAGACTTGCCTTGTTTATTATGCTCCTATGTCTAGAACTGAAGAATGCAGGGAAAGCTATTTTAGCAATACACATTTTGACATAAATTAATATCCTTACTTCTCTTCATGTGAAATACTTCATAGACACACCTCTGTTACCTAGTGCTGCAACTTACTCTTTGAAATGCTTATTTCCCTAGAGAAAAAAAAGCTATTGTCATTGGCATCCAAGTATAAACTTGGTGTGAATAAGTCACTCCTATGACCAAGCTTTTAAACATCACACATACAAAAATTTAAGTAATCTCTACATCTAATGTGGGGCCCAAACTTCACCCCGAGATCAAGAGATCAACAGTCGCATACTCCAGTGACTCAGCCAGCCCAGGCACCCCCGTAAACATCACAAAATTCTAACAAATAAATCTGAATGGTCTTGGTTTAATGAATTTTTTTTCTAACATCTAGATAGTCTTGTGAGAAGGTAAAGCTGTATGACTACTCAGCAACTGCTCGCTTTTTATTTTTTTTAAGATTTTATTTATTTGACAGACAGAGATCACATGAAGGCAGAGACGCAGGCAGAGAGAGACAGAAGCAGGCTCCCCGCTGAGCAGAGAGCCCAGGACCCTGGGATTATGACCTCAGCCGAAGGCAGAGGCTTAACCCACTGAGCCACCCAGGCGCTCCTGAAGTTGCTTTTTTTTTTTTTTTTTAATTTATTTATTTGTTAGAGGAAGAGAGAGAGCACAAGCATAGGCAGGCGGAATGGTAGGCAGAGACAGAGGGAGAAGCAGGTTCCTTGCCGAGCAAGGAGCCCGATGTGGGACTCGATCCCAGGACGCTGGGATCATGACCTGAGCCGAAGGCAGCCGCTTAACCAACTGAGCCACCCAGGCGTCCCACCTGAAGTTGCTTTTTAAAAAGAAATCCTTGATAATTTTTTTAAAATTTTTAAGAATTTTATTTACTTATTTGCAACGGAAAGATGCAGAGGGAGAGAGCACGAGCAGGGAGAGAGGCAGAGACAGAGGGAGAGGGAGAAGCAGACTCCCTGCTGAGCCAGAAGCCTGATGTGGGGCTTGGTCCCAGGACCCCAGGATCATGACCTGAGCCGAAGGCAGACGCTTAACCATCTGAGCCACCCAGGTGCTCCAACCCTTCTCTCTTTAAAAATAAAGCCTAAACTTCTGAGGGAAGAAAGTAAATTGTGGGTGCCATTTTCCCAGTTAATATGATGTGTTTATAACATCATCAAATAGATTTTAGAAAGATCAAGATGGTGTAGTGGGGTGGGCTCAGCTGGTAGAGCATGCAACTCTTGACCTCACAGCTGTGAGTTTGAGCCCCATGCTGGGCACAGAAGTCACTTAAAGAAAAAAAAGTTACAGTGCTTACACACTTTGATCCCCTGCTCCAGGAACATACCGATGACAGTAAAATATAAAACGGAGAAGACTGAAAAGACAGAGCCATGCTTGAATAAGATATAAACGTCTCTATGAAATGGAAACACAAAACTGTGCACAGGGCTGAAACTGCAGACCTGCGGGATTCCAGATTCAGAACTAGGAGGTGGAAGCCCAACAACAACCCGCTTCTGCAGAGAGAAGGGGACTCGCATGCTTCGTGGGAGTGGGCCTCACGAACAGGCTCCCGGCTTGATGGAAGGGTTGGCTGGTCTGCTGGGCCTCCAGAGAGGAAACAAAAAGAAAACTCTCCCTTCAGTGCAGATGCTGTGCACCTGGGTGACTCAGTCGGCTGAGTGTCTGACCCTTGACTTTGGCTCAGGTCATGATCTGGAGCTGTGAGATGGAGCCCCACATCGGGCTCTGTGCTGGGATGAAACCTGCTTAAGATTCTCTCTCTCCCTCTGCACCCCACTAACCCGCTCCCACTCTCTCAAAAAAAGAGAAGAAATAACTGAATCTGAATTCATTCCAAATGCAATTTTATAGAACAATTTGACAAAAACTTTGTAATATTTATGTTTGAGACGTTCAAAGAGCTAAATGAAGGTTTAATTTAATAAGAAATTATTTTAACTTAATAAGAAATTATTTTATCGGGGTGCCTGGGTGGCTCAGTGGGTTAAAGCCTCTGCCTTCGGCTCAGGTCATGATCCCAGGATTCTGGGATCGAACCCCGCATTGGGCTCTCTGCTCGGCAGGGAGCCTGTCTCCCCCTCTCTCTGTGCCTGCCTCTCTGCCTACTTGTGATTTTTATCAAATAAATAAATAAAATCTTAAAAAAAAAAAAGGAATATTTTTAAATGGCTATAATGAATGCAGAAAAATGTTCAGTATATGTTGTCTCCAGTGTGATTTTATTTCTGTATAAATTACGTTTATATAAGAATGTATCTATTAAAAATAATATATACAAGATATATTCTAAGAATTATCTAAAAATGGTCATCTCTGGAGGGGGGCACACTGACTTACACATTATTTTTACTTGTTGGCCAAGCTAATTACTTTGAAAGACATCTGAATGTACATGTCCCATTTATTCACTTATATGTAAAGAATACAGACTATTAGCAGAACATGGAGTGGGAACAGCGTATGACACACATTTTATGTTAAATAAATAGCTGCTGAGTGAACTGATGGATAAGTCACATTATATATGATTCTGCAACCTGAATTTTTCATTTAGGCATTTATTACTGAGAATTTCCCCAAAGAATTAAAAACAAAAAGGACCAATCCTACACACACCCTTTTGTTAAAATGGGAATCCACTGTGTGGACACTCCCAAATGTATTTAATCCAGTGGTTTCCAGCTGAGGGTGGCGCTGGTGCCTCAAGTATGTGAGAATGTAGGTGGAGGAGACAAGGTCATTTCTTGGGTTGAAGGCGATGATACTAGCATTTAGTACCCAATTTTATACTTTGTAAAATATGTAAAAATCTGGCCTGTGGAAAAGGCCTGAAGTACTTCTGTTGAGAAATACTGATTACTAATCTCTTCTCTGTGGATTTCAGACTGATTCCAAATTTCTGTTACGATGATTGGCATTCATTACGCCCCTGCTCATGTATCTTGCCTGTTTCTTAGATGAGTTTCTGGAACTGAAATTATGGAGTAGCAGAATATCCACATTTTAGAGTCTTTTGCTGCACACTGATGTAATGTTTTCCAGAAATACATGATATTTTCTCTGGAAAGTCTTTTCATTTCACTCTTTAGTATTTAGATTGATTATTCTTTTTTAAAAAAATCTTTTCCCCGCCAGATTTTATTTATTTGACAGAAAGAGTGCACAAGTAGAAGGAGAGGGAGAAGTAGGCCTCCCACTGAGCAGGGAATCCAACGTGGGGCTCGAGCCTAGGATCACCTGAGCTGAATCAGGCACTTTAACCAACTGAGCCACCCACGCATCCCTAGGTTGACTATCTTTTTATATGTTTACTGGTATTTGGCACTTTTAAATTTGAAAACTGCTTATTTGTATGTCTTACACACTCTTGTACTAGAGTGTTCTTTTCTCTTTAATTGCAAGGTATTTAAAGTATACATTATAGTAATGATATATGTATATATTGTGATAGGATTCTCCTTATCTAGTTAAGTGATATTCATCGTTTTCTTACTGACCTTAAGTCGGTAAGGTCAGTAAAGACCTTACTCTTTAAATTTTAGTAATACTAATTGTCATCAATGTCACAAAACTTTTTTCCTGTTTGTTACCCGTTTTTCAATATTGTTTATGGTATTTTCTTTCTTCCTATATAAAGCTTTTTCTTCTGTCATCAAATCTTTCTCCTTTGTGGCATCTGAAATCTGCAATGCGCAAAAGTGGTTTTGCACCCCCCCCCCAGATCACAAAAATTACAATCTTGTTTTCTTCTATTATTTCTGTGGTCTCCTTGTGAACATTAGAATTTTTGATCTGAAGCAGATCTTAAGTTAAGGTGAGGGGCAATATTTGCTACTATGAATTGGCTCTTTCGTTTGACACTTTTCACAGCGCCTGTAGTCTCAACATGTCTAGTGTGTGACCACCTCACTGAAATCTCTAATAAAATTTTTCTTTGGGGGTTTTGATATAATAATCCTACCATATACAGTAAAAATTTTACCTCCTTTTTTTTTTTTTTTCTCTTCTTGACTTAATGCACTAGAAATTTTTGGAGGTGATAAATAATGATGTTGGTTTTTGACAATGTCATCTGGTTTCTGACTTTCGTGGGAAGATACCTCATGTCTCAGAGTTGTGTAATGTTGGTTGCTGGGCTGATCAGTTTTTAAAAAACATTTCTCATCTTCTTAAAATACACAAGGTACTTCTAGGAATGCTTTAAATAGCCTACTTCTCTTTACGAAGCTGTTCAAATATATGTGAATAGATGTTTTCTTTCATTTTTCAATAAAACCCCTAAGGGAGCAGAGGATTAGCAATGCCTACATGATCAGTTACATGTTAAGGAGGAAGCGTCTTATTTAATGGGCAACTCTTTATTTTCCATTCTTCCAACACTGGTTTGCAGTTCTTGGTCTACCTTTCTCATGAAACATGGCTCCCGATAACTACTGGAGAGACTATGTCATAGAGCATAAAAGCTATCTATCCCCAAGAGGGTTCTCAAAACGTTTTTCTTTAAATTGATAGACTGACCTCTTAGAGTGGCTACATTCGAGATTACGTTATACCTTCAGATATAAAACCCCTGTCCTGTTTCAAAAGACACATGTCCCACTGTTTTTAGTCTCTGTACAAAAATGTAAGTTCTAGACACAAGCTGACATTTAAAGCTTAACCAAAGTTGCAGGGGGGAAAAAAGAAAAGAATAAAGTTAAATGCTAAATGTTGGACACAGAAGGAAAGGAAATACCTTCTTACCTGCACTTCAATCTGTAGGTCTTTGTCCAGGAGCGCTCGCTTTTTTAGTATTTCAGCTTTGAGCTGTTCTTTGTGTTTGAAGAGCAGTGCAGAGAGCTTGGTGGCATTCTGCTTGCTACGTTTCTGTTCCACGCTCTCTTCACGCTTCCGTTTTTTTGCTGCCTGTTTTTCTTCTTTATCTATCTTATCCAAAATATACTTCATCACCTGGTTACACACAATCATTCTAGAGAGAAATATACAATCCATGTGATGCTGGGCATTTCATTCTGAAATGGCTTAAGAAATCATTTTTCTGTATCTCTATGGTTGATACACAAACCTTCTATGATTGGAAAGTTTCAGGAGTGATTCAAACCAGTTATGAGCAGCTAGTAGTGCCAAGTGTTCTCATTTAATGAACTTCAGCCAAGATTAAAAAAAACAACTGTAAACTCAGACTTCCTGTGCATGTGCACGCTAAAGAGGAAAGGCTGGTATTCAACGAGTCCCTGTGTTCCTAGGTTTTAACATTTCTCCCTACCTTTGATTCTCTTCTCTTTCGGCTGGAGTCATGGTCTTTTTCTGCTTTAAATGTTCTATTACAGCATTATGCTTCATCACCACCTTCAGGACAGAACAAAATCCCAAAGTGCATTATTTTATATAATGACTGCAAGTTGGTATACAGAAAACAACAGCAGAAATCTCAGCACGTGTATGTTTCCCAAAGAAACTGTAAGAATTTTATATCCTAATACAAATAAGATTAGAGCTACAACAATATGGCCTGGATGCTTACCGTGTACTGGGCGCTGTGCTAAGTAAGCACTGGACATTACCTCAATTAGTCCTCCTAACAACACTGAAGGGGATCGTTTTATAGAAGAGATTCTGAGACATGAAAAACCTAATTCACTTGTTTGAGATTAAGTACTATAAGCTGTAATTTTTACCCAGCTATGATTCTCCAACAGCCATTTGTTTTTTAACATTACGCTCTCTTCCTTGGAATCAATATCAGATTATTTCCCCTCCTTCCCCATCCCACTTTGCACAGAGATAAAGGATAAAGGATAAAGGATAAAGACAGACATTGTGATAATTCTCAATTTACAGACTACACAATAGTAAAAGCTGGGTAATGATGCATCTGAACATACCCATGACATCAAGTTATAAGAATATTACCATACACGTTTAAAATCCCTTTGCTGTTTAAAAAGCGCTTCTAACCACATTGTATTAGAATCACCAAATGTGCTAAGAGACCAGGTCTGAACTATTACCCCCCAAAACGAAATGATGCTTCTATGACGTGACAGAGGTGCTGACTATCGCCACAATGGTGATCATGTTCCAAGTATTAGTCTATCAAATCAACATACTGTACGCCTTAAATTTATACAATGCTACACATTAAACATATCCCAATAAAGAATAAAAAATGCTTCTACATACATGACCTTATTCAATCATTACAATAATCCTGTATGGCTGGAAAGAGAGCGAGTATTAATGAGGATATAGAGCTCAGAGGGGAGAGATGAGTTTCACAGACTGTGAATGGAAGACCCCGGAACTGAACGCAGGTCTCACTGACTTGGGGACACTTAATATCCACACTCAAACTCCTCACATAAGGCTGTCGATGCAAAGATGGTTTTCTCCAGTGATGCTACAGGATCTTATACGTGTGACTTCACTTTAAGTAGAATAATTCTAACTCCTCTAAATGGCTTTATTACTTAGCTAATACTTAGCTATTACTACGCTACTGGAGGATGCCACTTTTTATTTAAGCTACCAACAGAAGAACATCAACCTTTTTATGAGGGTGTGGTTAGAAATGCAAATGAGTTCCCACTGTCTGTAATTTGCTTGGCCTACATGCAAACTAAGGAGCAACAATTGCAAATAACTTCAAACAAAGGGCTATGGTGCCTAAAGTGGCTTTGAGCTCGGGGAGACCTTCAAGTTTTGTATTCAGGGGTACTGAACCTCCTAACTCCATTCTTCCCATCTTAGTCTCCTGGAGTACAGGCAGTTCTTCTAATAAGCACTGATTGTTTACATCCAACCAAGAGTTCCAAGCCACGGTAGTCTTTCGTTATTCCTCGGCAATCCAGTGCTGCTTCTAAAGGGAACCGTCAATGCCTTTTGTCTCATCATGTCGGAAACCTAGCACAGCCAACACTGGGTCTACTGCACAGCACAACCATTCAAGCTACTGAACATGCTGCTTTTACTTAATAACTTTACCTGTTTCTGAATGATTTCACTTTGATTAGAAGCTTGGAGGGTGTGTTCCCGCTTAATTTCTATCTGTTGCTGCTTCTTCTTTTGCTGCTGATCCCTGAGTTGCTGAACCCTTTGCAACTGCTCTTGCACACTGGCTGCCTGCACTGTAACCACATTCTGAATCTGGTGAGTCTGCACAGGACTGCTTTGCTGAATTTGAATAGGTAACTGGAGTTTGATTTGCTGGGGCACACCACCTTGCTGAGCCTGTATCTGAGCCACAACCTGCGACTGGATCTGAGAGAGAACCTGGACTTGTTGCAGCTGAGGCACAGCAATGACTTGGGGCTGTGGCTGCTGTATCTGGAGCTGAGGACGGGATGGGGATGAAATAGTAACTTGACTTAACGTCTGTCCTGATGAAAGAGTTTGAGTTGGAGACTGTACCTGGGGTTGTGATTGTGGCTGGCCCTGGGAAGGTATCGGAAGAGATGTATGTGGCTGAATTGGAATCGGTTGTGAGGTTGTAGTCTGAACCTGGGATTGCTGTCCAGGAGACACTTGGGATGGAGTCGATGGACGTATTCGAGTCTGTGGTGGACTTTGGACGCGAGCAGGAGACTGTCCTTGGACATGACTTTGAGGCTGACACTGTACTGCGACCTGGGGTTTGGATGACTGTGCTTGGGTGGGTTGTGCTTCAGAAGGGACATGGGATGCAACAGTTGTTTGGGTCTGAACTTCAGGCTGAGTCTGAACTTCAGGCTGAGCTGGGGACGGGGGCTGGGTTTGGGGCTGGGGCTGAGCTGAAGGCTGAGCAGTCTGTGGCTGGGCTTCTGGAGGACTCACACTTGATGACTGAGCTGGCAGCAGGGTTTTGGCTTGTTGCACCTGTGTCGGGGGTGATAATTTACTCTGTTTTTGTTCACTTGTACCTGTGAAAAAGAAAGACCAAATATTTCTATTACTCTAGAACATGGGACCTTGGTAAAGAAGAATCTGAAGGGGATTTTCTAAAGGGGAGAATTCTGATTTCAGTATAGAAGACTGATGCCTTAGAAATGCGTTCCACAAACACACCTGAGCTAGGATTCTCCTAACTGGGGAGCCAGGTCCTGCTTCAAGGCTGCCCTGTGCACATGCTGCTAACTCTCCAGAGCGCTGGGTTTTAAAGCAAGGCGCCATCTCTGGAAATCAGCCAGGACTTCTGGCACAGGCTAATGCTAAACCCTCATTTTTCTCCTATGGCACAGTGAGGGCGGCTTGCAGGAGGAGGCTAACGAAGTGGTTCTGGAGCTGCAGCTCTCAGATGTAGGCTATGAGCTGGACAGACAGACCCAGCCTCCCTGAGATTATATGCAAGATTCAATCGGCGCCTGCAAGGCTGGGCAAACAGCAAGTGCGGGCACAGTTACCACGACAGCCGCTATTTTTTTGCTCCGCACCCCAATTTTCTGTATTTTTTAGGGGGGAATGGAGGGGATAGGGAGGAATAAGAGACTCTGTGAGGATGACCAGTCATCTCATAAGCTCACTGGCTTGAGGCATATCCCCCCAAAGATAAGCAGTGGGCCTCCCATCCCTCTATTAGCCCAGCCACTGGAGGAAGAACATGCAGCACTGCTGGCAACCCCACGCTCTACCTGCTGCTGTAGTGGAGACGGTGGTGGTGGTGGTGCTGGCTGCTGTGGCTGTTGTTGCCAAAGGTGTAAAGAGGAACCGCTGAACGGTACCGTTTGGCATGGCAGCTTGCATGAGCTGTTGTCCTGGACCCGGAAGTATAGTCACCCCCTGAGGTATCAACTGCAATTGTCCAGTTGTTTGACCTTGTCCTTGAATTACTACTGTCAAACCTTGATTGCCACCCTGTGGAGAAGAACAGACAACATATAAGCAGTGTTCATGGCATCAATCTGTAAGTATACCCCTTTTACAGTGGTAAAATAATGTCACGGTGGTAACATAATGAAAACATGTATGTGGATGTGTACTGAACAGCCTCAGAAGGAATTCATCTAAGCTAAAATAAGAATATTTATGTGGAAAGACTGATGTTGTATAGTGGAAAAAAGATGAACTAACAACCCAGAGTTCCAGTCCAACCTCTCCAAATGGACAGCCAGGTATCTGTCCACAAGTAACATTACTCTTCCAGACCTGAATTTCCCCAATCTATAAAATAAGGGCACTGAGGTAAATGGCTAACGCCTCCACAAAATTTTGATTATTTATATCATGTTATTATATGATATATTATATCATATTATTTTATAATTTTCAAAGCATCTTTATAGGATACTGTCTTGTTTGATCTTCACGATCGACTTGTGACTTTGTGGAATAGGGAGAGAAAATACTACTATGATCTTATCATTAATTAGAAAATCAAGGTTACAAAGCTCAAGTCACTTGCCCAAAGTTAGAGACCAAGTTAAAGGTAAGATAAAATGAGGCGCCCAGGTGTCCTGGTTTCAGTTTTTCAGCATGTGCCAGAGGCCCCATGGTTTGTGTCTGTGTGCACTTGGGGTATAGACAGGGAATGCTAACACCAAGTCAGGAAGTTGCTAATGTCTACACTGTTGTCAAAATGGGGACCAGGAAGTAAAAACTCTGTATGTACTACCTCCCGGACATGTGTGTGCACATATCCTCAACTCTGCTATAGCAGATAATGCTAGGAGTTTTCCAAATGACTAAACCAGTTTATACTACCAGTAGTTGTGCATGAAAGTTCATTTTGTTTCACGTCTTTCCCAATTCTTGATTCTGACATTTTAATTTATACCAAGCTCTTATGTACATAGTTTTAATATGCACTTCCCTCATTACTAATAGAGTTCAGTACTTTTTTTCATTTTGAACATTTAGATTTCCACTTTCCTCTTCAAGTTTGTCTTTTTTTTTTAAACTGAACTTTCTTTTTGCCTCCTTGATTTTTAGTAATTCTTCATGTCTTTATTTGACAGTATTTGTATTTTCTCATTCTTTTCACTTTTATAATGTTTGCCGAACTGAAGTTCTTATTCTTTTTTTTTTTTTAAAGATTTTATTTATTTATTTGACAGAGAGATATCACAAGTAGGCAAAGAGGCAGGCAGAGAGAGAGGGGGAAGCAGGCTCCCTGCTGAGCAGAGAGCTCGATGTAGGGCTCAATCCTAGGACCTTGAGATCATGACCTGAGCCGAAGGCAGAGGCTTTAACCCACTGAGCCACCCAGGTGCCCTGAAGTTCTTATTCTTGATGTAGATCAATTTATAAATCTTTTCCTTTACCATTAGTGTTTTTTTTTTTTTTTTTAAGTAAGAAAACCTTTCTTTTCCTACCTTTGGTTATCATATCTTCTGAAAGTATTACAGCTTTACCTTTCACAGGTAGGACTTTTATCCTCCTGGAATTGAGTTTATGCGTGAGGTAGTGGCCTAGTTTCACTGCTTCCCATATAAACTTAATTGTCCCAACACCATTTACTGAACAGTCTATCCTTTTCTCAGTGACCTGCAATGACACCTCTATCATAGAAAAAGTGTCCACATATGTATGGGTCACTTTCTGTGTGTCTTTGTTGTCTGTACCTTTCTATTAACGAGGAGGGATCATAAGAAGTTTTGGTATCAGGTTATCACATAGGGCAAAGACTCTTGTTCTTCAAAAGTGTTATAAGCTATTCTTTCTCCTTTGTACTCTCACATAAATATTTAAACATCAGCCTGTCAAGTTCCACACACAAAAAAAAATCTCCTGGGATTTTTACAGGAACTGCATTCAACTGATTACTACTAGAAGAACCGATAACGATAACAATCTTACAAGATAGCAACTTATAGCAAACATGTAGTCAAATTTTATTTTTCCCATGGAAACTTGTCAACTAGTAATGTTTTGGTAGTTAAAAAGATTATCCAACTGGCTGTTTTAGTTTACAGTCTAAGGACTAGAGATAACTGAAATTTATTGATTTTTGTTCGACTCTAGGAAGCAGCCATTTCTTTAAAAAGTGCATTGCAAACTTCTGGGAATAAGTACATGGCTGCTTTTGTTTTACATATATTTGAGAGAGAGAGAGAGGAAGCAGAGGGAGGGAAAGAAGGAGGAGAGAGAGAATCTCAAGCAGATTCCCCGCTGAGTGTGGAGCCTGCCCCAAGGATCAATCTCACCGTCTCTGAGATCATGACCTGAGCCAAAACCAAGAGGTGGATGTTTAACCAACTGAGTCACACAGATGCCCCAAGTATATGTTTTTAAGCTTACTGCGAGAATAAATAAATGATCACCTCTAAAATTAAAATGAATGTTAACTAAGTGGAATTAAAAACTTAAAGAAAAAGAAAGTTAAAATGAAGCTGCATTACTTACGTGGCCCTGTGTTAACTGAGTGAGCTGAGCCATGGTAAGCTTCACCTGTCCCTGCTGGGGGCGAGGGGACTGTGAGGCCGAAGACTGCAGGTTTGTGCTGGGTGTTCCGGAGGTTAATCCCTTCTGCGCTGGCGTCGAGGAAGCTGCACTCGGGGCAGAGATGGCGGTGGAGATAGGCTGCCCTCGGATGATCTGAGTCACCACCTGCTGAGGGGCACCTACGGGCACAGCAAAACGCTCTGAATGCTCAGATGCCCTGCGGCAGCATTCTGAGTTGAAATGTTGTTCAACATGTCAGATGAGTGCGTACTTTTCAATTTTCAGAGAGACCTATGTGCCGCTGTCAGCCCAAGGATGCATTCAGACATAAACCCATACCCGGAGTCCCACCTGGCTGTCGGTGAACCTGTTTTCGCTTGGCTCACTGACAAGTGTTCCCCAGTTCTTGCTATCTGCAGTAGAGTAAAAACACAGGCAATATTCTTCCTGCAAGTCTAAAGCTAAAATGACAAATAGGGAAGACTGAAGACAAAAATACATATTAAGAGCCATTTTAAGAGGCTGCCTTTCCTTAGGAATATTTAAACTAGGAAGATAATCTAATATAGAATGAATGCATATGAATTTCATATGAATTTTAAACATAACAAACAGAACAGGACTATTCTGAACCAATTATGTTTATAAATGAGATTTTCTTATAGCTCTTCACCAGTTTGGGAGAACCATGAGGTCAAGGATCACTTTATCTTCAGTATCAGGGCAAAATGCTCAAAGAATACTTCCAATGCTCACTGTTCAGCATCTACTGAATGAATGAATTTAAATTAGAATGGCTCTATAGCCTTCCAAAAAACTTCCACTTCTCATTTAACTTGCTGAAACTAGAAGAAAAAGCAGGTGGAATCTCTCCCTTGTGGAACAACTGCAAAGAGTAATTATTACTTGATAGCTAATTTTATATTTACAATGTCCTAATTCATTATTAGTGACTACCATCGCATTTCTGAGGCTTTACATTCATTTCCTGTCTTTTTTTCCATTGTTGAATATACATTCCTGTAAATATACACAGACATTTCTTTTAATAAATGGTGCTTACGTATCACATTGCACATGTATAACATTTGAAAGTCTGACATTCAGAATACCCTCCCTTTTAATTTTTTAAAAAATAATGCTTATGGTGAAATCCCTGTTTACAAATTTTTACACCCCTCTAGTCATTTCCTTAAAATAAACTCCCCCCCCTACATTACTGCGTTTCTAGCAGGAAAACAGTACTGAATTGAATTTTAGATAGGTTATACCAACAAACACTCTCACCATCACTGAGTTTCTATTTCATTGAACGCTTGCCAACCCTAGGTACTATCACTAAAGTACAATATTCCAGCAACCAGAAATGGTACGACAGCGTCATAGTCTCTGAATTTCTTCAATTACTATAAAGGGTCAGCATTTAAATCCGTGTCAAGTCATTATGCTTCATCTGTGAAAACTCTCTCCACACTCTCCCCATTTCCCTTCTTTCCTACTTATTTATAGGTGTTTTTTAATAGATTAAAGATATAAATTACAACTATGTAGTCTTCTTACTTTGCATTCTGCCTTTTATTTCTTTTTAGATCTCAAACCCCCCCCCCCAATATGCATGTGTGTATGTTTTTCTTGTTCTGGCTTTAATTTTTTAAAGTTTTCCTGCATTCTCTAATCAGATGTATCTTTCTAAGTACGTTCTCAGTCATGGTATGTGTTGGCAGAGGTTTAATGCCCCAACAAAACTATACACCGATTATTTCCTCATCACTCGCCGTAAGTCCAGTCTTTCCTTCCTAATTCAAAATGACACGTTGGCGACACTGCAGATTCTCAGAGATCATGCCTTTTTACTGGCTCTCATCGGTCTAGTTTCCTCTGGTGTCACAGCGCTAACTGTGGTTTGCAACGTGCTCTAACAACTAGCAGGGCACATTTTCCATCACTACTTTATCTTCTAAATTTTTCTCAATTAATCTCTCCCATTTATTCTTACGATGAACCAAAACACAGTACACCATCTAAAATCAAGTGCTTTAATTTGAGAATTTCTGGACCCCACATTATGTCCTTATACTGCAGTTCGAGGAACAATGCATGAAAAATTGCTTTAGTTGATCCCCTGGTACAGGTATGATGCCATCATAAACACAGATGGATTAAAGGGTTGGTGCTGCTCATTCAGATGACCCCCAACATGTACATGTTAATTTGAGATTATCACCGAAATGTAAATTGAAAAATTAAAAAAATATTATTATATCCAGGAAGTCTGTGGATTCCATTTTGGGAAAGGCTAGTGTGATAGCAGGAACGGGGTAAGCTGTTCTACACATAATCAGAGACACACTACACACATCCACCTACCCTCCACCTCTCTGGCCACAACTCCTAGGATTCTTCCACATCTTCACTGGGCCCCACCAGACCCACTGGCCATCTTGCTTTTCTTTGACACATGAGACACACTCATATGTGTAACTACGGATTCACATACGCAAGTCAAACACGTAACTGGAGCGACATTAAGGCAATACCGAACAAAGGCTCTATATATCTTGCGATCACCAAATTTTTTCAGATTTCTAAGTATATTATTATTTGTCATCTACAATTTTTTCTCCTTTACATCACTTTTATTGTTCCCTTTAGTTACCTGATAGCTATTTTTAAACAGTAACAGATAACTAGACTCTATCAACTGCCCCTGCAGCATTAAGTGAAATAACGGATCTAGGGTAATCCTGTTTAGACTTTAGAAAATTGCTTTTATTTAAATAAAAAACCAGTGCTTTATTTCATTTTAGAACGGTGCTAAAATTATAAAATGAATGGAAAAGATTTAATCTTTTCTTTGCCCTGTGCCCTGGAACTTTTTCTTATAAGAAGGAAATTGCTTTCTAATCATTTCAAAGAATTTTATCCATAAAACCATGAGGTCTGGAATTTTCTGTAGGAAATACTATGGCAACTTTCCAAATTTCTTGGTATGAGTCACTGAGACTTGAAATTTATAAGCACAATATATGCTTATATATTATATATATATATGTATACATATATATATATACATACACACTAAACTATATACATAGTATATGCCTCATTATTCAAATAGATTTAGTTCCTGAGTATGGGGAGTGAGAATTCCCCGAGGTGGAGTGAAAATTCCCCGAGGTCTTGCTACAAGGACTCCTATACACAATTCTCTTTTGATTAAAAAAAGTTCATTCTAGGGGCACCTGGATAGCTCAGTCGGTTAAGCATCTGACTTTGGCTCAGATCATAATCTTGGGGTCCTGGGATCTAGCCCTGCATCAGGCTCCCCGCTCAGCTGGGAGCCTGCCTGTCCCTCTCTTTCTGTCCTTCCCTCTGCTAATGTTCTCTCTCTAATACATAAAGTCTTTTTTTTTTTTTTAAAGATTTTATTTATTTATTTGACAGACAAAGATCACAAGTAGGCAGAGAGGCAGGCAGAGAGAGAGAGGAGGAAGCAGGCTCCCTGCAGAGCAGAAAGCCCGATGTGGGGCTCGATCCCAGGACCCTGGGATCATGACCTGAGCCGAAGGCAGAGGCTTAACCCACTGAGCCACCCAGGTGCCCCTCTAATACATAAAGTCTTAAAAAGAAGTTCATTCTATTTTTATAGCACTTTCTCATTACTAATTCTGTAAACTAGCATTTTGTTCCCATTTCTCAAGATTAGACTTGCAAAAGAATGGTTTATTTTATTAACATTTGCCCTTTTCTCTTTTCTTTAAAGATTTTATTCTTTTAAAGCATTTTTTAAAAAGTTTCTAAACATTTTTATTTATTTGACAGACAGAGAGAGCTCACAAGTAGGCAGAGAGGCAGGCAGAGAGAGAGAGAGAGAAAGGGAAGCAGGCTCCTTGCTGAGCAGAGAGCCTGATGCAAGGCTCTATCCCAGGACCCTGAGATCACGACCTGAGCTGAAGGTAGAGGCCCAACCCACTGAGCCACCCAGGTGCCCCTAAGATTTTATTTTTAAGTCAACTCTACACCCAACATGGGGCTTGACTCTCAACTCCCAGATGAAGAATCACATGCTCTACTGACCAAGTCGGCCAGGCACCCGCCCTTTTCTAATTATTACTTATATTTTTATTTCCTGTTTTAAGACTTGTTTTGTATATTTTTCTAACTACTGATTAAGACTTAACAATATGGGTTTTTGGTCTGTTTATCCTCCAGTGTATTTCAACTGCATGGAGTAGGTGCTCAAGTAGTTATTGAACAGATCTGCCTCTGAGTCCTGCTCTGGCAGAATGACTTAGTTACTACTGGATAATCGGCTTGAACCTACGCATTTGATGTTCCCTTAACTCAAAAGTTACTTATGAGAACATACTTTTTAAAAAACTTCAAGCAAGTAAAAATTAGTAGAATAACTTAATTAACTTCTAGCTTTACTATACAGAATGTGGCCTACACACATTCTACTTTTTGGAAGGAATTCACCAGGTTTTACTTATGACTCATTATGTGACCGTTTTTGTAGAGAGTCTTTATGGACCTAAAACCAATGTGTACTCCTGCAGGTTTAATAGTTGACACAATCTGCTTCTGGTCTACCATGCTTCTGTTGATCCCTCCCTGATATCAAATAGTTCTTGCTTTAAACACACTAATGAGGGCGCCTGGGTGGCTCAGTGGGTTGAGCCGCTGCCTTCGGCTCAGGTCATGATCTCAGGGTCCTGGGATCGAGTCCCACAACAGGCTCTCTGCTCAGAGGGGAGCCTGCTTCCCTCTCTCTCTCTGCCTGCCTCTCTGTCTACTTGTGATCTCTGCCTGTCAAATAAATAAATAAAATCTTTAAAAAAAAAAATAAAAATAAACACACTAATGAAATCTTTTATTTTAAAGGATTTTTTTTTTTTTTTAAATAAAAAAGGATTTTATTTGACAGAGAGAGACACAGCGAGAGAGGAAACACAAGCAGGGGGAATGAGAGAGGGAGAAGCAGGTTTCTGGCTGAGTAGGGAGTCTGACATGGGGCTTGATCCCAGAACTCTGGGATCATGACCTGAGCTGAAGGCAGACACTTAATGACTGAGCCAGCCAGGCGCCCCAAAGATTTTATTTTTAAGTAATCTCTACACATAATGTGGGGCTTGAACCTATAAGCCCAAGATCAAGAGTCACATGCTCCACCAACTGAGCCAGTCACGTGTCCCTTAATTGGTTCTTAAAGATTCCAAATGGCATCTTCACTTCAACTTTTTATCTTTAAGACAATGTAAAAATCAATGACTTTTGCTCTGTTCAATATTAGCAGGATAATTTTTGTCCTCCCCACCCACACCCCATCTCCCTCTTTTCTTAATTGCTATTTTTGGTCTTTATTTCATGTACCTTTGCCCATCTTTTTATTAACCTTTTGTGGTAATTCAACTTTAGATATGTTTCTTATTAATATACAGTAGGATTTTTTCTTCTCTTTACAGTATTCAACTTGTAAATATGGGAAGTTTAACCTGTTCGTATTAACAAAGGACTGATTATGCCTTTGTAATCTTTTTTTATGCTTTCTGTTTAAATCCTTCTTAGCTGTTTCCTTGATTTTGTCTGTCTTTTGCCACGCAGAGTATTGTCTTCACTCATTCTCTTTACTCCAGTGATTTGAATTAATTTATCTTCCATTTATTACAGGTTTTTAGAACATTTTTATTAAGCATAGCTGGATCTATTTTTCCCTTACTGGCAATGCCAGAAATGAAATAATATGGATGTACCCCACAGTGGATTAGAAATTTAGTGTGCTTTGACGTATTCATTCAAATTGGTATTTTTCAGTATGCAGAGTGGCCAGTGCAGAGTATTACAGATTTCCTTGACTGGTTGTATAGGTGTAAAAGGAGAATGCTGGAGGGAGGAGTACCTGGCTGCACCATCACAGGTGTTCGAATAATTGCCTTTCCTAGTGTGGACTGTTGGAGCGGTGTTCTAATTACCGTCATACCAGGGCGGATCTGAGGCCCTGTGATTACCTATAAATGACACAAAGGACAATGAGTTAAAATGTTTTTAAAAGACTAAGAGCATGACGGACTTCGAACACAGATCTTTAAACATTCTCTACTGATAAACAGGTCTACAGAAATGACAAAGGCTCTTGGACGTTACATTTTAAGTTACATTAAGCATCAGAATAAAGATGGAATTCTGAGGGAAGAAAATTTAATTCAAATGAGATCATACGAAATTCCTTGTCACTGATACCAAGTACCTCTTTACAGGCTAGAAGGGAAGGACAAGACCCAGTGAAGCTTTATTCTACAACCACCATGGTTGCTCACAGGAAAATGTCGAGTCCTATTTTCCCTGAGGTCCAATACGTATCTGTCACCCACAGAATATAATACTAAGAGTGGAAACCCAATGTTCTTTCATAGTTTTAGAGGAGAGACTACAGAGCATATTATTTTCAGGTCTATAAAACTTCAAACCTTTTCCATGATACTTAGAGCCAAGAAACGGCTACACATACCTAATACGTATGCATATCAGCTGATCACAAACTAGTTATAATGCCATGAATTCTATTTTCATTCTACTCTTAGTTGCACAGCAAGTTTCCCGGGGGGCTCCAATGTTGCCCATTGTTTCGTACGAAGGAATTTTCTTTACAAAATCCTAGAAAGCATTTCTTATGATTCATAACATATAAAAATATGCTATTAACTAAATGTTAAAAATTAACATTTTGCATATGATTTATGCTTAAGAATACAAAAGGTTTTTAAAAAAATCAGTACTTTGTCACAGGTTACATAAAAGGCAAAGAAAAATTAGAAGCTGGATTAATCCTGGATGAGGTTGTTCTAAAAACTTCAACTCGGTGTGCTTTACACTTCAAAGCAAAATAAGCCTGTAAAGAATTCTTACTTGTGAAGTGCTTGTGGTTCCTCCAGAGCCTGAGGTATTGGGCCTAATTGTGACTGTTGCTGTCCTGGGCTGGAATGAAGTAAAGGTCTGCTGACTGGTACCTGTACTTGATGGAATGATACCCAGAACTTTCTGCTGTACTTGAACAACGCCTTAAAGAAAGATGGAGAAGTCATTAACAACTGCCTTTTAATAAAAAGCATCAGGTGTTGCTGGGTTTCTGAGGAGAAACTACGTGTGGCAGGGTTTTATAGTGGGCTACATAGAATGTGAGATCCGAGGACTGAAATCAGTGAAAAGGAAATGAAAAATAATGGCGACAGTATGATCTGGCAAATGTGAATTAAAACTCTTCACATTTCCCTTACCTCCTTGCGTTGCTGGCACATTTACAGCGACAATCTTGCTGTTTGCAGGAAGTGGCAGTTTGGTAATTACTTTTCCTGCCATAGTGACTGGATTGCCTGTAATTTGGAACGTCTGACCTGTGCTGGCAATGGTTGTAGCAGATGTGGCAGCTGTGCTGGTGGCTAATGGGGTATAAGACATTTAATAAGCTTTAGATTTAAAATAACCAGCAACGTAGTGACTTATAGGAAGGGCACCAATGCATGAAATGTGGCTCATTTTGTATTTTTAAGACAAACATTCCTCTCTACTCAAAGTAGTGAACTATGTAAATGTTGAAAGTGAAATAATGTAAGAGAGGAGTTTCGCTAATGTAATAATAATGAATACTATTTGTAATAAACCAACTGTTATAGCTTGTTTGCTCAATGAGCTGCAGAAGAAAAACAATTTTCTAAAGAAATGTTCCATTTCAGTAAAGGAATGAAATTTTTTTTCCCTGAATGAAAGTAATCTTTTCTTTAATAAGAGTTGTGTACCTGAATTTGACTGGCCTTGCTTAACCCACGTAGCAAAGGTCTGATGGAAGTTCTTGTTTTGCTGGAATGTTACTGTAGCTGGAGATCCAACTTTAGTAGTGAGTACCATTTTAGTTCCAGTTGTAACTGAGCCACTTATGGGGGCCACCATAACTTTTTGTGCTGGAGAAATGGTACTAGTTGTACTGTTTGTTGGGGAAGTGGTGGAAGCTGCAATTACTGTAGGCTTCTGCTGTTCCAATCGTTTCTAGAAAAGCCAGGGACAGAAAACATGAACCAAATAGTTCTCAATAAAAATGAGACCATTCTGCAAGAAGTCCAGCCATAATTTCTCCAAATTTAAGAAACCGGATCAAATTTCTAAAATATTTCTGAAAATATGTTCATATAAATTTGCCCTTAAACTTAATTTCCTGAAGAAGGCCATATTTTAAGGACTCTAAATCACAGCCTATACAAATGTCCAAGCTTTCAGAATGCAAATAAAAGAGACATCGATAATTTCACTGGAGACAGAAACACCTTGTAGCTTGGCGGCAGAACTTAGAGAACAGAGGCAAATGGTAGGAACTGTAAAAGGTTTCCGGTTTACTATAATGTTAACTTATCCAATTTAAAAAAAAACATGTCAATATTTAAATGCCACTATTCAAGCTGACAAACAAGGTAAGGAAGCTGAAAATTATAGTAAAATATCTTCTCTAAACTTCTTACACTACTCACCTCACACATTCTTATAGAAAAATATTTTAGACTATTTTATGCAGAGAGGTATAATCTGATCAGACTATAAGGTTTTTAAAGACGATCTGTATATCTTTTATCATAGACTGCTAACACTTCCTGACCTTACCAACACAACGATATAAGGTTCCACAAGTAAGAACAAGGCCAGCACTCATTTCAAACCTGGTGGCAAATGCTTTATCATCATTATCTTATTTAATGCTCAGACCAACCCAACAGAGTTACTAGTATTTTAACTTAAAGATGACAAAACTGAGACTCAGAGAGATTGTGTAACTGGCCTAGACAGAGCTAGTTAATGGTGGGGCTGAGATGTGTACTAAGATACAACTGTAATGCTGAACAATCTCCTGCCACTGGTAACTGCTCACCAGTGACATCACAGCCGAACTATATAGGTCCACTTTTGTAAACATCCTATATGCCTGAATATAATGTGAGGTATTTCACATAGTATCTCATTCCTCAGAAGAAAAGGAGTTTAGTTTTGGATACTTTGGAGATGTCATCTGACTGAATCAGTTTAAAAAAAAAAAAAAAAAAAAAGGAGGCAGGTAAATAAAGAAACTGAACACCTATTTAGTAGTTATCTCCTGAGGGTATGCCTTCAAAATTGGAAATGTTGCCTTATTTGTAAATAAACTTTTTAAATAAATGTTTAAAAGTAAAACATTAGGTTTCACTATTGAGATGACAAAACATAACCATAAAATGAAAAACAAAACTAGCTATTTTTTCTCTGAATGAACAGACATGAAAAATCCAACAGTGTTTTTATCTAAAACTCTGATGTAAGGGAAGACAATGACCTACAGTATACAAAAATAAAAGATGCACAAAAATTTAAAGGAATGTTTTATAAAATGTAAGAGGAAAAAAGTAGCTTGAAATGAATACTTTGGTTGATATAATATGTAATTTTTAAATGTATGTAACTAAGTTAGTGATATTGCAAATAGATCTTTATTGATTTCATCTATATCCTAAAAGTTTGCATATTTAAGTTGGCTAAAAACTCTAATAGTATTCTCTCAAGAGAAAATATGTGAGCCCCTGATATTCAGGCACATATATTATTTATAGTGTGGAAAAGCAAAGAAACCATTGGTAGCTTAATTATCCTCAATTACAGCAAACTCTTAAGAGTTTTAGTACAACTTGCTTTTTCATGGCCTATAATTAGAACTTGACAGGACAACATTATCTTTGAAAATTACCCACAAACACCTCAAGCTAATGTTAACACCGTGTGCTGACAATATGTTAAGAACAAAAACTTACCCATTGAATTCTAGAGATAATAAATAAAACCACATGAATATATTACTGTGCTTTTGGTGTGCATGAATTTGGCTAAAAATGTCAATTTGCTGCCAGGTGGGACTAGTACCAACTCCCCCACCTGCTGGACAGCCAAGCGCTGCTGTCTGAGGTGAGCCTCCATTTGGGCCTTGAGGTCCTCTGCCTTCTTCTGTTCACTAACCTTAGCCTGTTGCTCAACTGCTTGTGCCTTTTCTTTCTCCACTCTGCAGGGGAAAAAAAAAAAAGGAGGAATTTTATCAGAAATGACACTATGGACACCGGTACCAAATATTAAATGAAACCGGGTCGATTTTCATATTATAAAAAGATATGAAATTATTTCCGTTTAAAAATAAACATTAAATATAAGATAATCAGAAACTGACAAACAGATACAACACATTAAAATTAGAAATAGGACTTTAAGAAATCATCTACAGCTAGCACTTAGAATCAAGAGGTGAAATAAAATTAGCTAGGATATACTTAAGTTAAGCTTCAAATATCTGCTTACATGTGAACCAACTCCTTACCTTTCAGCAAACGCCCTGATCTCCCATAATTCCAACTCTTCCTCTGCTACCCAAGTTTCGATAATAACAGGGCCAGTTTGCTTGGGCGTTTCTGGTCTCTTCGGCCGCAATGCACTTGATCGAAGGCCTTTCCTCTGAGGTGTAGGTGTTTCTTTGGAAAAGAAATCAGAGCATTTTAAGCAAATAGAGCTTCTAAAATTACAGTACTTCTGGCATCTCCTCTTATGGCATAAGAAACAGGAGTTGGCTAACTTTTTCTTAAAGGGCCAGATGGTAAATACTTCACACTACGTGGGCCAGATGGTCTCTGTTACAACTATTCAACTGGGCCTTTGTATCATGAAGAGTCAGAATATACAATACCTAAGTGAGTATGTATGGCTGTGTTCAATCAAACTTTATTAACAAAACCAGGTGGTGGGTCAGAATTCATGGGCCAGGTTTATAAAGGCCTATGAGCCTTTACGTAGCCTGTTCTATCTGGCTGTGACCCATTCCTAGCCTCCGTCCCCCTCACTTAACTAATGCCTATTTATCCTTCAGACGCCGACATGGATACATGTCCTTCAAGAAGCCTACTGTATTCCTCCCACACAGTTGGGCCGGGTGTCCTTGGCATGTACTACTCTGGCAATGCGTATTTTCCATCACAGCACTGAGAAGGGGGATTTGAAAGTTGCCTGTGTGAAGAACGGATCTGAAACTATTTAGTAGAGGTAAAATCTAATGGTAAGATTTTAAAACTAAAAAGTAGAAAGAGGCAAGCACTGAACCATCCCATTTGTTCAGGGAACAAGGAAGCAGCCGAAGAAGAAAGCAGAAACAGCAGTAGGACCAAGGTTATCCAAAGTGTAAGAGGCAAAGGAATGTGATCCAAAGAGACTGCAGTGATTTGAAAGCTCTGGGGTCAAGAATGAAGACGTCAGAAACCACTTGTTCCATCTGTTTCTCTGCCCAGCAACGGCTGTCTTAGTTCCATGACAACACTGTTTTACTTATGCTAATTTTCAACCTCTAGCGGTACCCCTTATTGAGGTTCTTTTTAAAAAATCTATTCTCGGGGCGCCTGGGTGGCTCAGTGGGTTAAAGCCTCTGCCTTCGGCTCAGGTCATGATCCCAGAGTCCTGGGATCGAGCCCCACATCGGGCTCTCTGCTCAGCAGGGAGCCTCCTTCCTCCTCTCTCTCTCTGCCTGCCTCTCTGCCTACTTGTGATCTCTGTCAAATAAATAAATAAAATCTTAAAAAAAAAAAAAATCTATTCTCATTTATTCTGCAAAAGGAACTTTTGAATTTAATCAGATTTCGAAATGTAAACCACATACATTTGGAGACAATTAGCTTCTATTACTAAGTAGTACGTTTCTAAGGACAGCATTCCTTTTTACCCATTTCATAACAGATTTTTTCCCTAAATGTTTTTTTGCACATATGAAATAAAATTATTGATTTTAATCTATCTATATCTCTTGAATCTGGTCACCTCACTGAACTCTTTTTAGCATTAACAGTTTTGATTCTCATGTTATAGAATTTTAATACTATAACCTTTTCTTCCCTTCCATGAGAACAGGGGCTCAGTCCCATTCTTCCATGTATTTGCGGTCTAGTTCTTATCATGTAGTTGCTCTATAACTATTATGTTATAAATGAATCACTCTTTATGCCTCTTAGGTTATTTCTACCTGAGAACTAAAGTATTTCACAATAGCTTTAACCCTTGAATCAACAGATGCTCAGTGACCACTCATGTGCCAGATTCTACAACGGGTGTCAGGACAACAACAAACCAGACAGACTCAGCAGATGCCTTCTTAGGGCTGAAGGTCTGGTATCAGTCACTGCTCCACATCTTAATTATAAGAGGTATTATTATTATTATTATTTTAGATTCTATTTATTTATTTGACAGACAGAGATCACAAATAGGCAGAGAGGCAGGCAGACAGAGAGGAAGGGATGCAGGGCTTGATCCCAGAACCCTGAGCCAAAGGCAGAGGCTTTAACCCACTGAGCCACCCAGGCACCCCGTGGTATTATTATTTTTTAAGATTTACTTAGAGAGAGAGAGAGCTCTCACGCACAAGCATGAGCATGAGCAGATAGAGGGGCAGAGGGAGAGAATCTTTCAAGGAGACTTCTTGCTGAGCTACAGCCTGACATGGAGCTCGATCCCACAACCCATGAGATCATGGGAAACCAAGTCAGACACTCAACCAACTGAGACACCCAGGTGCCCCTAGAAGAAGTATTATAGTTCTCTGCACCCTCCCTGTGCTTGGAACAATGCCTACAGATATGTTTGTCTAGTGAAATCCTATTATGTTTATTAGTTAAATACTATTTTAAAAATGTAATGTAAAGATATGTAATGAAAAGATATCTTTTTGTAATGGTATTGTTCATGTAATGAAAAGATATCGTTTTCATAAGTGGAATAGAGAATTAAGGAAATGATTACAATCAAAAATTTTTTTAAAGATTTTATTTTATTTATTTGTCACAGAGAGAGAAGAGAGAGCACACACAAGCAGGGGCAGGAGCAGAGGCAGAGAGAGAAGCAGGCTCCCCACTGAGCGAGGAGCCTGATGCAGGACTTGATCCCAGGACCCTGGGATCATGAACTGAGCCAAAGGCAGACACTTAACCGACTGAGCCATCCAAATGTCCCTATAATCAAATTTTAATTGGTAAAAGATGTGGTTAACAGGTCAATAACAAAAGAACAGAATTATCTGTATTCCTTACCTTTTGGTGCTTCTGGAACTCCAATGGGGCAAATGATTTTCCGGATACAATATTCAGATCGAATGCCATAAGGACCAACATCTCGCCTTTTAATTATCTCTGTTGTTGTGATTTCAGTTTCAGATGTTTCTATGGTGATTTAATCCACACAGTATTAATAACCACCTAAAATATTCAGAAACTAAAAAGGTACAACATCTGGTGCTTTAAGAAGGAGACACACATGGAATAAACTTTTGAAAACATTTGATTAATTAATGACTCCAGGATCATTGCTAGAGTACAGTAATACTGACCTTCTACCTCACTGAAAATGTCTAAACTGAGCAAAATACTACCTGGGGCAGCTTAGCTTCTGGTAGTGAAACAGTCAAAATACTAAGAGAAGAAAGAAGCAGCGAGCATAGGATTCCAGATGTCCCAGTTTAACGGACTTACACTCTACAATAACAAAAATCTTTTTATAAAAAAGATTTATATTTCAACTTTTTAGATGATTTTGCTGGTTCTGTCATCATGCACATCCACTCAATTTTTTAAATCATACATGTCAATTTTTTAAAATCATACAGGTTTTCCAGTTCCATTTACCAACTAAAAAAGAGGAAGAAAGAACCAGGAGAAAGAGAAAAATATAAACACATAGAACGTTCTAGAAAATATACACTAAATGTCAGTGAAAGAAGGCTGCTCAGTAGTTTCACGAGGACAGGAGGGGGAGTGATAACAAAGGGCCATGAGTGGACTTTTTTTTTCTTTTTAAGATTTATTTATTTATTTATCTGACAGAGAGAGAGAGAGAGAGAGAGAGAGAGAGACAGAGAGAGAACACAAAAGCAGAGAGAGAGGGAGAAGCAGGCTTCCTGCTGAGCAGAGAGCCTGATGTGGGGCCCAATCCTAGGACCCTGGGATCGTGACCTGAGCCAAAGGCAGCCACTTGCCGACTGAGCCACCCAGGCGCCCCCATGAGTCTGAAAACTTATCAGAATGTGTGTCTTATATATGTGTGCAGTTTGTTTTATGTAAATTATACCATAATAAATCTGTTAAAACTGTACTTAGGAGAATACAAAGAAAATAAAGACCAGAATCTGGGGGGAAAAAAAAGATTTATATTGTGAGAGTGTGAGCGAGCACATGCATACAAGTGATCGAGTATGGGCAGTTGGGACGGCTAGGGGTTGGACGTGGAGGGAGAAATAGAATCTCAAGCAGATTCCCTGCTGAGCGTGGAGCCCAACACGGGGCTCGATCTCATGGCCCCAAGATCATGATCTGAGCTAAAATCAAGAGTCAGAGGTTTTCTGACAGCCACCCAGGCACCCCAATAAAGATCTTTTTAAAAATCCAGACTGGTTCACATATAAAAGTAACTCACCTTTTAATCTGACCCCCCCCTTCCCTGCCTGCCCCCAGGCTCTTCCAGAGTGTGCTGCCCAACTTCAGCCAGGCTGTATTTTTAAACACAAGTGTTGTATTTTAATAAATAACAGAAATGCTTAAAATTAAGTGAACTGTCAAGTGATTTTTTTTCTCTTTCCAACTTCAAACAGAAAATAAGAAACCCTTACCTGTCCGTGTAGTCCCTCCTCCTGGAGGAGCCTTGGCTGCCATGTCATCCCATCTCAGGCTTGCCCACAGTAACCGTAACATAAGGCTCACTCCAGCTAAGGACTTCACAGTCTGAAGCCTATACCTGAAAGAAAAACCCAAGAAAAACTACATATGTATCATGTACGTACACGCGCAGGTGCGCACACACACAGACACTCACATTCTATTATTAAACTGAACAGCTGGTTTCTTGTCTTCATTATGATTTTAATAATGATGATTTTGTAAGTACTTTGGTTATTACATGTCCCTTAATAAAATAACCCTTTTGTTCCTAGGTGTAACATACATCTAACAACTTAAAAAGGGTCTGCAGTTGCTTCAAATGCCATATAAATTTGTAAAATGAGCATGTTTCTTTTTAAGACTGACATGGCAAGAGTTTATGAAGATTTTATACATTTAGCCTAATTCCAAAATATGTGCTAGAGAAATTACAAAGAACAAATACAGGGAAATAATTGTGTTACTAAAGGTGATGAAAGAGTTTTGGAAAAGGATAAAATCATAACTGATTTATTTGTGCTGAAACAAAATGAAATTGTTTAAATTTTCTCAAAACACAAAACAGGAAAAAAAAAAAAGACCCCCTGCGAATCCAATAAGGCCTTTCCAAATGGACAGAAATTCTGTATCCAAGTGGTGGTTCTGCAAAACATGAACTACTGGATAATGAACACCTGCTAATACTAATAAACACTCTAGTCACATTAGTTAATAGTTTTAGAATTCTGTAACACAATCAGTAATAAAAAAGGATAATACGAGATTCATTACTGAACAGGAGACACAGGAATCTCTGTGTTCAGGTTTCTTCTAAGTTACTAAACATTCTAGATATTCTTTTAAAAATAATATTAAAGAGATATTTCAAAATGACCTTACAGCTGCAATGAATATTGTGTCCCAAGATGGAACTAACCATAAAATATTGTAAAGCAGCCCTAGGGTATCAATTCTCCGTTAGTGTGTAATTAAACGCTACACGTACTTAAGTAAATATACTGGCTGATTGCAGTATACAGAAAAATCTGTAAAACTAAAATAATTTCCTCCTCTAACAGACATAGAAGGTAAACTGTAAGACAATTTGTATTTGAGAGGCAATGCTTTCTGTACTAAACATTAAGCTGGGAAAATGAACAATGAGAGAAAGGGATTGCTCCAACCAAAAAGTTCCAGCAGCGTCTTAAATTCCCATCTCCACCCGTGACACGAGGATTTCCTTTCTTGCGCTTTTGCCCTGTGAATCCTCTAACCTGGACAGAACAATTCTTCTTCTTCTTTTTTTTTTTTTTTAAAGATTTTATTTATTTATTTGACAGAGAGAGAGAGAGACAGCGAGAGAGGGAACACAAGCAGAGGAGACAGGAGAGGGAGAAGCAGGCCTCCCGCTGAGCAGGGAGCCCGATGCGGGGCTCGATCCCAGAAGTCTGGGATCATGACCTGAGCTAAAGGCAGACGCTTATTAACGACTGAGCCACCCAGGCGCCCCTGACAGAACAATTGTTAAATAGGAGGGGGAACGTTATCCAGTGCAGGGATGTCCCGAGAAGGGGGAAAGTATGTGTCACTTTCCGACCATACCCTACAGAAACGCCCAGGGAACTCTGGACACAGCAAATGGATATGTATTTGGGAAAAGAAATGTTTCTTATTCTCTCTCTTCTTCCTCGGCTCACTCTTTACTGTCAAATAGCAACTTCAGTGCACCTCTATTTTGCAACGGAAACACCAGGAGGAGGGGAACACACCAAAAGCCTGTCCATTTACGTATTCATCCAAAAAATACTTGAGTGCCTTCTATGCGTGTTAGACTGACTGAAAGGAGCTGGAGACGGAAATGAATCATGATCTGTCCTTGCTTCCTCAGGAGCTTAACAGAGGGAAGTGTGAGTGGCACCTGACTCGGCTCTGGTTTGGGGATCAGAGCCTTGCCTGGGTCTCAAAGGACAAAGATGGTACAGCAGGGCAAAGGGCACACATCCGCTCAGGAGGAAGGGGTACAGCAGCACACGCTTCTTCCCAGCAGCCACATCTGCTGTGCTCTGACCGGAGGGAAGGGGCTGGAAGCGTAGCAAGAGATGAAGCCGGCAGGAGGGACGGCAGAGCCAGAATGTGCTGCCACGTGGGAGGAGAGAAGAGCATTAAAGGTGAGCTGCTGAAGGCTTCTGAAATGTATCCAGCACAGGATGGGTTGTAAAGGGAAGTACTTCGCACAGACGTAGCGCCCAGGTGACAAACGCTGTCCCCCTCCCAGCCCTGTAGTTGTAGTTAACACGTGGAAGGCTGCTCAGCTCCGACTGAATATTTACAGGATAGATCTGCCTTTCAGGAGAACCGTTTGTTCGGGTGGCAGTGTGGAGACCACTACTGGTTCAAAGTGATAATGAAACAGAATCTGGGCCCCGGAAAAAGGAGGTGAAGGAATGGACAGTGTGGAGGGGAAAAGAGGCCTAATGAGTTGACAAGTTTCCCTTTTCACTACTGCTCAGCCTCAACATGAATAAAGCTCAAACAAGCACGTTTTGGCATTCTTAGCGTCTACTCTAAGCATCAGACATATCTTATTCAAGTGTGAGTACAAAAATGCATTTCACATCCATGGTTTTTACAGCAATACACCTTTTAAAAATGCATTAAGTCAAGAATATTTTACATATTTACCCATGCTTCTGTTAGATACAAGGGATTCTTGTATCTTCCCTCAACTTCAGCAAACTGAGCTGTTAGCACATATTTGATAGCAATATCTGTTTAAAATGTACAGAATGGTATTTCCTTCCATGAACAGATGAGAAATTAACTACACAGGTACCAACTGTGCCCACAGTGCATATTAAAACAATACAAGGCTCCTGAAACCCGGCCGTGCAGATAAGAGCCCTGGGCAACACTCGATTGGAACGGGTTCACAGAAAAGTGCTTCCCAGTTGAGCCTACCTTCCACTTCGGAAAAGAAAAGAGCAGAAAGGTCGGCCTCCAAAACTGCCAGGTCATTTTAATTAAAGTACTTGTATATAGTAACTTTTCCAGTGGGAAAGAAGTTACCTGCAGGACAGTCAAGGATACATTTTGGGACCGCTCTCAATGAAGAAAGCAGAAAAGTGCAGAGTAATCCTATAAATCCATGAACTGTAATGAAGAGTTCCTTGATTCCCTGCAGGATTCTGCAAATCCTTCATTGCAGGCCCTGCAGAGAAATTGTACTTTTCAGCTGTCTCTATTGAATGTGTAATGGAGTGATGATATTTTAATTCAAATCAAAAGATGAGCTATAAAAACCCTGGTCAAACCAACTATGACTGGCCATGTTAGTAAGTTAATTCCTTTAGAGAGAATACTCATTTACACTTCGCCTTTTTGTTTTGTTTTATAATACTAATTATAATATAAAGGAAACCAAAAAAGGTATGATTTTAACTTAAAGAAATCGGAACCATAATAAAGACACACAGAAATGAAGCCTAGAGTGAAATGAAGTCTGCTCATTTGTTGAAATAACTTCGGGTTCCTATCAAAATCTAGAAGCAATCAAGACCGTTCCTGACTTCCGAGCATGCCCCATGGCACTCTTATGTTTTCAGTCTTTATGTTCCGTCCTTTCCAGTTGTGAGGATGAAAAGATAAAAAGACAAGGACATGAAAAAGGACAAAGCAAGGACAGATATGTGAAATGGGATAGAGCAGATATAGTACCGGACTGGGATTTAGGAAAACCGGAAACTATTCCTAACTCTGTCCCTCTGTGGCCAGAGGCAAATTATTACACATCTATAAAAGATGAGAATTTCTAAGATCCTTTCCCAATATAAAACTACACGATCTGACAACTGCCAACACTACATACTTATGACTCATCCCCAAAGCTTAATGCCCAGAAAATTTTAAATTAAGACTATTTCTGGGTTTTAAAAAAATCCCTAAGGAATCTCAGAGAATACCTCTTCTCACATAAATAAAGAGAACTCCAAAATAAATGTTTATCATGTAAATAAATTACATTAGGAAGATTTCCATGTTATGATGAACTTTGTGTGATTCACAGGCATGTTTCCTATGTCTTAGGTTTCTATGAATTACCTAACAGAAATAAAATCCAAACATTCCAGAAAGGTGATTATCCAAGTCTGTAATTCTCTCATTCCCAAGGCAAACACATGGCAATAATTTGGAAAGTTAAAGCACAAAAACAACTATATTTGACATGTTTCTTCTGTCTTGGGGTAAGTAAAACTGAATTTCATTTTAAAGAATTCCCTTACATTTTTTTCAGTTTTTAAACATTTTTCCTTAAGAAACTTGAGTACCTCCCAGCTGGCCAAATTCAAGATTCTCTGTATCTTATTTCCATTACTAACTTGGCCCATTAAACTTCTGCTCCCCATCTCACCTCTTATTATCTCATTTTTTTTTTTGGTAAAAAATGAGATATGCTTACTGGGTAACGCTTTTTAAGACTTTCTCCCTTCCCCAAATACATTTTAAAGTACATACCTCCAAGTGATACCAAACGTTGGTCTAGGAGAAGGATATGGCCATATATCCAAGGCAGGTTTTGCATTGTAATTAAAATAAGGGACTTCTCGAATTCCTCCTTTTCTGGCCAACTTTTTTAAGTCATCATTAGGCAAAACAAATATGCTCTTCTTGCTGCTCTTGGTGATAAACTTTCTATAGGATGGCAGAGCTGTACCTGAACGAGTCTTCTTGGGTCTCGAGAATTTCATGAGTTTCACTTTGTCTCTCGTGGAATATTCTTTGCTCACCGTCATAGAGGTCACCAGAGTGCCCCCTGCAGTGGTCAGTGAGTCTGTCACCGTTGTGGTGACCACAGTCTTACTCTGCTCCTTCACGGAGATGATGTCCACACTGCTGCCCGTGGAGGGTGTGGAAAGCTTTGTTACAGTTGTAGTGGTGGTTTTAACAGTGGATTTGGCACAATTTTCTGTGGAAGAGACCACAGTCTGCTTATCACCTTTTGCTACTTTGATTACGGTTTTTGATTCTGTGGCCACTGTGGATGTCATGGTGGTGACTTCTGTGATGACTGTTTTTCTCTTGGACTCTCCATTGACATTTTCATCTTTGTGGGCAGGCAGACCATTTTCATCAACAAAATCATTACTGAGGTTAGATTCCTCTCCAGAAGTAACAGGTGAGGGAGTAACTTTCTTAACTTCTGAAGTTTCAACTTCCATATCTTCTACCTGATTCCCTGAACTGCTTTCTGGACAAGACAGTGAAGGCATGGTAGCGTGTGTACTCTCACACTCTTTGGTTGATGGCAGGGTCTCCAAGCCATCTTGGTAGTCGCCTTCACCATCTGAAGATCTCCGTAAACATGATTTTGTTTCCAAGTTGTTTTTTTCATTGAAATCTTCCATGACGACATCACCATTCATGAATGGCTTTACAGCAGATTCTTTAGCAGTCAAAGGCTTAATATCATTTTCAGGAATTATTTTATTTATATTATTAAGCTTTGGTTCAATGTCACCACTTACTACTTTACTCTCAGAGATTTCTTTCAAGCATTCCCCTTTTAAATATGTTTTGGGTTTATTATCTTTTCCGTTTATTTGAAAGGTACTTGCTTTCTGTCCTTTCTTTTCAGACTCTCGATTTTCATTATTCTTTTTGTCAGTGCTACTTTTTAGACTGACTTGATCAATACATTTATTAACGGTTCTCTCCTCTAATTTCTGTTCTTGACTTGACTTTCTACCATTTGCTTCAGTTACCTTACCCTGTGGTCTTTTATCATAGTTTCCAGGGGACTTATCTGGAACAAACTCCCGTTTCAATGGCTCCAAGCCTTCAATACCTTGTTCTTGAGTTATGAACTGCTCAGAAAGACTTTCATTGCTATTCTGAACAATCATATCTTCTTCACTGCTGTCCTGAATAGACATAGTATCAGAACTATTTTCCAAAGTGCTGTTATATTCAGAGACACATCCTAGTTTTCCTTCAAAGTCCACTGCTTTTGACAGAGACGAGAGATCTTTATCATCAGTACTTTTAGGTACTGATGGAAGTGACGGACTCTGGGAAGGAGAAACAATGGTGTCATTATCCTCCTGTATGAGTGGCTTTTTATTTTTATAGATCAAAGTACCAATTTCATCTGTGCAGGCTAGTTTGGAGTCACCAATGAGAAAGTCACTTCCTCTTGTTTTAATCTTACTAGGTTCCTGGCCTTGACTCGTAGGTTCAGAGAGACTCTCATCTATGTCATTTCTAACAGAATTTTGTTTCTGACAGTTTGTGTCTGGGCTCTGAATGGAGACATCATCTAACATTTGATCTTTTGGATAAAGTCTCTCTGTTGTATGATCAGGATCACCGATTTCAAGAACCGAGGAATCACTCTGGGGGCATCCCCGAATCACATCTTCAGATTTACCGTTACTTGCATTAGGGCTTTGTTCTTGCCTAAGTGAGTCACTTTGACACCCTTCTTTTGCTTTCATTGTTACTGGTGACTCAGAAAGGCTTTTCAAAGAACTTGCAGAGGTCTTTCCTATACCCTTATTTCCACCCTCCAACTTCATTTTCTCGAGGCGCTGTTTTTCTTCCAGTGTAAACTGTTTAATTCTCCTTTCAAGAAGTCCATCTAGTTTGGATGATTTAATTTTCTTTTTATAACTAGTCCTTAAATGGAAGCCCTCACTGACATTGACCACATCTACTTGAGAACCTTCGTGACAGTTTATACGTGGCTCTGTTTTCACATCATCATCTATCTCCATTGGTTCTTCCTTAAAGGGTTTCTCATTATCAGAATCTAAAATTTCTTGTACATCTGTGAAACAAAGACATTTATGTAAGTGTAACTTTTAGTCTCCAATGTGGAATTTGCATTATTTTTATTTTAAAAACTAGCGGTGTTTTTTATTTTCACTCAAGGGCTTCAATATAAATTAAACTTTATAAAAGGTTTAGAAACATCTAGTAAATATTTAAATATTCTGATTCTTAGTATCTGAAATTGGAATGTCACAGTGAAAATTACTCAGCATGTGACTGTTACCCATACACCATACCTTCATGAAGATTTTGTTTAGAATGTTTTGTGGCCATAAAATATCTTAGGGCTCATACATTACCTAGCTTATCTAGTTTTTAAAAAATGACTTTTCACAAAAGACAACGTAGTTCCTCAGAAGGCTGGACCCAGTAATTCCACTACTAGGTGTTTACCCAAGAGGGATGAAAGCATATATCCACATAAGAACTTGTACATAAATGTCCTTATCAGTATTTGTAACAGCCAAAAAGTAGAAACCCAAATGTCCACAACTGATGACTGGATAAACAAAATGTGACACAACCAAAAAATGGACTGTTATTTGGAAATAAAAATGACAAAATGCTGACACATGCTACAACATGGGCGAACCTTGAAAACATTACACCAAGTCAAAGAAACCAGTCCCAAAGGACCACATATTACATGATTTCATTTATATGAAATGTCCAAAACAGGGCAAATTCATAGAGACAGAAAGTAGACCAGCAGGCTGAGGGGGATTTAGGGAGGACTGGAGACCAACTGCTAATGAGTATGAGGTTTCCTTTTGGGGTGACAAGAATGTTCTAAAACTGATAATGGTGATAGTTGAACAGCTCTGTGAAATACTAAAAAACACTGAACTGTACATTTTAAATGGGTGAGTTATAAAGCACATGAGTTATGATTCAATAAAGCTGCTATCAAAGAAAGACAAGGCAGTACCTCTTCTGCTGTGCGAGTCTGATCCAGTGCAATCTTATCACCCCCAGGCTGCCCTCCACACCGGATACTCTCCTTACCTTGGTCCTTCTTTTCAGTAATCTTGGAAACGTCCATTTCACTTTGGTCTGCTCCTTTGGCAGCATCGGAATCTTTTACCTCGCCTTTCTCAGAATCAGGCTCTGTTTTTATTTTTTTTGGACTCCGTGGACTTTTTCTTCTATCTGATTCATCCATATTTTCATCCACATTATTTTTGGCTAAAAAGAATTGAGTGTGTATATGTGTGTGTGTGTGTATATATATATATGTGTGTATATATATACACACATATATATATATATAAAATAATGGGTATTCTTGAATATTAGCAATTTACTTTAATAAATCTAGTTTAGTGGAAATTATCAAGTAATTTCCAGCATTTATACCATTTTTTAATAAAAAAACAAACCACAAAAGTTGAAGATAGTCTATACTTTCCTAATATGTTCAGCTGACTGAAAGCATAAAAGGAATGAGTGCATTTTAGAAGTTCTTTGGAATCCTTCACATATGAGACTATTTCAACTGCTCAATGACTCCACTAAGTCTACATCAGTGTTTCTAACATACTTTGTGTTAAAGAATCACATTAGAAGGATAAATACTTAAGTATTTTTCACCCAGAGTCCACGGATAGACTTCAAGGCTATCCAAGGGCCAGTGAAATTAATTACAGAAGTTTGCTTACGTACTTTTTTTCCCCCCTGGGTAGGGAATCAGCATTTATCACAGAATAAAAGAGACTTCAGAGAAATAACCAAATGCAATGCTTGGCCTTGTCTGAATTAATTTATTGCCAACAGTAAAATGGTGTCTCTGGCACAACTGGGGTAATTGGAATAGGAACTGAGACTCTCAAGATGGATGTGTTAAATACTGTTAGTTCGTTGAACGGGTAATGTCATGATGGTTATGGAATGTCTACTCTAATTAGAGCTATATATGGAACTGGTAAATAGCATGATTTCTAGAATTTGCTCTAAATACATGGGAAAAAAGAACTCCAGGAAAAAAAGAAGATGATAACTAACAGGAGAGTGACAGAAGTTGAACGATGGTTGCAGGGGAGTTCATTTTTCTCTTCTTTTTACTCTCATGTAGTTTCAAATTTTCCATAAGGGGAAAAAAACAAAAACAAAAACAAAAACAAAACACAAGCCCACGATACAGAACTATTGTCCAGATAAATTTTCTTGGGCCTTAACAGGCATTTTCTACCTTTTATTTTCTTCTTTACTTGATCCCAAATATCCCAAGGACTTCTCAACATATACCTACTTCTTATTTAAATAAATGATTCCTTCCAGAAAGATTTGGCTGAGGGAAGGGAAAAGAGTGGAAAATACAAACTCAGTGTCTGTCAAGACAGTAGGATACTGGTGAGAGAAGAAAAAAATCAGAGAAAATAGTGACAGGATGCGTCTGGACCCCTAGGTACCACAGGACAAAAACTAAGCTGATACTCTCCTTACTCAATTCTTCTTTAAGTTATTTCAGAATAGCTGGGCAATATGTTTTCGATGATTTCGAGTTGCTCAAAGAGAGCTTTATATGATGGCAATAGCCCATTTAAAAGCTTTAAGAATCCAGATACTTAGACAATTGTAAAATATTTGCAAGTTCCTCTCCATTAAAGGTCTTCTTGACATATAGACTACTAATTAAGATCCTGTTAATCCCTGCACATCAATACCTTTATTGACACTTATAAACTAATATGCAAAACAAATGCATCCAGTCTGAGTTAGAATGGAGGTTAGAGATAAGGGACACACACAGTCAGCAGTCAAACAAGTTGAACACCTAGTCTTCTGATGCTAAGTCAAGGTACCTGAACTGCATTTCTCTCTGGTTTTCTCCAACACATCTGTGCTTCTATCATATGATTCAGACTAGATTAGCCATTCTTATAGGGACCAGTAGTTCTGAGATAATAAATTGGTGGTTACTAAGGCCTTCACTGTAATTCCTCCTCAGTAGTTAAATTAAGCTAACAATGTGCACTGTGCACTTCTACCACCTAAGAGCAAAGGTATAAAAGATGCTGGAAGACCAATTTGGTACCTGACTGGATAAAAGCCCAGCACTTGGACAACAGAAACTGTACGCTAAGGAAAGTGGTTATAAGAAAAACCTACAAAAGCGTAAATGTTCTGCTTATTGATAATCTGGATTTTACTACATAAGACAAACTAGGTCAGGCACAACTGAACAAAAATTCTCTAATTCTCAGTGCTATCTGGGTAACTGGAGCAACAAAATGGCAATAAAAAAGTTAACAATCTTTTAGAATTTATTATAAAGGACACTCAACTTGAATATAATCAGATCAAAACAGAATTTAATGTTGAATAGTTCTATTTGGCAAACAAATACTCATTGAGCATCTACTGTGTGCAAGATACACAAGAGTCTATATAAATTCCAGTGAGCCTTATGAAATACATATTTTTTCTGTTAAAGGGTAATCCAAAATGATAACTTTACCACATTAACAGTTTCAAATATCTAGCCAGTCCAGGATTCACCAGAAACATTCACAAGAAGTCAAATTAGTTAGCTACGTACGCACACCGCAGTGACCACAGCACAGGTTTCATAGGAGAGAACACATCATCACACCACACACGAACAAATTATACCGCAGAGTGAGAACTGCTTTTGAAAACTGCTCAGGTAACAAAAGAGAGATGGCAATGTAGCATGCAAAGAGGACAGTGGGGGCGAGGAGACATGGATTCTGGTCAGGGCTCTGTCCTCTGTATCTATGTGAACTATATGTAACGTCACATCTTCAGGAAATAATCTGCTTATGGAATGTGAGATTCAAAATAGATGGTCCCTTAATAAGGGCAGTTCCCCTCTAGAGTTCTGTGATTCTGAATACCAAAGTTGTTAGTGAATAACACAAATGGAGTTAATACCTCCCTCATTTACGTGGAGGGGTCACAGAAGTCTCTATCACTTCCTTCCTGGCTTTGTCATGTGCTGTCACATTGAGGTTACCAGACAGGTGGTTCCTTAGGAAGTAAGGCAATACTGAATTTAAGATTTCAGAAAAACAAATAAGTGGCTCAGGCCTTTTCTCTTTCTCTTTTTTAAGTAAGTTCTATTCTATCATCTTTAATTGAAATCGTAGATATGAAAATCCCAAGAATAAAACCAATTTAAAGTATTTTAGGGAGCGCCTGGGTGGTTCAGTGGGTGAAGCCTCTACCTTCAGCTCAGGTCATGATCTCAGGGTCCGGGGATCGAGCCCCACATCGGGCTCTCTGCTCAGCAGGAAGCCTGCTTCCTTCCCCCTCTCTCTCTGCCTGCCTCTCTGCCTACTTGTGATCTCTCTCTGTCAAATAAATAAATAACATCTTTAAAAAAATATCTTAGAGTTTATTATTAATAAACTACATTGGCAGTTCTGTATGTTCTATTAAAAATTCCAGAAAAAGCACTTTTATCCAAAATATGTACAATGTTCTACAAATTTATAAGAAATAGTACAAAATCAGAAACTATAACAGAAAAAAATAACTTCAATTACTTACTTCCTTCTAATGACTTTCTGTAATTCACATTAGTATTGCCTGGCAATTTAGGAACAAACCTATAAACATGAGTTTTACTAATCCAGCTCCAACCACCATATCCTGTTACTCTGTATTCCTCTCCTTTTTGTTTCCAAACCTGGTACAAATGAAAACATTCTGATTAAATGAGAATGAGAATGCTTATAAAGCACATTTGCTTTTATCTATTTTCACCAAACAAGATCAACAGTCAGGCAACTAAGTTTACCAATCAATTTTATTTTCAAAAGGAATCAAAAATTTATGAAAAAACTGATGACAACTGACCCCTGAACAACATGCAGTCAAAAATCCATGTATAACTTTTGATTCCCCCAAAACTGAACTACCGATAGCCTCCCGGTGACCAAAGTCTTACCAAGAACATAAATGGCTAATTAACACATATTCTGTTGTTATGCGTATTACATACTGAATTCTTTACAACAGAGTAAGCTAGAGAGAAGAAAATGTCATTAAGAAAATCATGAGGCAGGGGCGCCTGGGTGGCTCAGTGGGTTAAAGCCTCTGCCTTCAGCTCAGGTCATGGTCCCAGGGTCCTGGGATCGAGCTCCGCATCGGGCTCTCTGCTCGGCGGGGAGCCTGCTTCCCCCCTCTCTCTTTCTGCCTTTCTGCCTACTTGTGATCTCTGTCTGTCAAAAAATAAATAAAATATTAAAAAAAAAATCAAATCATAAGGCAGGGGGCACCTGGGTGGTACAGTCTCTTACTTTTGGTTCAGGTTATCATCTCAGGGTCATGAGATCAAGCCCTGTGATGGACTCCATGCTCAGAGCAGAGTCGGCTTAAGACTCTCTCTGCCCCTCCATCCCTACCCTTTCTCTAAAATAAATAAAATCTTTAAAAAAAGAAGAGAAAAATCAGAAGAAAAATACACTTATAGCACTATACCATATTTACCAGAAAAAAAATCTGTGCGTAAATGGACTCATACAGTTCAAACCCGTGTTTTCCCAAAGTCAATTGTATCCCTAATACGAAAAATGTAACACTTTTACAGTTTTCTAACAATTTCAACAGATTAGTCTAACGGCCCACCTATATTCTAATAAGACAAATTTATGCTTATAAAATTGCCAGAAAGATTTACTTTGTTCCAACTAGATTAAATAAAAGATTGTGTCAAAAGTAAAACACAATTTAGATATTCAAAGTTGTAGAATACAAGTCTAAGAAATGGCTAAACCTATTCTAAAAGACTATTAGAAAAATTACCTGATGTTTAACTGGAAATGTGTATTTTACCCATGTGGCTTGCTGCATCGTTTCTTCCTCTTCTTGTTTTTTCTCTTTTTTCTTGACTTTCTCCTTTTCTTCTCTTTCAATTGATGTCATCCTGTGTAGTCTAAGAGTATATGAACGGAAAGATGATGTGCATTTAACTTTAAAAAATAAATTTAAAAGACAAAAATATAGTACTGCAAATAAGGAAGACAGAACTGAAGGATGGTTAGCTATAGTCCCATGACCTAGACAACTCCAACTCACAAGAATAGATAGATATATAATTCCATAACAGGAAAAATCAAACAGTAGAAAGAAGCAAAAACATCCCATCCTTCCCATATGGTTCCCTATAAGAAATACACTCACTTATGGCTTATTCCTGAAACTATTCATATATACACCAACAACATATTTACACAAAGGGGACACTACATTACAATCACAACCACACAGCTTTTAATCAACAATTAACTGCACTAGGAGATCTTTTCATACCGGAAGATACAGATCATTTTAAAGAATTAAATAATATATACCCCACTGCATGGACATACTAGACTTTATTGAACCAGTCCCCTGTTAAAGAATACATTATTTCCTTCCCATCAAAAAGACCAACAAATCCAAAACTTTTTATTTTAACAACCAATATTTCTAATTCTATCTAGCACTGGGGGGTTTTAAAGCCATCATGGGGCCCACTAATATAAAATTTAGGCTTTTTACATCCATAGAGAAAATGGCCCACAAGTCTCCTGCTTTTGGGTGAGGGGAAGGGCTGGAGAAGAAGGACCCACACTGATTCGTGTCCGTCATTAAACACAGGGCATAGGCCACACTCATTTTTAAGGATGGAAATGGCTATCATTGCACCCAGCAGTAGGCAAACAGATGGGTCTGTGGTGAGGCTCTACATTAAGATGATTCGACTGGATTCTTGTGAATGAGAGTATTTCCTATAAACAAGAACACTGACCAAAACCCAGGAAGAGAAGAGTCTGTCTCTAGGAGCTGCAGTGGTAGAAAAACTGCTTTATCACACCCTATCCAGATGTACCCAATCTTGCATGCATAGCTATGTGAAAACAACAACAACAACAACAAGAGATCTTTTGTCAACTTGGGGGAGGCAGTGGTGCTGGAAAGATATGCAAGGGGATTTAATTCTTTTTATCTCTATCCTCCCACTAAAAACTCCTTATTTATCTCCATTTTCAAGAAAGCTTTGTGTATCTGTGAATATAGGACCCATAATCTAGCTTACCTCAGGCCAAGAGAGCTCATGCCTACTGACTGCAGAGCCACTAGTAGAGCAAAGGACCTTCATTCTCTCACAACTGATGGGAGGAGGGGAAAGGAAGTGGATTCTCACCGGGGACTTAATACCAACCACCACCAATTTGCCACTACTCTTGGAAGCAGGGAGTGGGGCAAGCTCTGCAGGTCCAGCTTGGTGGATGACCTGACAGTCTCAGCCAGCTCGAGAAAGGAAAGAGGGACTGAGCCAGGATCAAGTAGTATTTCTGAACACAGTTTTTGTGGGCCACGCTTTAAAACCCTCTGAAAGTTCAGGTCTGACACAGCAACTGAGCCATCTTCGCTGACAGTGGCCAGGAACGGAGCACTGTGTGGGGAGACCACTGGAGCCTGACACTCTGGGAGCTCACAGCTGGGCTGGGCGCTCGCACACTTAGTGTTCACATGGGAACCAGAAATATTCCCGTCACCAGATACAAAGGCTTCACTTTGCTGGGATGCCAGGCCAGTGAGTTAGTACGGTAGCTAATCTGTGATGTTCGCTACTCCAGAGTAAATTCTGGTGTTCTCACCGCCACCAAGATAATCCTTAGGTTTTGGCAGCAACAAAGCTCAGCTCCCGTTTGCTTGGGAGGAAATCTTGGCTACTGCGGGCAGCCTCGAGGCCCCAGGAAGGAGGGCCGATCAGGCTGGCACTGTGCAGCTTCTAGCTGCTGCTCTACACCGGCAGACGCACTGGGTGCAAGTGTTCCTTCCACACCTCCACGGTTCGACCGAGAGCGTGACCAGGAGTAGGGACCACGCGTCAACTCCACTCCTAATCTCCACATGGTGCCCAGGGTCTTGTGCTTGCTTTGCTGTTATAAACAAAGCTATAAGAAAAAATGTTTTGTGTCTATCTTGGTAAACTTGGAGAGCGCCTCCAGTGTCCCCCAGTGGTGGGGTAGCTAGGTCCAAAGGTTCTTGCACTTAAAATGCTGACAAGTAAAGCCACAAAGTTCTTCAGAATTGTACACTTCCCACGGCCATCAATTAAAAAGCCACCCTGTCTTCCAACACCTTCACTCAAGTTAGTACCAAACTTCTAAATTATTAGCCCAACTGAGAGGTAAGAAATTATAGCCCACTGTTTTGATTTACATTTCCTTAATTATGAGAAAAGTAAACATTTCTTTTTTATGTCCACTGGCCTTTCATATTTATTTTTCTGTAAAATGCCTGTTCAAATCCTTTGTCTTGTCTGTACTGGACTATTAGTCCTTCATTTATAAAAGATCTTTGTCAATTAAGGTAACTTCCCATTTGTGGTGCAAATATTTTTCCTCAGTTTGTCATCTGTCTTTTGAGTTTGATTATAATATTATTTTTCCACTCAGAATTTTAAATACATATATCCACTCTTTTCCTCTATGGCATCTGGGTTTTACATCTGTTTAAAAAGAAAGTATCACAACAAAAACACAATTAATCCATGGTTTCTTAGTGAAGCTTTTTAATTTTTTTTTTTCTTTAAATCTTATTGATCTGAATGTTTTTGCTGAGGCAGGGATCTAGGTAATATTTTCTCCAAAGTATGTCCTCTTTCCTCCTCTGACATGTAATGCTGTCACTGCTAGATGCTCACATGTGTTTAGGTCTATTTCTGGGTTCTTTCTTCTATCCTGCTACCATAAATCTTATTTTTTATTGTAGCTTCAAAAACGTTCTAATATCTATCCCCTTTCTTTCTCATATCCACTTCCCTTTTCTTGCAATTAATTTTTCTATCTGAAATGTTAGTATCATTTTGATCAAGCCTGTCTGCCTCCCAAGGAAGAAAAATCCTACTCATAATGCAAATGAATATGAATTTTGATAGATGAAATTAAAATAATTATCATAATAGATGGTTTTCAAAAATGTAGTATATATATGTAAACACATGATGCACCTTTATCTTTTTTTTTTTTTTTTTTTTTAAAGACTTTATTTATTTATTTATTTACTTGAGAGAGCGTAAATGAGAGAGCAGAACCAGGGGGAATAGCAAAGGAACTGGGAGAAGCAGACTCCCTGCTGAGCAGAGAACCCAATGTGGGGCTCAATCCCAGGACCCTGGGAACATGACCTGAGCTGAAGGCAGACGCTCAACTGACTGAGCCACCCAGGTCCCTCTTCACCCTTTCATTTACTGAGTATCCTTTCTATCTTTAGCAAAGTTTTGATGATTTCTTTACATGGTCCTAAATATTTCTTGTTAAATTTATTCCTAGTTATTTGAGAGTTTTTTGTTGTTATGGGCATCTTTTCTTTCATTATAAATTTTTTTTTTAAATATATAAGATGTAACCAGGTTAAGAAAGAGAACTTTGTATCACTAACCGAATACATCAGAAGTTCGAATGTCCCACTCCCAGGCTGTCATTATCCTGACTTTTGGGTTATCGTCTCCATGCTTTTCTTTATAGTTTTATCACCATGTGTATATCCCAAACAGTATAAAGTTTGGCCTTTGAGAATTCAGTAACAAGAATAAAACTGGCTGCATGAGCAAAAGAGCGATACTGTTACCATTAAAAGACGGTTCCCAGGAAAAAATAAATTTGTCACGGGGTTACATTAGCCTCTTCTGGTGGAATCTGAGGGTAAGGGTCTGAGTGAGGCCAGAAGACTCTGGGCTCACCATACTCAGGGCCATCTGGCAGGACCGTGCGGAAGCAGGGACACTGCACGGATACGATCCAAAATGGACGGCGATGGACTTCCTGCTCCTATGCCTTCTACTGATTCTCTGGGGAGAATTGTGAAAATTCTCCCTTTTCCCCCCTGACTTGGGCTTCTTGGGTAGGTTACTATTTGTCCACGGGTATTATTGCTTCCAGAGTTTTACTGCTGCTGTATTTTCTGTTGTTCCCCTCTTCTCTGTGGGGTTATGCTTTAAAAAAAATCCCCTTGCCATAGTTTTCAGGGAGTTATGCAGGGAACAAAATTAAATGTATTTAGACGATTTGTTATTTTAACTCAGAACTCCCACAGTATATTCCACGTGGTTCCTGTTACACAGAATGTATTGCTCAGGAGACGGGGTGGACTAGTTGGTTAAGCGTCTGACTGCGGCTCTGGTCACCCTGGGACTGAGCCGCATATTCAGTTCCCTGCTCAGCACGGAGTCTGCTTCTCCCTCTCTTTCTCTGCCCCCAACTCTTGCACATGTGCATGTTCTCTCTCTCAAATAAATAAATAAAATCTTTATTTAGTTTTCAGATTGTTTCTGGTAGTTTTTCTATTTTCTTGGGATTTCTAAGCATCTAATTAGGTCAACTGCATAAAATAATTATGTCTTATCTGCCAACATGTCCATACATACACATACACACACACATATGTGTGTGTTTTATTTCTCTTGACAAACTACATTAGGTATCACTTTAAAGAAAAGTTAAAAGACAGCATTGATAGGGAGCATTTTTGTTTTGTTCCACTTGAATGTTAATGGGAACGTATCAAGAAAGCATGATGGTCCAATTTGGAATACATCTTTATGGGGAGAAAAAAAAAGACCATTCTCTTTCCGTACTTAGTAAGATTTTTTTAATTAAAATTAATTAATGGACTTAGACCTTCTAGGTATCTAATGAGATAATCAAAGTTTTTGCTCTTTGGCTTCTTAAAACACCATGATATTAATAATATCCTAAGAGTGGACAAGTCTTCCATGTCTAGGGAAAGTCAATTTAGCCATGGTTTACAATTTTAAAAAAATTTACTCCTGATTATATCTGCTAATGTTTTAAAAGTACCTGAATGCACATCTACTTGCCATTATTAACCAATGATAAACATTAATAAAGGAGACAAGGCCATGATTTTCTAGCTATCTTTTGTCACTTCTATATATCAAGTTTTAGGACAATGTTATACTAACGAATAACAATCTGCAAGATTTCCTTCTTTTTCCATTTTACAGAAAAGTTTGAAAAGAATTATCTATTACCTGAAATCTGAAGAACTTCCTTTATGAAGTCATCTGGTCCTGCCCACCTCCTTATGATAGGTACAGTGATATCCTTTAAACAGAACCAGAAATCCTTTTCCTGCTTGAGAAGAGAGCCTGGCCTATGCCCTACTGTCCAATAACTGAGAAGGGGGTGGGGGACCCTCTCCCAATCCTTCTACCCAAAACTGGAAGCCCAGTGGGCCCTTCCTCTATGGATGTAGGAAGCCTGAATACTATGTTAGCGGACCCTCTAAAGGTTTAAAATTCCTAGTGCCAGCGAGACCAAATCAGAAATACTGATTGGAATAGCCCCTTTCCTATTTTTGATGGTTATTTGTGTATTCCCCGTTATTTTTTCTTTCCTGATAGTCTCATCACAGGTTTATAAATTATAATGGGATCTAAGATATGTTCTCTATTTCATTAAATATTAAATATTTCCAGTCTTCAGGGTGACTCCTTGAGATGTGTGCCTAGCTAATTAATCCGCACTTCTTTTCTAATGTAAGCACTGAAGACTACCAATTTCCCCCTGGGTACTCTTTAGTGGCAGCCTACAAATTTCAGTATTATGTAGGAGTCTCGTGAACATTCAATTCTAAGTGTTTTCTAGTCTCCATTACGATTTTTCTATGAACACTTTTTTTTTTTTTAAAGATTTTATTTATTTATTTGACAGAGACACACAGTGAGATAGGGAACACAAGCAGGGGGAGTGGGAGAGGGAGAAGCAGGCTTCCTGCCGAGTAGGGAGCCCGACGCCGGGCTCAATCCCAGGACCCTGGGATCATGACCTGGGCTGAAGGCAGACACTTAATGACTGAGCCACCCACGCAGCCCCGAACATTTGTTATTTATTTATAAGTGTATTTCTTAGGTTTCAAGCATATAGCTCTTACATTTCTTTAAACTTTTACCACAGATATCTATCCACAAACAGTATTTTTAACATACTAGAATATATGCTTTTAAACTTAAATAAACAGACTCATATACTACATGTATTTTTAAGAAAAGAACTGTTTTTACTCTATTGTACATTTATGAGATTCAATCTCGTTCACACTTGCTCTAGTTTCACAGCTGTGTAACAGCCTATTATAGAATCACACCATAACTTAAATGTGCCTAATTATGGACAGTTAGGGATTGTTACCAAATTTCACCATTATAAAATACTGTAAGAAACATCTTGGGGTGCCTTGGTGGCTCAGTCAGTTAAGCAGCTGACTTTTTTTTTTTTTTTTTTTTTTTTTTTTATTTGACAGAGAGAGATCACGAGTAGACAGAGAGGCAGGCAGAGAGAGAGAGGGAAGCAGGCTCCCTGCTGAGCAGAGAGCCCGATGCGGGACTCGATCCCAGGACCCTGAGATCATGACCTGAGCCGAAGGCAGCGGCTTAACCCACTGAGCCACCCAGGCGCCCCAAGCAGCTGACTCTTGATCTCAGCTCAGGTCTTGATCTCAGGGTTCTGAGTTCAAGCCCTGCACTGGGCTCCATAATGGGTGTGGGACCTACTTAAAAAAAAAAAAACAAAAAAAAAACCCTACATGTCTTTTCATGTACACATGTAAGGTCTCTTTAAGGTACTGAGTTAGGAGCAGAATTGCATTTTCAACTTTTGTTTTTACCAAATGATTCTTTAACATGGTTGCAGCAACCGTTTCACTCCTTGTTCTATCAGCAGTGTGTCAGAATTCTCTATTATGTGACATATTTGCCTACATTTTTAAAATTTTTAACAATCCAATGGGTGTGAAATAGTAGTCCCTAGTTTTAATGTGCATTTACCTCACCTTACTGGGAAATTTTCATGTTTTTGGCTATTTGTGTCTCCTGTGTATTAGATTTGTATCTTTGGTCTTTTCTCCTACTAAACGGTTTGATTTTTTTCTTACTGAACTGTAGAAGTTCTTGAATATATTGTGAATACTAACACTCTTTTGATTATAGTATGATAAAAAAAAATCTTTAAGCAGTCTATGACTTGATTTTTTTAGGATGACACATTATTATAAAATTCAAACAGAAAACAATCCACCATTCACTGATCTATTTGTCATAAAACTACATATTTAAAGAAAGGGTGTAACAAAACACAAACTTAAAAACTATGGTTATCTCTCAGGGGAGGCAAGGTAATGTGAATGGAAAGTAGATCCAATAATGATAACATTCTTATTTTTTAAACTGGTTGATGAATTCACAGGTCTTATTTTACTATGACCCATTCTTGCTTCATACTACAATCTTATGTATCACAATATTAAACATGAAGAAGTAAAGTCACTTGTACTAACGGCAGACACACAGACACATATATGCACACTCATTCTTATCTGATAGATAAGAGCTTATAAACAAAGAAATAATGCCACACTTTGGTATGTTCTGAAACATAATGAATCAGGAAGGAAAGAAAAGAATCAAGAGTAAGAGAAAAGAACGAAGTATGGGAGGATGTAGAGGGAGAAGAAAAAAATACAGGAAGGAGAGGCAAGAGGAAAAGGGAAATGGGATAGACAGAAGGAAGGAAGGAAGTGGAGGAAATAGGATGGGAGGAAAGGAGGGAACTTTCTTCATTCCAAAAACATAATCTCGTATTTTCTTCCTGGGAGTTCTGCTTTTCACATTTAGGATTCACTCTACCTGGAACAGACTACTGGGTCCAATTTTCCCCATATAGATAACTCAAATTGTGTCATCAGGCCTGCTACTGAAGAGTTTATCCTTTTTAAAATGCTACTCTATCATCTATTACATGTCTATACATGGGCTGGTCTCTTCCTGGATGGCTTATTCTGTACCACTGGTCTATTTATCTTTGCATCTATACCACAGTATTATTACAGCTACTGAGTCAGTTTTGTTATGTAGTAGGACAAGTCTTTCTATCCTGTCCTTTTTTTTTTTTTTTTTTTTTAAGATTTTTTTTGTCAGAGAGAGAGAGAGAGAGAGAGAGAGAGATAAAGCACAAGCAAGGGGAGTGGCAGGCAACGGGAGAAGCAGACTTCCCTTCAAGCAGGAAGGCTGATGTGGGACTCAATCCCAGGACCCTGGGATCATGACCTGAGCCGAAGGCAGACGCTTAACTGACTGAGCCTCCCTGGCATCCCTCTACCCTGTTCTTTAGATGTAAACCCTACTATGGCCTTTTTTCATATAAAATTTTTTTAAATCATCTTGTCAAATTCTGCAGAAAACCCAATGATAATTACTAATGCTACTGGAATTAATTTATGTAGTAACATGAGAAAAATTAACACTCTTAGGACACTGAACATTCCTAAACATGAACATGAGATATATTTCTATTTACTTAGGCATTCTCCCACACCTAATGTTGTTTTTCAACAAAGACTTTATAATTGTCTCAAAAAAAATCTTAGCTACTACTATTTTTTAGTATATGTGCTGCCGAAGCAAGCACTTAGCTACTACTATTTTTAAAATGTTGTGTAACCATTATTTAGAAGGCTCTCAAAGCTTCACTGTTGACTATCATAATAAACTATCATTTAATGAATGAAGTAGCTGGCTGAATTTGTAAACAGTTCTTAGGGTCAAGTTTTAGAAGTCTGTCACCGGGAAGTTTTTTTGGTTTTGCTTTGTTTTTTAAGATTTTATTTATTTATTTGACAGAGAGAGAGAGAGAGTTCATGAGTAGGCAGAGAAGCAGGCAGAGAGATGGGGGGAAGCAGGCTTCCTGCTGAGCAGAGAGCCCAATTCGGGGCTCGATCCCAGGACCCTGAGATCATGACCTGAGCTGAAGGCAGAGGCTTAACCCACTGAGCCACCCAGGCGCCCCTGTCACCGGGAAGTTTTTGAGCACAGTACTGATGGAAGCTAGAGCACTATTATTAATCTCTAATTTTTCTGAATCTCAGTCTCTAATTTTTTAAAAATTCAGAGCATTCTATTTTACTTCATCATATTAAAAGAGACTTCTTTAATCTATATCACCAGACACGTCATACTAATACAGTTCATGGTACAATTTTGTAACCCTTGACGAACACGTTTAGAAGGCTATAGTCATAATGACAAACCAGGAAGAAAAAAAACAAACTAGATTTAAAAAAGAAAAGGTGACTTGCATCTTCCATTGGAATGTTTAAAATTGAGAAATGGGGCGCCCAGGTGGCTCAGTTGGTTGAGCAACTGCTTTCCGCTCAGGTCATGGTCCCGGGTCCCTGCTCCACAGGGAGTCTGCTTCTCCCTCTAACCTTCTCCCCTTTCATGCTCTCTCCCACGGTCTCTCTCTCAAATAAATAAAATCTTTTTAAAAAATTGAGAAATGAATTTATAAAAGGTATGATTTAGTTACTTTAAGTTATATTTGAGTATTAGAGTTTATTTACCAACATTTAGCTAAGCTTCAGTTCTTGAAGTACTGATCTCTGTCACCAGAGACGTGGCTGCTTGGTCCACCAACATTAGGTTCAGGATTATCACTGACATGTTTGGCATGTCTGGAGGTAAATGAAAGAAGGAGCAACAGAAACTCAAAGAGTATTGCTTCACAATTGCCTCTGACTCTCTCCTTGCTCTACACTGATAAAAGAGATCAGTAAGAAATAGAATAGAGGTATGCCAGCCATTCAGCTCTCCTCTCCTAGCATGCACTGTGTAGCACCTGAACTTAACCCTCCTAGGAAGAATTAAGTCCATTCCGCTTATGGAAGCCTCTACTGGTAGCAGCAATTACATTCAAAACAGGAGGTAGGAAAGAGAGAAAACAAAGTATCTATAAGATTTACATAAAGAGAACACACACACAAAAAAAACCCTGAGAGGAATCCTTAGCAGATGAAAATTTAGCAGGTGTAAATTACTTTTCTTTTTAAAAAACTTTTCATTATAAAATAAAACACAGATGTGGGAAGCAACACAAAATATATTTATATTAACAAAATAATAGTGTCATACCTTCAGAATGGGCTCCGTAGAGGGGCAGGGAAGGTAAAATGATTCTTTTCACTTTGAATAGTAATTTACACCTTTTACCATAAGCTCCTATTAGTTTTTATAGTAACAACTTTTTAAAGACTAAATAAAGTTAAACAAATCCATTAGAATCAAGAAGTAGATTCAAGTCACAAAATTTATCAATTTTTTTGACTGTCTGCTGAAGTCACACAACTCTGGGTCTCCTCAGGAGCTGAATAATGTTTCAACATTCAAATCTAAGTAAATCAGATCCCTACCACAGTAACCGCAACATTTTAGAATATTCAAAAAATGTGAGTACTCTTTCTATTCAAGAAAATGCTTTTTACTTTAATAGGAAATATTTATTCATGTTACATCTCATAGAGAAGGAAAAAAAAAGCCAGAAGAGTTTAATGTGATACATAATATGGCCTCTTAAATACATTAACTTTCATTATTAACAGGCTAATAATATTCCAAAAGAGAGTACAGTACAGCATTTATGAGGCTCAGAACTCACTTACCTGGTGTGTCCTAAAGATTCTCGCCATATTGGTAGCATCACAACAGGTTTGACTGCACACTCCAAAATCGCTAAAGCCAGGGCAAATTCTCTGGGTTTGCTACACATCTGAACTGCTTTGATCCAATTTGCCCTATATTTCAGAAGGAGGGAAAAAAAAGTTACTTCACTTGTTGGTCTTAAATTAAAAGCACAAGAGCTATCATTTCTGTCTCCATCTCATAGGGTGAACGTTTCTAGGCTAAGCAGGTTTGAATATATTGCTACTGGGTTCCTACCTCACAGAGTCAGATTTTTTCTCTTATTTATTCATCTTTTGGGGTGCAAAATGGTGCTTTTATTAAAGCACGGGGACAGGACCCATGAATCATAGATTTTCAACACTAGAGGAATCCCAGAAATCAATTCGTCTTCCAACTCCTTAAACCTTCTACAGTGTTCTGGAACTTTGACTAGCCTCCTCCTGACTCCAGGGATGAAGACTCTGCTTTCCAAATGCTAATGTTGGCCCAGTAACTTACAAGTATCCTCAAATCCCTAATGTCCTCAGTGTTTTGCTAACTAAGATGACTTTGTTCAATTAATCAGTAATGAGTTTCAAGTGAGCATCTGCAATAATCATTTCGTAAATATTTAGTATATTCACAGCAATAAAAGAACCTAAGTTTCCTTTACCTGTGTGAAGCCCAATTTGGATGAAGAAAGGATGAAGGGATATTGTTTTCTAGTTGGGTGATAGTCAGTCTCAGAGTAGATATGGTAAGAACTTTGGACCCATGGACAGAACCATTCCATTTGAACTCTCCTGCTGGAGTCAGACAAAATTTATGTGCAAGATGTCTTCTCTTATCATGATCTTCTCTGTGCTGGTGCTTATTCAAAGCAAATGAATTGGTGGAGTACTGATTGTGGTAGACACGATACTTCCCTTCTTGACCCAACTTAAAATAATTGTTGATATTTCCTTTCATGACCACTTCCTTTTTGGTGCTCAACCGTGAAATTTCTCCTTGAGAGTTAACTACCAGTACCTGCTCAAGAAAATAAAAAGACTCATTATTCATATCAAATATGTAAACCTGATTAGCTATCTTTCAATAATCTGTAATTTATCATTCCAAATAAAGTTCAGGTATATCTTATGACTAAACTTTTGAAATCTGTAAGTGAAGTTAAAACTGTTTATAATTAAGCAACCAAGATTTTCGCATAAAAAGAACCTCTACCAAGTGCCTATTATATATCAGACATTATGAAGTATTTTTGTGTATCTCAAATATCGACACAAAACCACATGTGTACATCATTCACCAATCATTACTTCAAGCTTATAATATAAAGGTAGGGGAAAAAGAAGGCATTACATGTACTATTCCCCAAAAAATATATTCCTAAAAATATCCTTTTTTCTGCTCCTTTTATCATTCCAGCTTTAGCATGAGAGTCCATGGATACTTTAAAAGCATGTTTTCAAACAGCTGATCCCAATCCTTTTGTAAACCATGAGATCAACAGTGGATCTTTTTCAACTTAAAAAACAACAACAAAAACAAAATATAACATAATCAACTAGAAGAGAAAATATTAGAGTGCTTCCCACATGGTAAGGCAAAATACTATTTCAGGAAACTTCTGAATGTGTGTACTGGATTGCTATGAAAAATATCATACAAAAACCAGCTTAGAAGCTATTGCTTTCAAGAAATTCCTAAGAGGGGCACCTGGATGGCTCAGTGGATTAAAACCTCTGCCTTCGGCTCAGGTCATGATCTCAGGGTCCTGGGATCAAGCCCCGCCTCTGGCTCTCTGCTCAGCAGGGAGCCTGCTTCCTCCTCTCTCTCTGCCTGCTTCTCTGCCTACCTGTGATCTCTTGTCAAATAAATAAATAAAATCTTAACAAAAACAAAAAGAAAAAGAAATTCCTAAGATGTTTAGAAAAGGACATTATACATTCTTGCATATCAACCTTGCAAATAATTCTTAAATATGGGAGACACCATTGTGGCATTATTCTGCTACTCTGGCTAGCTGGGAAATAGAAATACTGAGTCCTAGTTGGGGTGTCTGGCTGGTTCAGTCAGTAAAGTGTATGACTCTTGATCTTTGGGTTGTGAGCTCGAGCCCCACACTGGGTGTAGAGATTACTTCTTAAGAAATAAAAAATAAAAATAAAAATAAAAATACTAGGGACGGCTGGGTGGCTCAGTCAGTTAAGTGTCCAACTCTTGATTTCAGCTCAGGTCATGATTTCAGGGCTGTAAGATGGAGCCCCTCATTGGGTTCCCTGCTCAGTGAGGAGTCTGATTGAGATGCTCTCTCTTCCCTTCCCTCTGGCCCCCAAGTATGCATACTCTGTCTCTAAAATAATAAATAAAACTTTAAAAGCGTGGGGGGGGGCGCCTGGGTGACTCAGTCAGTTAAACGTCTGTCTTCAGCTCAGGTTATGATCTCAGGGTCCAGGGATACAGCCCTATGTCAGGCTTCCCTACTCAGCAGGAAGTCTGCTTCTCCCTCTCCCTCTGGCCCTCGTGCTTTCTTTCTCATAAACAAATAAAATCTTTAAAAAAATTATTATAGGGGTGCCTGGGTGGCTCAGTGGGTTAAAGCCTCTGCCTTCCTCTCAGGTCATGATCCCAGGGTCCTGGGATCGAGCCCCACATCGGGGTCTCCGCTCAGCGGGGAGCCTGCTTCCCCCTCTCTCTCCGCCTGCCTCTCTGCCTACTTGTGATCTCTCTCTCTCTCTGTCAAATAAATAAATAAAAAATCTTTTAAAAAACATTATTATAGCTAGAACCGAGCATTAAATTACCCATAACTCTTTACTTAAGCTTACAAATAGTGTACTTTTTACCATATATGAAAAAGAAGCCTCTATCTCTTTAGAACTATATACAATAAAACTAACCATTTAGTAAGAAAGTAAACCACCCAATTACAGCATTTCCCTGCATGAACTGAAATTTGGGTATGCAACTATACTTATTGTATAAAATATGTATTATAAACCTAACCACTTTTTTTTTTTTAAGATTTTATTTATTTATTTGACAAAGATTACAAGCAGGCAGAGAGAGAGGAAGGGAAGCAGGTTCCCTACTGAGCAGAGAGCCAAATGCGGGCTCATCCCAAGACCCTGGGATCATGACCTGAGCTGAAGGCAGAGGCTTTAACCCACTGAGCCACCCAGGCGCCCAAAAACCTAACCACTTTTAATCTGCTACCCACTACACTCTTGGAAATAGAAAAATACAATTCAAAAGTAGGTCTATAAACTTCCTGCTCCTATTTCTCAGGTCTGATAAAATTATTTCACATTCCAGAGATTTTTGTTTTAAACAGAAAGAACATACCTCTTTGCCCTCCTTAAATAATTTATTTGCTTCATGGGCTGCAGCTGCCACCTGTTGGCTCTTGAGCTGGCTAAGTTTGCTGTCTGGATTCCGTAATCTGGTGATAATTCGAGTTGACCCAGATGCCCCTCTTCCAGCTCCAGAAGACTCACTTATTTCTCCATTAGATTTCTCTGATTTGAAATCACCTGTTATTAGATGAAAAGCCAAAAGTAATTGCTAACAGTAAGTTATTTATAACAACATCTTATCCAAAATGCTTATCTCATTCACATCTAAGATCCAGAAAGTAAACAAGAAGTCCTTGAATAGCCAAAGCAAATATATTAATTCTTAAAGGTTTTACTTAAAAGAACTTTACTGTGAATCACTCATTATTTTGCAGAAAATTCAAACATGCCAGGTTATCTGTTTCAAAGCTCATCTCTGAGAAAACATGAAGGGCTACTACAAATGTATAAGCAACAACATCATAACTCAAAATGCACTCTAATAAAACATTGCCTTATATATTCAATATGGATCCTGTACAAAAAGTAAAGGGTATAATTAATTTTAGAAAAATTTCCATTGAACCTGTTTAAATACCTAATGGTTTAAAGCTTATAAACATAAATGCCAAGTGAATTTTCACCTAAGGAACCTAGAATTATCTGTGTATGCAAGTAATTATACATGTGAAATCAACTAAATTAGTTTTTTTATTATAATAAAGACCTCTCATTTTCATAACAACTTAATTTTTTAAAGTGACAAACTGCACCACCAAGGGACAATTACTGCTTTGCCATGAATCTCACTTTGGCTGAAAATCTCTCTACATTCTTAAAACTGTCATATCACTATCTAATTTCCACTGGCCAGATAGTTGAACAAGATTTCTGTTTAATTTAAACCTCTTTAAAATGAAGAACAGTATGTCACTGTCAAATGAAAGGCCAAACATAAAATTTATTATATATTATAAAGATGGTATTTTGAGTAGGGAGAAAAAATTAGATTGAGGAAACTGGCTATTTTGAAAAATATAAAAGACAATTCAGGAAACATTTCTTAATTTTATCTGACCAACACCCTTTCTTTCCTTTGGGAAGATGCTTTTCCTCCACTATAATCATGAGTCAATGAGGGCTACAAATCAAGATATCCTACCATATTGGGTGAACAACGTGATCCAGCTTAGCCAGATAGAGCACATCACTGCCCGGCCACAGGGACTGTCCCAGATCTGGCCAAGCCATTCAGCATCCTACTCTTAATTTTTAAAATCTGGAGATGGAAAAAGGGTCTTGTTTTTTTCTTTTTAAAGTTAAGTTTATTTATTATTTATTTAAGTAATCTCTACACCCAGCATGGGGCTTGAACTCACAACCCCGACACCAAGGGTTGTATGCTCTTCCAACTGAGCCAGCCAGGTGCCCTTTCGGTTTTTGTGTTAGTGAACAAAAAGAGTATAAATTAGAGGCTGTCTACTTTTTATCCCACAACATGGGAAAAAACTTTTAATAATACAAGACAATAAGCTCATCATGGGGGCAAGCGGGGGTGAGGGGAGGGTATGGGTATAAGAGGAAGACCTGTGATAACCTCATTTGGCACCCAGGTCTAATAATGCACCTGAAGCTGTCTGTCACTACCTCTAGATTTCCCAGTCTAGAATTCCCAAATGAACCAATAAAATTCCCTTTTTTATTTTAAGGGAGTCTAACAGATCTCCGTCACTTACAACCAAAAAATTCTAAATAATCCATAGCATTTTAAGATTTCTGACCCCAAAATACGGCACTGACTGAATCAAGATAGGTTAAGGGGTATCAGGGGTTTTTCCATCCCAACCTGGAAAGCTAGAAACCTTCAATTTGTGACAGAAAAGCAATTAATCAGACTATTGACAATTTTCTCTTGTGTCTCAGACCATGAGTCTACCCATGCTTAAATTTGATGCCAAGATACTGAACTATGGTGGCTACTTCATGGGACCATCTATATGGCCCTACAATAAAGACTTTTGGGACAGCATCTGACCTAAGCTGGACTTTCTTAAAAGCAGCTGGACTTTCTTAAAAGCAGAAAGGGAAGGCACAGTTTAAAAGCCCTTCAATTTAGAGCCAATCATCCAGTACAGCTGGGAGTCAATCCTTTGACACTTGCTAAGGTGTTTTATTTTGAAGTTTATTTATTTATTTAAATAATCTCTACCCTCAACATGGGGCTCGAACTCATGACCCAGAGATCAAGAGTTGCATGCTCTTTTGACTGAGCCACTCAGGCACCCTGACACTTGCTAAGTTTAGTAAAATAAGGGAAAAGAGGCAGAAAATTCATCCTTAGAGCAAAGACCTAAAAGGGCCAGAAAGGGAACAAGGCTTATCTAACACCCCCTGCCCAAAGGCCACATTCCTCCTATTATAAAGGAGTGAATCACTGCCATGCAGTCTGGAGGCAGAGTACAGAGCTGCTTTACTCCAGCCCCTACAGCTCATTGTTTAAGGATGGCAGGAGGCAGAATTCTGCCTAAGCAGGACTTTATTCACCTGAAGGCTAGGAAATTGGGTCTGCAAAGCAGACCAACAGAACAAGTAGAGGGGCTTTACCCTCAGAGACCCTAAGCAGAGTTTCTGGGTATTGGGGATTAGGCTGGGTACCCAGGCAATCTATGAAGGAGTCCTACAGCCAGATCCCCAGCAACCCATCCCTGACAACAGCCGGCAGGAACTAAGCTGCTAAAGCGGAATGGCCTCCGGAAGGGGGATCTTCCCATATACTTCTCACATTTCACCCACAGCCATCCTCCCAAAAAAACAAGGGCAGCCAGACGTATCAAAAAACACCCTCCACTATCAAGATAACAAGTGTGACAGGCAGTTACATTCATAATTTGGCTTATGGATTGTGAGATTGAGAGAAGCTACATCCAGACCTAATCAGAAATAATACACAATACACAGAAATTCTAACGTTATAAATACCAGAGGTAATTTTGGGAAGTTTTTGAAAAAACCTCCAGTTGTAGGTGAGATCTTTGCACTGTGTTAGGCAGAAGCATTTTTGAATTTAGGTAAATAATGTTTGTGCCGAGCTACCAAAGGGTGTAACTGTGGGGGTATTTGTTCCCTATCTCTGCAGCATTCCTCTTTCTTTGGAAAACCATTCCTACCCACTTTAATCATAAACTTTTGCTGGAGCCATCAATTATAATACCTTGCCTGCCCTGGCCACAGGGGTGGGAACAATATGTCCAAGATAGGCCACTCAAATTCCTTCCTCAAGGACTTTTGATTTGGAGCAGGAGTAGGGGCCTTGCCTTTGGGTCACAGACCTTGGAAAGATAGGAATACAAACCGCTGATGCCATCTTCCCTGCCACTTGGAAAAAGCCTGTCTGCATTAGGAGAGAAGGAAGTTAACACACAAACATATGCACATCAGAAGGTGGAGAGAAAGAGAGGAAGACAGAAAAGCTTTGATACCTGGAGGTCCAGTTATGCCTCATGATGGTCTGGACTTCCCAATTACATGAGCTAGTTAATTCCCCTTTTCACTTAAGCTAGTTTAAGCTGGTTTGGTAGCTTGCGACTGAAAACAAGTTCTAATTAAAACAGATCTCCATCTCCTACCATACACAAAATTATACAGCAGAATTAAAAACAAAGTTATACAGTATTATGTGAAATTACTGTAAAACATATGTATGTGCTTGGGATAGGATCTTCCTTAGTAAGACACAAAATCCAGACAAACCCTAAAGAAAAAGATTAATAAACTTAACTATATAAAAATATTAAAATTTCTGTATAACAAGGTAACAGGAAGAGTTAAAACAAGCAATGACTGTATAATTATATACATAAAAACAAAAGGTAACAGCCATAATACATAAAGCATTCCTAAGACTCATCAAGAAAAACTATCAAAACGCAACAGGAAAAAATGAGCAAAAGATATGAATAAGAAATTCAGTGAAAGTTCAACAAACACATCAAGAGAAACTAAACCACATTAGTAAGCAGAGATATGCAAATTTTTAAATGAAATACTTTTCATCATTAGCAAAAAAGAGACTGATGTTGAATTTAGATGAGAGTATGAAAAAACAGGTATGTAAATTATTGGTATAAATCCTTTTTAATGTACAACTAAGCAGCAGTCGTCGCTATTTTAAAAATGCACCTACCATTTGACCCAGCAATTCCACTTACTGTTCCTACAGTGCCAGAAATACTTGCATAAGAAATACTTGCATAAGTACACAGAATTATATGCTGAGGATGTTAAAAAAAAAAAAAAAAAAAAAAAAAAAAAAAAAAAGAAGGCACCACTATAAAAACTGTTAACAGCCTGTATGTCCACTAACAGAGAAATGGTAATGAATTAATGTTCATCCATACTGTGGAGTACCATGCAGCAGTTTAAAAAAAAAAAAAAAAGAATGAATTCAATTTATATCATGAGAAGATCCCCTACATACATTACTGAGTGAAAAAAAGCAAGATGCAGAACAATGCATGCAGAATGATTCCATTTATGTTAAAAAAAAATATATAAAAAAAAACTTTTGGTAAACATACATACATTAATGTAACCACATGGAGAAAGACAGAAAATGTTACACACCAAATTGTTGACAGTGGTTACCTTTGGGGAGGGGGTACTAAAAAGATTTGTTTCTTCCTGTGCATTTGCATTTTTTAAAATAAAAACAATGACAAGTGCTACTTGTGTTCAAAAAAAGAAAAAAAAAGGAAAAGAAAATCTAAGTCTTCCCACCCCATCAAACTTTTATTTAAAAAATTAAAAATCAAAAAAATGTAAAAGTTCGCTTTAATGGATGAAGTGTATTCTTACCTATCTCTTCTTGAATAGAGACAGGTGTATGAGACTCTCTTTCTCCATTTTCAGGCTCATCAGCTGCCTTAGCAGATTCACTCTGGGAAGAATTTAGTTCACTGCTGCTGTTACTGTTTTCCAGATTAGGCTGGATGGAGGTAGTGGTAGCACTAGTGTTACTGCTGTCACATGTCTTGTTAGGTTCTTCTAGAAAAATAGAATATCTGATTTTTAGATTAGAAATCACATGCAAAATAACTACTTTGTCAGAAGACATTTAACTGTTTGAGGACTGCATTACAGAGCTAGAATTTAAAAAGAAAAGCTGCTGATGTATGAAGAACACAATGTCTGAGATCTATAAGCAACACCCTGGTGAGTTATTTTTGAAGTCTCTCGGTCTACCAACTCAGACTCTTATCATCTTAGTCTCTACACAAGGCAGACAATCTTTCAGAAACCCCAGAACTGAAGAAGAATAATAAAGTGATATAACTATCCCACAAAATGTAGATTTTGAGACAATCCCTCAAAATCTGAAATTTATACTCTCCCTTCAAAAAAGTAGTCAAACAGTATTAGAAATAGCATTAAACTGGATTATTTATCTCTAAGATTTTCTGCTTGAATCTGTGTTCCCAAATTAACTAGAAGGTAATGCTGAAGTCATTGTAAATTTTAAGAACAATTTAATAGTTATCACTAAGAAAACTTAGCAATCACTAAGTAATCACTAAGAATACTTAGTGATAGCTAAGTATATCCCTAAAAGTATATAAAAATGAACACGACCATTAACTGAAAGCCTAGGTTTTTCCATGGGAGTTCAGAAATTAAGGGCCTCCTTCCTTCTGTATTTCATTTTGTCACTAAGATGTTCTTTAAATCACCTAAGTTAAAAAGTGGTTGGCGGTATATCACAAAGGCTATCCCTAATGTATAACGAGCTCCTATTATTTTTTTAAGGAAAAAAGTCTCAATAACCTAATAGAAAAATAAAAAAATCTGCAAGAAGTCACAAAGAAATTGGGGCGCCTGGGTGGCTCAGTGGGTTAAGCCGCTGCCTTCGGCTCAGGTCATGATCTCAGAGTCCTGGGATCGAGCCCCGCATCGGGCTCTCTGCTCTCTAGGGGAGCCTGCTTCCTCCTTTCTCTCTGCCTGCTTGTGATCTCTCTGTCAAATAAATAAAAAAAAATCTTTAAAAAAAAAAAAAAAAGAAGTCACAAAGAAATGAAAATGGTCTTTAAAGATTTGGGAAAATGCTAATTCAAACCAAAAGAAATGCAAAGTAGAACTATATGGAGCTCTCCCCCCCCCCCACCCCGCTATGTGGTTGGCAAAAATCCAAGACTCACAATACACTCAGGTAAAGAGGCAATTTGTTAATAGGCGCTCCCACACAATACAGCAGGAGTGAAAAATGGGGCAAAGTGGATAAAAAGGAACTGACAATATATCCACACATGCACTCCCAACCTACCAATCCCATGTCCTAAAATCTATCCCCAAATACACTGGTAAAAATACTAAATTTTTTGTTTACAGAGCTATTCATCGCAGAATTATTTTTAATGGCAAAAGACCTACACAAAAGGTCCGTCAATGGGGGCACTCACTGAATAAAAGGTGATATACACAATGAGATATCATGCACCCTAACAAGGACTGGGGAGATCACCAGATCCACACATGAATGATTAAATGTAAAAAGTGCAGAAGCAGTTACAGTATCCTAGCTTCTGTGTAAGAAGGGGAGAGAAATATAAATTTGTAGGCAGATTTTGATTTTATTAACCAAAATTTTAAAACACTGGAAAAATAAGCAAAAATTAACAAACGTGGCTACCTATGAGGGAAGGAAAGGAAATGATTACCTAGAGAGAAAGGATGGATATGAAAACTCTCTGTATACAGTTACAGTGTGATTTTGGAATCATGTAGATGTTTTACATTTTTTCTAAAAATTAAAATTAGAAATGTAATCCCTAAAAACTAAAAACTGAAACAAATTAACCTATTTGTACATCAAGTTGTTGGCATAACCACACAGAGAAAAAAATTATTTTAAGTGACTTTCGAACACAGTATTTTGACTGTATGTCCTTACTAGAAATATGGCATAAGGATGATTTAAGAACTATAAAAATCATCTCAAATGCTATTCAGTAGTCTGTCAGCAGTAATATTGGTATTACAAAACTACTATAATATATAAGATCATTTCTTATTAATGTACACCAAGATGTTAATAAGATATATATTAATGATATATTGTTATTAACGACATCTGTATCAGGACAAAGCAAATGTGTAATTAAGTTACTACTCTGCTAGGGACTAAAGTTTTCAGTGTCAGGGAAGAGATACAAGTTTAAAACCAAGGGGGGAAAAAAAGAGAGAACAAGAAAAAACAGAACACCCAAGTATACAATCCTCAATCTGAATCTGAAATGTCAATATGAACTGATGATCTTTTTCTTTTCAAAAATACATATTTCCTAATACCACCTACCAAAAAAGCCTAAACGCAATGACGGCCCAAGAGCAGTAGATACCTCAGCCCAGATTGTGGTCTCTAAATATTGTTCCCCACTAAAAAGGAACCAGGACTTCTTGGAGGAATGACTGATTCCAGGTCTGGGGTAGGAAATAGGTAAGATAAGCCTCATACATCTTACTTTGTCAAAAAGCAGGGAAGCTATCTAAGACTACCAGGATCATGGAAAAAGGACTCAAAAGCCAACATGAAGGGGCTTATGCTGGTCAATATAAGCAAAATGAATAACTACCACTGACTAAAACAAATTGAATACATAAAGACCCATGAGTTCAAACGGATATTTAAAATGAGAAAGCCACGCTCCTATATAGAAATCCCTAACTCATGAGTCAACACTGAAAGTAACTGGACACCAACTACTGATTCTGAAAAATAATTCAGCATTTATTCCTGCTCTACCTAGATTTCAAGTATTCAAACAGTCTCAGCTAACGAGGGAAAATTCTTCACAGAATTCCAGTTAAACAAATTCAGAAAAAAGACAGAATTAAAAACCACCACATTATAATCTCCAAACAAGTAACTGATCCTGAAATGATCATCAATGAATGAGAGGTTAACAGGAAACTTTACAATGTCACTACCTGAACTCACTGATCAACTTCAGCATTTATAAAGGCAGACCATAAAAAGACATCACAAGCCTTTTGATGCTTTATAATATGAAGTACCCAGCACGAAGTTATGGAATATTCTTGCCAAAAATAGTTAAAAATGATTTTAATCAAGATTTTAGAATAAACTGAAGAACACTAAGAGGAAGGGAACAGACAAATCCCAAATGTAGGATATCCCATAGCAAGATACACTATGATTCTTCAACAAGTCAACAGTGTACAGAGGAAAAATGTCGGAGAAGGTAAGAATACTCTAGACGAAGAGACTCAAGAGATATAAAATCAACTGTCATGTCATATCGGAACCTTATCTGGAGTTACTATAAACACAACAAATGTAAAAAAAAAACTTTTTTTAAGAGAGCAAATTTTAAACAGAACAGTAGATGATATTAAGGAATTGCTATCAATTTTATTAAAATGACAATGTAATTATGTAAGAAAATGTTCATATTTTTCATATTTTTTAGAGATGTATATAAGATTGATATAACCCGATGTCTGGGATTTGCTTTAAAATACTGCAGTAGGAAAAGAACCCAAAATCATATTAACCAGAAAGGAGTAAAAAAACCCCACAAAACCTGTGGTATAGCTGCACAGAGGAATATTACAATGCAATTAGCAACATACAATATTATATTACTATTATAATATAAAGTGAAAAACTGAAGTTCCAAAAAGTCACACTTAACACAATACACTGAAAAATACATATTTAACACTATACACTTGTAATAAAGTTTAAAACTAAAAAGAGAAATAGTTTTTAGAAAATTATGTAAATCAACTCAGTGAAGCAAAATTATTGAATTATATATCACTTTGACCTCCAGTATCAACAGTCTTGATTCTACTGTGTATCCCTTATAAAAACAAAAGAAGAGGTTAGTGAACACAGGATTCAGAGTGACAACTACTTCAGGTAGGGGAGAAGGAGGCAGGGGATGAACTTGGGGAGGTGATTAAAGATGCAGGTTAGTATCAAAGCAGGACTTAGCTTTTGTCTGGGTGACAAGTTCCTAGGTGTTTAGTTTCATTATTAAGTAATTTAAAGCCTGAATGAATAAGGGGATACTATGCAATGACCAATGATGAGTATTATTAACTAAGGACTGTGATTTATCTGACAATGTACACCTAGAATCAAAGAGGAAAATATTTTTGAGCCAAAATAGAAAAAACAAGGAGTTAAAAAAAAATGGGTGAAGCAAGTATGACAAATCTTGATAATTCTTTTTTACATATTAGACATATGGTAATGTGGGTGTGGTCATTATACTATTCTCTTAACTTTTATGTATGTTTGAAAATGTCTCTAGTATAAAAATTTTTTATGAAGGATTTCAAAATGCCAAATTTAACATCTGACAGCTATAAACCAGTAATAAAATCAACTCAGAAAAATCTGAAGAAAGTCTCTCACAAATAATATCAAATTCTTCTCGAACCATTCTTTTCACAGCTGTAAGATCTGTATTTGTGAAGCATAGTAGTCCTAATGTATAATGGTCGGTCTAAATATCATCTTCTCAATATATATAATATATATAAAATATTATATATAAAGATAATATATAAATAATAATATATGAAGATATCCCCTCATGATCTCAGAGCGCACTGTCCCATAGAATAAGAAAAATTCTAGACCAGCCCACCAAAACTTTTTTAGCATATAATATACTCCAAGTATGGTAAACTAAGAAAATTCTGGGATAGGAACTTAAAGAGATTCTGACCATACACATCTTAAAACACTTAAGAGAAAGTGTTTTCTGCTATTGGGGAGATAACAGTACTTCATACAAGAACAGGCAATCAATCCCTTACCAGGTATTCTCATCTAAAAAAGCCAATAACCCACTGAAAGCAAACCGAATTCAGACTGTATCCATTTAAACTCTCAAGGCAATAATAAACTACAGACTACCACAAATTCATAAAACATAGCTTTTTTTGTTAGTTCATCCAAAGTAAATCTGTCTTAAGTGGAAAACAGCGTTTTCCTCCACTTCAGTTTAGAAGAGTGATTTTGGTTGTTGGTTTTTGCTTTTTTTTCTAAAGTAGGCTCCACGCCCAGTGTGGAGCACAAGGCACAGCTCGAACTCATGAACTTGAGATCAAGACCTGAGCTGAGATCCAAAGACAAATGCTTAACCTACAGAGCCACCCAGACACCCTGGCTGTTGTTGTTGTTTTAAATAATTGTTCTAGGGGAGCCTGGCTGGCTCAGTCAGAAGACCATGTGACTCCTGTTCTTGGGGCCATGGGACTGAGCTCCACATTGGGTGTAGAAATTACTATAAATAAATAAATAAAAAAGCGAACTTTAAATAATTGTTCTACAATTCTTCACTTCTTTACTTCATTTGGCTATAGATTAAGGAAATCTGAAGCAGTTGCTTCAAAATACCACCAAGAAAGTATCACCTACCAAGAGGTACATCTTAAAGTCCAAATTTCTAGCCGTATGGCAAATATTATGGGTTTTGGCATTTACAATACTATTTTCATTAGACATGACAAACACTGTCAATGAATCAATTATAGGGTAAGTTTTATGGTTATCCCTCAAACCAAAATTACATGTAGATCTTGATCTTCAACTTTTGAACAGTAATACCAAAACCTAAAAAACAAAATTCTAGGCAAAAGAACTACAAAGGAGAAAAGTAATTTTTCTATCTGGTTAAAAGGGGAATTTTTTTAAAGGAAAAAATTGAGGTAAAATAGCTAATCAGAATGTATACAACTAGAAACTAAAACCAAACCTACTAAAAAGGATAAGAAAGAAAAGATTATTTAACTGCAGAAGCTCAAAAGCTTACAGATCAACTCAGTGAGGCTAATACACTGGTTTAGCATCCACTACCAACAGCCTCCTATCAACTGAATTTCCCTTTAAAAAAAAAAAAAAGGATTTTATTCATTCATTTGAGAGAGAGTGCATGAGCACGAGCTAGAGGGGCAGAGGGAGAAAGAGAAGCAGGCTCCCCACGGAGCAGAGTGCCCAACGCAGGCCTTGATCCCAGCACCCCGGGATCACGACCTGGGCTGAAGAAGATGCTTAACTGACTGAGCCACCCAGGCACCCCCACCGAATTTCCCTTGTAGTAAAATTCAAAACTAAAGCAAAGTGCCTATCTTTTAAGGTGTCATTATCCCCAAAAGTTAATAGTTTAAATCAATATGTTCCTTTAGTTTAACTTTATAGCAGTTAGAGTTTCAGAATGTCCATGGAAACATTTTCAAAACAATTATATGGAAATGAAGCCAGTTTTATCTACTGCTGATATGTTCTTTAATCCCAGGCATTAAATCTGGAGGCATCAACTTAAAACAAATGCTGTCTGCATTGTCTGAATACAAACTCTCAAGAGTGAATTTGACTTTAAGATGCTAGCAAGTCATGTGTCCTTTCTCCACTTTTAAATTTAAAACTCGACATTCTGGTACAAAAAGGTTCTAATCTAAAATCCAGGACAAAAGTGTAATTCTGAAACTAAGCCTCTTGTTAATTACAAAGAAGTAATACTAAACAGCATACTTGCTACATGGGGATGTTTTTGGCAACATAACCATTTTCATGAACTGAAGTGAAATGTCTGGAACACAGATGCAAGAAAAAAAATCTAATAGGTATATTTAAAAGATTAGTATTTTTAAGTGATGGCTACTAAGCTTCCCCAAAATACGGCCCAACTTTTCAGTTTAATCAATCTTTGCCACATAAAAATCTTTCTGATCACTGCTCATACCCCATATGAAATCACATCTGCATGTTTTTCTCATGTTCTCACTCCCATAGATTTTTTGACCATGAATTTATAATTTTTCCCTTACATAATATCATTTATTGTATCACATAAAAATGACAGTGCTCTCTGATAAGACTTTATGTCAAAATATAGCTTGAAATAATATACATTTACTTCTTTTCTTCTGAAGACTTCTTTAAATTTTTAAACAATCTCTACACCCAACACAGGGCTTGAACTCAACCACAACCCCAAGATCAAGAGAGACACTTTTCACTGGGCCAGCCAGGCTCCCCAATATACATTTACTTCTAAAGAAATCTGAAAGTAGATGTATTTTTTTTAAGATTTTATTTATTTGACAGAGTTCATGGGTGGGGGGAGAGTAGAGAGAGAAGGTAAGCTGATTCCCCACTGAGGAGGGAGCCCAACCAGGGGCTCGATCCCAGGACTCCAAGATCACAACCCCAGCTGAAGACAGACACTCAACCAATGAGCCACCCAGGGGCCCTGAAAGTAGATGTATTTCTAAAAAGATTCTGGATATATTTCTAAAGAAATTCTAGGGGTGCCTGGGTGGCTCAGTCAGTAAAGCATCTGCTTGCAGCTCAGGTTATGATCCCAGGGTCCTGGGATGGAGTTAAAAGCAAGCTGTTGTAGCTTAGAAATTTTACTAAAGATAAAGGACATTTTATAGGACATCTAGGTTGAGTTCAGTCAGTTGAGTGTCCAACTCCTGATTTCCCCTCAGTTCACAATCTTAGGGTTGTAGATCAAACCCTACGTCAGGCTCCACACTCAGCAGGGAGATTCTATTCCTCTTCCTTTGCCCCTCCCCCCACTTGCACGTGTGTTCTCTCTCTAAAATCAATAAATAAATCTTACCAAAAAATAAAGATAAATGATATTTTGCAATAATAAAGTTAATTCAACAAGAAATATAAAGACTATGTGCACCTAATTAGAAAGCCTCAAAGTATATAATGCAAAAACTGAAAAAAAATTAAGAGAAAAAGGCAACTCCACAGTAAACTGAAGTAATTTTAAAGTATCTTACAGAGAAGGAAGAAAGAGGAAAAAAAAAATAGCAAGGATAGAGATTTGAACAACACAATTCAAAACTTTGATCTGACTGCCCAATATTGTACCCAACAACTAAAAATACATATTGATAAATAAGATATTTATCAATATTAACCATATACTGAACCATAAAACCTCAATAAGTACTCTGACTGCAGTAGGTTAAGCTAAAAATCAATAGTAAAAAAAGATAACCAGAATGGGTTAAAAAGAAAACTATCAGAAAACATTTTAAACTGAATGACAAAGACAATATATAAGTTTGCAGGATGCAGCTATGGCAGCACATAAAGGGAAAATCATAGCCTTGACAGACTAGAAAAAATAAATAAAAACTAAAAATTATCAAAGCATCCATCTTAAGGAGGCAGAGGAGAAATAATATTGCATCTAAATGTAAGTATCAACTAGGATACTCTTTTGGAGGAGCTCTATTTTTTTTTAATACAACCAAAAACAATGATAAAAATTAAAAATTTTAGGGGCACCTGGGTGGCTCAGTCATTAAATGTCTGCCATTGGCTCAGGTCATGATCTCAGGGTCCTGGGATCAAGCCCCACATCGGGCTCTCTACTCAGCAAGAAGCCTGCTTCCCCCTCTCTCTCTGCCTACTTGTGATCTCTGTCAAATAAATAAATAAAATCTTAAAAAAAAAAATCAGGGATGACTTGGTGGCTCAGTCGTTAAACGTCTGCCTTTGGCTCAGGTCATGATCCCAGGGTCCTGGGATCAAGTCCCACATCTGCTTTTTCCTCTGCCTGCTGTTCTCCCTGCTTGTGCTCGTTCTCTTGTTCTCTCTCTCTCTCTCTGACAAATAAATAAGTAAATTTAAAAAATCAATGTAAGGGGGTGCCTGGGTGGCTCAGTGGGTTAAGGCCTCTGCCTTCAGCTCGGGTCATGATCCCAGAGTTCTGGGATCAAGCCCCACATCGGGCTCTCGCTCAGTGGGGAGCCTGCTTCCTCCTCTCTCTCTGCCTGACTCTCTGCCTAGTTGTGATCTCTCTCTGTAAAATAAATAAATGAAATCTTAAAAAAAAAAAAAATCAATGTAAGTACTTCTGCTTTCAGAAGGAGTAGAGGGACTGGAATTAACCCTCTGTCATGAAAACAACCACAAACGAAAAAGACCACAAAAGAGAAAACAAAGGAACTGACAGGTAGTTTACAAAAAAAGGTAGCCAAATGGCCTGTGTATACATATATTTAACAAATATGTGCATATACACACAACACACACACACACACACACACACACACAAAAGCTCAACATCCGTAGTTACAAGTTCAAACCAGATACCCTATAATGCCATCAGAATGACTAAAATAAAGGAGAAAAAACCGAATGACACTAATGATACCAAGAGTTAGCAAGGATGCGGAGGAGCAAGAACTCTCACAGACCACTGATGAAGTGTGAGCCTGTATAACCACTCTAGAAAGCTACCCATTTCTATTAAGATGAGCATGTACAACCTGAATGACCCAGGAAATCCACAGCTAGACTTATACCTCCAGAAAGGCACATATAGGAGCATAAAAAACATGTAAAAGAATATTCACTGTAGCATTATTCACAATGGTCCCCAAATGGGAAACCATTCAAATGCCTATCAACACAGAAAATGAGTAATTATAATTAATTAATAATTGGTCACTATATATCTCTGTAATAGAATATCATACTGCAATAAAACAGAATGTCCTACTATTACAAGCAACATCTGGATGGCTCTCATATATTGTTGAGGTAAAAAAAACTAGACATCAAAAAGTACATACTGTTTGATACCATTTATGATCTTTTTTAAAGGCAATCCTAACTGACTGTTGTAGAAGTCAAGACAGTAAATGCTTTTGTGGGGATGGGCACAGTGGTGGCTAGGGGGGACATGATGTGGTTATAGAGGTATGTTTTATCAAACTGTTTACTTAATACCTACGCACTTTACCATGTTATATTTTAATGAAAAAGTTTGCCAAAAAAATCTTTCCATAAAAAACAACCTTCCAATCTGACAGTCTTCTATTGATAAGCCTGAGTCATTAAATCAGGTGTCTGAATACATTCTGGAGGTTTGGGAAAGAAAGCCAATGAGATGCTTTCTATCACAGTTATTGTTTCTCATCTACCCAGAATAACCCCCCTCTCCAGTTCTTGTAACACCACATCTCATCTATTGCCCACAGGATACCACAAAGCACCCAGCACACTGCCAGGCACCTGGCACTCAATAAATACTTGCTGAATAAATGAGCGCATGGAGAAAGAGACAGAAACAGAAGGAAGCAGAGAGTCTTCTATGTAACTAGGATCAGGACTCTACTATTAGGCCCATCTACTGCCCACTAGAAAAGAGAATCCTCAAGGGCCTTGACTTTGTCTGTTTTGGTCACTGATACATTCCCACTAGTGTTGTAAATTTTAAAGTCAGGGATCTACTAAAATGTTTGTCTACTTTAAATGTACCAAACTCCTCTTTAAAAACTAGTGTGGTGTGTTTAATATACGTCTTTAAAAATGCTTTTCACATTGTTTTGGAAACAAGTATGAGACTACCAGGTTTTTAGGTTTAGTTTCATTTTCTAGTCTAGTCAAGGAGAGAGCTGTGATTTACTAAATGGTCAGGTTTTGAATTTATAGCCTCTTCAGCTCTCTGGCGCTCTGATCCTGCTAATGAACCCAATCGACTCCAATTACAGCAACTGACAATTGCTATTTGCTCCCACTTCTTGTTCAGGATCTCATCTAAATCAATTTTTTGTGACCCTACACATGAAAAAACCAACTGAATGCAAAGTTTAAACACGAAGTTTAAATACTATTACTGAACCTTAAATGTATAATTCAACTCACCCACTTTGCTATTTTTTACTCGCTAGACCTTCTCCCTCTTTCAAAGCCTTGACTGCATACAGTAATAACAACAATACCCAGCATTTACTGAGCAATCAACACGTCAGGTACTACCCTAAGTCTTGTAGATATAGTATTTCATCTGGCATCCCTTAAAAGTATACCAAGATAAGAGTTTCTCCCTTAAACCATTCTGGTAGCAAAAGAACAAATGTCTCAGAGACATTAATAAACTGGTAATAAATAATGTAAAAGCAAATGTCTGCTAAAATCTGTGCACAGCTGTTATTCTACTGTGTTTGGTTTAAGAACCAAACAACTAACCAGTATATAAACCTACTAGTAAGAATAAGGTTTACAATAACTATCAATCTAAAAGCATAAAGAATATTTTAATAAGTATATACTAAGGACGTAATCATAATTCCAATAAAAATGAAATTCTCTTCACAATTTTGGGAGCCTAGTACTCTGCTTCCAAATTCTGACTCATAAAGATATTAAGTCATAATACTGTAATATTTTAATTGGACAGGACCTAGAGATCTAACCACAGAATTATAGATCTCTGATTCTCCGGTCCATTCACTAAAGGACTTGTGCTGAAATCATCTCTGATAGGTCAGGTAGATATCAACATTACTTATACCTTCATGAAATGAAATTATCTCCGATAGGTATTTACTAAATGAATCTAGTAAAAGGGAATTTATTACTTCTACTTTCTAAACAGCTGTAATTTAAAGTGGTTAATATTTACTCATAATATTCCTATTATTTCTACTTATTTGACTTAATATCCTACATCTCAAAGAGAAGTCTAAACCCCCAGCCAACTTCTCAGAGGACAATTACATTATTTTCAATCTAGCTTGCTCTTGATACCAAGTCTATTCTTTTCTAGGCTCAAAATTTTGTTTTATTTCACCAGTTAGCACAGTTTCCAGACTTTTCTTCATCTTAATCAACAATCTCTCATTAGGATAAAATATGGTGACCTTATTATTGTGATTCTTTTGGACCCTACACATACATCTCTGCATGTAATCTAATGTCACATTTGTTACTAATCTAATGTTACTGGTGTTTTCAGCAATAGTTCACTGTTTATAAGTACTCAGTTGAAAGCAATCACACAAGAACTGTTAATCATCAAAATCCTTCAAATTACAAAACAGGGACATTGAGACCTTGCAAGATTAAATATGACATTAACTTAATGGCAGAAGCGGATCTAGAATCAAGCCTTCCAACTGTTAATTAATGCTGTCATTCTTCCCAACACATCAGAATCCTACCCCCAAGAGCAATGACAGTACGACAAGTTGTAAAATACATGATATTCTTATAATATATAGAAAAAAATCATTAAGGACTTCCAGCAAGGTATTAGCTACGATTCTTAATTTGTGGTGGGATTACCAGTGTTTATTTTGTTTTGCTCACCTAAATTTTCTAGTTTCCTTTTTAAAAAATACATATAGCTCTTATAATAAAAATTATTTTTCATTAAAAAAAGGCACAAGGAAAGGCATAATGACATTCTTTGCGTGTGATATAACTTACTTCAAGTATAATTTTAATTTTAAAAAGCTTAAAATATGGACTATTGATTAACTTAACATTTTCAATGTCAAAATATATCTTGCAAAAAATGTTTTGTGACAATGGTTTTCTATCATAACATGGTTTGAAATGTTTAAAAAACTACACAAGCACATGCAAACATAAATTAATTTGTTAGTACATACAGAATTGGAATGGTCAAATCATTCAACACGGAGCCATTAGTATGTAAGTACTTAAAACCAAAATATCTGCCACTATGATCTGATGATAAAATATACAAATAAGTCTATTAGTCAAAACCAGCTAAATGAACTTTAAAAAGCATGAAGATTATGATGAGTTTCAAGCACTAACTGCAAGAACATGTGTCAAACTCCAAATGTTAGGTGACAATTTAGCAATCAGGGATGGCACTTAATGTAAGCAAGCAGCATGAATGAACACATACTTTAAAATTTCAGGTGACATTCAGCTTTTACTACAAAAGGGAACGATTCCCCCCATTACAGAGGCATTGATACACTGCCCTCTGTACCTGGCACATCCTGGGGGAGCTCAGATGCCACCTTCTTCTCTGCCATGTTGCTGCTATCATGGGTTTCTGAGAGACACCCCACGGGACTCCTCCCTTCAGAGGGACTAGTCTCTTCTGAAGAAGCATTTGTTGTGTTGTCGCCAAGATTTGCTGACACAGAGTTACCTTTATCCCCAACTTCTGTTGGCTCTACAGTAAAATGCACAACAAAACTTTAAAGATATCCTTTAAAATTGCTTTAGGACAAATGGCCACATTCAATCAACTACTAAAAATGAATGATCACCAAGAAAACGTGCTTTTATTCGATGGCCATTTTGAAGCAATTAGATTCTGGGATACTTCTGCAGTAAGTAATCCAAAGACTATTTGCGAATATTTAAAATATTAAGAATGTTTAATTAATATAAAAATGAACATATCACATACAAAAGTGCATATTCTGCTATAAAAATAGGGATTTTTTACCAACAAATCTCATAGGAAAATGGCACCTTATTAGGAAGTATAAACAGAGATATATATTATAACCAATCCACCAATATGTAAAACTCATTACAATGATTATACATGTTACAAGGGGAAATGATATCCTACTTTCTTTAGAAATATAAATTTAAATAAGTATTAGTAATAAAAAGAGATTCATTTTCATTTTGAAAGTCAAACTGAAGGTTTCATATATAACACTGATTAAATATCACTTTCTAGCCAAGTAATTTTTTTACCCTCAGATTTTCCTTGCTCAGGATCATCATCCGCCGTTTTGTCGTCACTGTCTTTTTCAAGGGACTGGTCTTCAAATTCCTCTCTACTTTTCTCAACATCTTTGGAGTTATTATTCTCAGTCTCGTTCTTGTCCTTTTCTACTTCTTCTGGGCTTTTAACAATATCAATATCTCCTTTTTTGGCTCTTATGGATTCCAAAATTTCTTCTGTAATAAAAAACAAAAAGTTTTGCTTCCATATATACCAAATATAAAAGTACTACAGATGCCACTTAAGAGTTTCAATATAAGTTATTAAAATTAAACATGTTAAAACATTAGAACTATGAAATAAGGATAAAGATTACCAATACAATGTCAATGCTTATAGAACCCAACCAATTTGGTTATCTTCATTTCTAGAAAATATATGGTAATTACAACTACTTTCTTTTTTCAAAAAAGAAAATCAGTCTAACCTTTGAAGCTGACATGATAGAGATTACTGTCATCTCTTCTACCGTATGAGGAAAACTGTAAGCTGCACAGATCCAGAGTCCAGGCAGTGTGGTACAGTGGTCAAAACCAAGGTACCCATGACCCAGTGCACATCTGACTTGAACTAGCTGTTTAGGCTTACAGTCGCCAAGCTATCTAACCTTCAGGCTCTAATGCAAAATGAGAAAACAAAGTCCCATTTGGAAAAAACATTTCTCTCTGAAGTCCCGTAACTGTTTTGAAAGTCAATATATCCCTAAGGGCTCTAATCCTCTTTCAGTTTGGGTGGAATGATATTATAGCATGATGTAGACCACAAGTATATTGGCAAAGACTCTCAGGTATTAATGATATTCTTTGGATTATGATCCAATACTATCATTTTCTATTTTGTTCCTCAAGTTTATTCCAGCTTTGGCCACTGGGAGCTGAAAGTGAGACCTGTGTTCTCTGTTCTATGAACACACTTCAATCATTCAGTTGTTCATTCGTTCATTCATTAAGCGTTTCCTTACTTTCTAGTACGACAAGACGCTCCAAGCTCACCTTGTATTTTCCCTGCCCCAACCCTAGAATCCATGATCTCTTGGTTCTTTTTTTTATTGGAGAATGATATTCAGAAGGCATGATCTGGGCTCAGGTGTAATTGTTACTATTACAGTGTCACTATTTCGATACTCAGCCGACAGCTAGGAAATGTTATGTAGATGCATACTAAACAATGTATGTCATACATCTATATTTTTTCTCTATCTTTGTGCGGTGGTTTGTGTGGTCCATTCAAGCACTGCCCTGTTGCTTCTCTGTAACTTCTAACAAGAGAAACCTTGTTCTCATTATCTATAATATATCTATTTATTTGGTCAACTCTAGTATACACAGTAATTTCAGAACTGCTAAACTGTACCCCCATGAGAAATAAAATTATCAACTAGAGTACAGTGTTTGTGAACAAGAAGAAACATTTTTTAATGCCATGTAACATGGTTTTTTTTTTAATTTTTGAATTTCCTTGTTTACATTTCCTTTGTTTAAATCCTCTGTACCTGCATTTTCATCCATGCTTCTTAAACTGTAGGTATCTAGAATGTTTCCTAGGATTAAAAAAAAACCTAAAAAGTCATCACTGGAAAACACTGATCTTTCTGGTAAAGTGATGACAGCTGAGCTGGCTGGAGTTAACGCCTCACACTCTCTATCACCTTCTCTATTCCGAATTCCTATAAGAATTCAGAGCCAATCAATATATGAACATCTAAGATAGGTACAGGACAATTTCATATGGAAGAAATTCCAACTGGCATGTTTTCTGTCTTCCTCATCATCCAAGTCTTCCCAGGATCTTTTTGACCTATCTCTTTGTATCCCTTTACCTACCACATTCAGTTCAATTCACCACAGCTGTGGTTACTCTTGCTAATAAGTACACTAAACTTATCAATGGAAGTATCTCATTTTTTTTTTAAGGAACTTTTTATTTAGAAGTCTAGTTTCCAATCACTTGCTCTTCTTAGAGCCATATTATTTCTCTTTCAAGCATAGCTCCACCCTGATTTTCAACTGCCAGCTCTTCTTTTTCCTTTTTTCAAGGAATCTTTAAGCCCAATGGGGGCTTGAACTCATGACCCTGAGATCAAGAGTCACCAGCTCTACTGACTGAGCCAGCCAGTCGTCCCCAACTGCTAGCTTTTCTTCACATAACTAGTTCAAGTTCCTCCCAACTTTCCTAGTGCCATTTAATGAGAATAAAACAACATTAAAAACAAGACAAAACAAAACAAAACAAAAACAACTACTACCAGGGTGAGTGGGTGGCGCAGTCAGCCAGTTAAGCATCTGACTCTTGATTTCAGCTCAGGTCATGATCTCAGGGTCGTGAGATTAAGCCCTATGTGGGTTCTGTGCTGGGCATGGAACCTGCTTAAGATTCTCTCTCTCCCTCTTTGTTTGCCCCTCCCCTCCGCTCTTTCTCTCTCTCTCTAAAATAAAATAAAAACCATCTCTACCTAGAAAAATGTATTCTAAAAATAAACTTCCTTCAAAACACCAAAACAAAGAATTATAAAATATAATTACCATAAAGGTATATGATAAAGCAAATACAGCAAACTATTTACAACTAAAAATATACAGTAAATTGTATAATCATGATGGACATACAGGTGTTTACTGTACCATTTTTTTTATATTTCCACATATTTGAAAATTTTCATAAACTATTAGAAAAAAACAGAAAAGGAAAACTGAAGTACCAAAGTAGAATTAAACCCTCCGAAAGTATACATATAAGTTTATAAAAACCAGTAGGGCTTGGGGCACCTGGGTGGCTCAGTGGGTTAAAGCCTCTGCCTTCGGCTCAGGTCACGATCCCAGGGTCCTGGGATCGAGCCCCAAGTTGGGCTCTCTGCTCAGCAGGGAGCCTGCCTCCCCCGTCTCTCTGCCTGCCTCTCTGCCTACTTGTGATCTCTGTCAAATAAATAAAATCTTTAAAAAAATAAAAAATAATAAAAAAAAATAAAACCAAAGGGCTAAACTTGAAAGGATTTATGCTATTTGCAAGGTTAAGAATGCCAAGTCATCAGAACACACTGTGATGCTGAAACTGATGTCATGATAACGCAAATTACTCCTGGCCATTTCAGAACCCAGTAGTTTCTGCTGTTTTCCTCTCATAAAATCCCAAATTAAAGAATACCACCAGAAATTATTCTAGGTTTTTACCTGGCCTGGATGTCCTAAATGGACTACCATAGCTCAGATTTTGGTTCCCAGGGAGAGCAAATAAACTTAACAGTGGCAGACCAGCGTTTTAATGGGGAATTCTTCTGTCTGAATGTTTAATTCACTGCCAGTACCCGCACCCCTTACAAAGCTGTTGAGAGGATTAAAGGCTTGTAAAACATCTAGTTGAACACCAAAGCAGGTACTCAAAAATGCCAGTTTTCAGTATGCTTGGGTGGCTCAGCTGGTTAAACGTCTACCTTCAGCTCAGGTCATGATGCCAAGGTCCTGGGATCAAGTCCCGCACCAGGCTCCTTACTCAGTGGGGAGCACAGATTATCCTTCTGCCTGCCACTCCCCATGCTTATGCTCTCTTTCTCTCTGATAAAATCTTAAAAAAAAAAAAAAAATCAGTTTTCTCTCCTCTTCCCCATCAATTTTCAATTCTTTTGAGTAAGAGGACCATGTTGGATGAACCTTAGCAAAGGAGAAGAGAAAAGAAAAAAAAAAGTGTCACTTTTTGTCTAGATTTCCCCATGAAATAAATCCAAGCCACAGTCACTCTTACTTAAATGAACTCCACACTGTATTAAGAGGGTAACTAAAGGATCAAGACAGTCCCACAGCACATAAGCATTAGTCACCTGTCTTAAGAATATATTCTGGCCTAATGCTCAAAGCTTTCTCTGCTGTTCCTGATTACATAAAAAAGTTTAATTTTTAAAAGTACATTATATGCTGGGCGCCTGGGTGGCTCAGCTGGTTGAGCACCTGACTCCAGGTTTCAGCTTTAGGTCACAATCTCAGAGTCGTGGGACTGATCAAGCTCCCATCAGGCTCTACACTCAGTGGGGAATCTGCTTGAGATTCTGTTTCTCCTCCTTCTGCCTCTCTCTCCCCCTAAAAATAAATAAACCGAATCTTTAAAAAACAAAAATAAAACAAAAAAAAATGCTCATTGTAGGAAATTTGAAAAATATAAATAGGATACCAACTATAATCCTACTATGCTAATTGGTTATTTTTTTTTTTTTTTTTTTTACAAAAGCTGGTGTATTTACTGCGTTGTTTATTTAGAGAAAGAGAATTTAAGTACTTCAAAGACCCAGGTACTGTTCTGGCATGGTACCTTATGTAATTCTCCAAATCTTCAATCTTCTATCACATGATAATCCAATTCTTCTATATTGGGCATTTCTAGTTTTTCACATTCCCCTGTATCAGACCACTAAACATTTTGATCACCAATTCCTATTTTGGTTTTGCTCTTTACTTAAGATGATACTGGGGTGCATGAGTGCCTCAGCTGGTGGAGTGTCTGACTTCGGCTCAGGTCATGACCTCAGGGTCCTGGGATGGAGCTCCATGTCAGACTCTGCACATCAGGCTCTGTGCTTAGCGGGAGGTCTACTTGTCCCTCTCCCTCTGCCCTTTCCCCTGCTCAAGTGTACCTCCTGGTCTCTCTCTCATAAGTAAATAAATCTTGAAAAAAAAAAGATGATACCATCTCTACAATTTTGTACATAGGCAAGCTCACTCTAGAAAATATTTCTAATTCAACATACTTGATAAAAACATACATAATACTGCCTTTTAGGGAACTGGACATAGTTCTTTATTATTGTACTAAAAGCTGAGGATGCAAGAAAGTAAAAATGGATTTGTCAATTTTAATGCCATGATTCATGAAAGAAAACCAAGAGGAAAGTAACCTGTCTAAAATTAATAAACTTCCTATTATCTGATCTATACCATGGAGAAAAAGAAATCAGAAGGGGATACAAACTTCCCCCAAAATTCTAACAACTAAAATTATCTGATAAAAATGTTACCTATTTTTCTCAACAGATCTAATAGAAAAATAATTCCAACAACCAGATATGAAGAAACACAACCCTTGGTAATTAGTCTGCTAGCTTCTGAAGATGAAGTCATGTGTATGCCACGGTAGTTATACAGGACAGTATGACTATAGTCCTCAAAAAAACACGGGTGAATTCAAGTGAATGCTGATGTAGAGTATGTAAGAACAAGCTGGGAAATAGCTTAACTAAATATATTTATTAAGTATAGACATTCTATTTTAAGCAAAATGGAGAATGGGGAAATTTTTTCAGTAAATGGAGACTCGAGAACATTAAAAGGATTTTACGTATAGCAGATAATGTATACAGAAAAGCAAAACCAGGCAGTTCAAGTGTACTTTCAGAGTCTTACCTAATCATTTTACCTAAGATTGAAAGAAAACACAGGTGATACTTATTAAACATAAAAAAGTGGGAAAAAAGTGAAACCGGAGATTACAAAGGAAGTTCACTTTTCATTCAACACCTTTTTTGTACTATTTAAACTTTCTTTAAAAAAAAAAATATTTAGGGGCGCCTGGGTGGCTCAGTGGGTTAAAGCCTCTGCCTTTGGCTCAGGTCATGATCCCAGGATCCTGGGATGGAGCCCCGCATCGGGCTCTCTGCTCAGCAGGGAGCCTGCTTCCTCCCTCTCTCTCTCTCTCTGCCTGCCTCTCTGCCTACTTGTGATCTCTGTCTGTCAAAAGAAAATAAAATAAAATCTTTAAAAAAAACCAAAAAAACAAACTTATTAAAAAAAAAACATACTTATTCTGTTACACTGAAAAGAAATTAAATTTTAAAAAATCACATTTATTTTTTTTATAAAGCAAAAAGTTGAGCAACAAAGTAAATCAGGTACTATTGTAATATAATCCAAAGTATAAAATAGATATCCATGAGTCCACACTGATATAAATAAATAAACGAGGAGAACAGACAAATCTCCTTTGCAGAAAAGTCCCAAATGATTTATGTAGATAGCTGCTACCCCAGAGTGGAGCCTAAACCCTCCCCACCTGAGTGCAGGCAGTGCACAGTGACTTTCTTCCGAAAAGCACAGCACAGGTGGGAACAGTAATCTTACAGGGCAGAAACTCAACAAATGCCACCTGAACCAGATGAAAATCATCAGTGACAAGTCACGTGATGGCATGTAGTACTGATAGGAGGAGAGTGGTATGGTCTTCCTTCCAGAATCCGTATCTCAGTTCTGAGAAGAACATGAGACAAATCCATTTGAGGGCCTTCTATTAAATACCTGGCCAGTACTCCTCAAAACCGTCAGTCATCAAAAATATGAAAAGTTTGAGAAAATGTGACAGTCTAGAGGAACCTAAACAGACATTAAGTAAATACAATGTGGTAGCCTGGATGGGATCGTGAGACAGAGAAAGGTTACCAGTAAAAATAAGAAAATCAGAATAAAGTACAGATTAAGGCATCATAATGTATCAATACAGGTTCACTACTTAGGACAGATGTGCCACACCAATGTAAGATGCTAGTAATAGGGGAAAGCTGGTGCAGGGAATCTGGAACCCTCTGTACTACCTCAGCAACCTTTCTGTAACTATAAAACTATTCCAAAATTGAAAGTTTTATTTAAAAAAAAAAGCAAAGACTATCTTTTAAAAGAATACTCTTTCTCATAATTAAAAGTAGGATTCGCGGGATGCCTGGGTCGCTCAGTAGGTTGAGCATCTGTCTTTGGCTTGGGTCACCATCCCAGAGACCCCAGACTGAGCCCTGAGTCTGGCTCCCTGCTCAGTTGGGAGCCTGCTTCTCCATCTCTACCCCTCACCCCACTCGTGCTCTCTCCCTCTCTAATAAATAAATAGTTTAAATAAATAAATAAAAAGAAGTAGGATTCTCAATAAGATACCCGAATTAAAGAAAAAAAAAATTTAGTAATGACCAAGGCAAGATACTAAAGGCTAAAATGCATAAAATCCCTAATTTATGTTGGGATGAACAAGATTCCTTAGGAAAAGGAAAATAGAGAACTGAGGTGCCTGGGTGGCTCAGTCAGTTAAATGGCTGCCTTTGCTCAGATCATCATTCCAGGGTCCTGGGATTGGGCCTCATGTCGGGTTCCCTGCTTAGCCGGGGTCTGCTTCCCCCTGTCCCTCTGCTGCTCCCCTGCTTGTGCTTTCCTGCTCACTCTCTCAAGTAAATAAGATATTTAAAAAGAAAAAACAGAGAATTAAAATATATATAACTTGAAATTTTAATAATTTCAAGTTTTACAGTGATTTCATAGCAAGAGTTAATCCTAAATTTAATAACAAGCAAATTGAGAAAATTTCCCTCTCACCATTAGCTGCCGCCAGAAAGGATTTGTTACTGCCCCGAGCCTTATTGGTCAAGTCTTCAGTTATGTCCATGTGCCGGTGGATTTCTTCCCGCATTTCTTCCAGAATTTTGCAAAGTTCTGCTTCCCAGTAATCTTTATCTAGACAGTCAATTAATTCTGCAAGTTGGACCTTTGTGCTGTAGTACCAAATTTTCTTCTCATTCTCATTTTCTGTATCTTCTTCTCTGTTTAAAAGAAGTACAAAAACACTCTCTGTGTTAGACATAACGGCACTGATTCGACAACTGCCATCTATCCAGTGAAGGTTAAAATATGTAACACAAAGTCTGCCCACTACAGCTCAGTATATTTGCTTACAAGAAATCCCCTCAAGTCTCATTCAAACTCAAGTTACTTTTACTTTAATTGAGCAAGCTCTAATTATTTTGATTTCCTAGCCCACAGTAGCTTAAGATAAAACAATCTGTGAGAAATAGTGGAGAGAGGATGGAGAGCCTGGGTCGCTCAGTCGGTTGAGCATTCAACTCTTGATTTCATCTCAGGTCATGGTCTCAGGGTCATGAGATGGAGCCCCACAGTGGGTTCAGTGCTCAGTATGGAGTCTGCTTGAGATTTGGTCTCTTTCTCTCTCTCTCTCTGCCCCTCCGAGCTCATTCTTACATAATAAAAACAAAAATCAAATAAAACCTTTAAAAAACAAAAATAGTGGAAAGAGAGGAATTAGTATAGCAGCAATGGAAGATTATCTATGGATGCCTGGGTGGTTCAGTTGGTTTGGCAGTCAATTCTTGATTTCAGCTCAGGATATGATCTCAGCGTCCTGGGACTGAGGCCTGCGTCAGGTTCCTTGCCCACTGGGGAGTTTGATGGAAGATTCTCTCTACCCTCTCCCTCTGCTACTCCCCCCACTCACGTGCACTCTCCCTCTAAAATAAATAAATAAATCTTGAAAAAAGAAAGAAAGGGGCGCCTGGGTGGCGCACTGGGTTAAGCCTCTGCCTTCGGCTCAGGTCATGGTCTCAGGGTCCTGGGATCGAGCCCAGCATCGGGCTCTCTGCTCAGCAGGGAGCCTGCTTCCCGCCCCCCCCACCGCCCTCTGCCTGCCTCTCTGCCTACTTATAATCTCTCTCTCTCTGTCAAATAAATAAAATCTTGAAAGAAAGAAAGAAAAGAAAAGAAAGGTAGGTAGATAGATATCTAGAAACATACAGTAACAGGACCTCACACTTCAGAGTGTGTAAGTACTTGCTGGAAGACAGTCTTACTTATACGTCAGTTGACTTTAAGATCATCACTGAACCACATGAATAGAATCTGAACCAGAAATATTTAAGTTACGGTCAGTGCATGGCAGGAACAGAGCAGGCTGATATTACAATCCAGTTTATAACATTTCCATCAACATGATATACATGCTCTGCTAAATTCTGGTCCTTGAAGGAGTCAACTCTCTGAGTGATAATGTCTCCTCTCTCTTCCTTTCTTATGGACAAAGTTCAAATTGGAGAGAAGAGCAACGTCCTGTCCTGCCTGCATCTCTCCAAAGGTCCCAATCACTTGTAATGTAGCTGTAGATGTCAACTAAAAACACCAGATAAATGCATGCTAGGACCAGACTTTCAGAAATACGTGTGACAGTATTTCTTCTCACATTCAAAAGGAATTCAGGAGCATGTGTGAGTTACCTGATGAGAGAGTCTAACTTTCCTGTCTATTCAATAGCAAACTCACAGAGCTGAAAGAACTGGGCTTTAAGAAAGACCTGGTTTCAGGGGCGCCTTGGTGGCTCAGTCCTTAAGCGTCTGCCTTCCACTCAGGTCCCAGAACCCTGGGATGGAGCCCTGCAACAGGCTCGCTCAGCGGGAAGCCTGCCTCTCCCTCTCCCATTCCCCGTTTGTGTTCCCTTTCTCCCGTGTCTCTCTCTGTCAAATAAATAAATAAAATCAGAAAGAAAGAAAGAGAAAGAAAAGAAAAGAAAAAAAAGAAAGAAAAAGAAAAACCTGGCTTTAAAATGGCTTTAAAAGGGGCGCCTGGGTGGCTCAGTGGGTTAGAGCCTCTGCCTTCGGCTCAGGTCATGACCCCGGGGTCCTGGGATCGAGCCCCGCATCGGGCTCTCTGTTCAGCGGGAGGCCTGCTTCCTCCTCTCTCTCTGCCTGCCTCTCTGCCTACTTGTGTTCTCTCTCTGTCAAATAAATAAATAAAATCTTTAAAAAGAAAAAATGGCTTTAAAATACTCAGGCATTTATAAGATATGCAAATGTGGACAAGACACAACTCTCTGGGTTTCTGAGCCATTTTATTTACCCTGCTGATAAAATGGGGATAATTGTAACTCTTTCAGGGCCACTGTAAGAATTAAAGGTATTATAATAAGGCACAGATTGTAAAAAAATAAAATAAAATAAGGTATAGATTGTAGCACCCAGGCACATTGTTAGTAATCAATAAAAATAAAATATTGTTACTATTACGGTAGTAAGGAAATAAAAATGGAGCAGAATTCCAAGAATGAGTCACTCAGTAATTCTGAAGAAAGGAGGGACATATTAAGTCATGGATAAACAAATGGATATCAAAATTATCAAAAACGGAAAAAAAAGGATTAATGAATGTTATCTCACTTTGCTGTTTAAAAAAAACTTTTTTTTATTTATTTAAGTGATCTCTACCCCCAAGGTGGGGCTCAAACTCAATCTCAAGATCAAGAGGTCGCACGCACTCCCAAGCCAGCACCTTATTTTCTGCTTTCAAATCATCTGCTGACATATGAAATTAGCATATTGTCCTATTAGAAGCTCTCTTAAAAAACTGCTGAAAATCATTTTTTTAAAAATCTGCTTTCAATTTCTCTAATTGGTATTTCTGACTTCTTATGACTGAATGATGACAGCAGTCTTATTCCAATTTACAGTGTTAAAGATGTCAGAGTCCTCTAATCAAAAAGACTAATAAAATACTTTTAAAAGGCAATACTGTATCAAAAATGTAATTAAGTGATAATATCAAATCAGAAAGTACTTAAGTGAGCTTTGGCTGAGTGTAAGAGTTATAGGACAGCCTGATTATTTTCTAAAAAATTAATTTTAAGGATTCACTTGTTATAAAGATGTTGAATTCTTTCTTTTACTATTTCCTTTCTCCTTTTTACTAAGGAAAATCTACCAAATTTCAATGAAACAAGAAAAACATTCTTGGGGTAGAAAACATAACTTACAAGTGTAAGATTTCAACATGAAAATGAGATGGTATGGGAACGAACTTAATTAAATGGACCTTCTATTTTCTCAAATAATTCACTACTATTGAAAGGGTTCCTAATATAGCTGACTTAATCCATACTGTCACTTGCATAATTTCTATCTAAACAGAGAATACGGGTGCCTGGGTGGCTCAGTGAGTTAAGCCTCTGCCTTTGGCTCGGGTCGTGGTCTCGGGGTCCTGGGATCGAGGCCCGCATCAGGCTCTCTGCTCTGCGGAAAGCCTACTTCTCCCTCTCTCTCTGCCTGCCTCTCTGCCTACTTCTGATCTCTGTCAAATAAATAAAATCTTTAAAAAAAAATAAATAAAGAATACTTAATTTTAATTATTTTTTTTTTTTTTAAGATTTTGTTTATTTACTTGAGAGAGGGGGAGAGAGTGAGCAAGTGAGAGAGCACAAGCCAGGGGGTGAAGCAAAGGGAAAAGCAGATACCCTGCTCAGCAGGGAACCATGACCTAAGCCAAAGTCAAATGCCCAACCAACTGAGCCACCCAGGCACCCCTTAATTTCAATTTTAATCTTAATTTTCATCTTAAAAGAGAACTCACTACTTCATATAGCAGAAAGCTCTTCCTTTTTTTTTTTTTTTAAAGGTCATGGGTTGTGAACTTCCAACCCTGAGGTCAAGACCTGAGATGAGATCAAGAATCAGACCCTTAACCTACTGAGCTGCCCAGGCACCCCGGAAAGTTCCTCCTTTTAATGAGATAACACAAACCTAGTGTTTCTATCAATTAGTCCTGATTCTGCCTGCTGGAGTTATATGAAATAAACTTAACACCTCCTCCACACACAATCCTTCAAATTGTTCACAACATCTACAATTTTACTCTCTCTTTTCAGGCCAAACATGCTCAAATACTTTAATCATTTCTTATAGCACATTTTCCAGTCTTCACAAATCTGATATTCTTCACCTCAATGTCCCTCTGTAAGTGTGGCACCTGAAAACTATTTTTGATTCTGTTCAACAGTCATATACAACATTGACATTTTTTTTCTTCTTAAAGCTGTAGAAGGATAAATTTGTTAAAAGCATAAAGTAACAAAACAGAGTGAACAACTGCTGATGTTTTCAAAGAAAAGCTGTTTTTTTCTTTTTTTTTTTTTTTTTAAAGTAACATCTGTACCCAACATGGGGTTCAAACTCATGACCCTGCGATCAAGAGTCTAATGCTCTAATGACTGAGCCAGTCAAGTACCCCATGAAAAGCTGTCCCAATCCGTATGGACTTAGGCACATTAACATAGTTTATATAATCAAAACTATTTGTTCTGATCATAAAAGTGACAAAAGCTTTCCTATACAAATTACATTGATTTATATATATATTTGGTTTGGGGTTAGAATGTGGTTTCTGTAGAAGCTCTGTTCCTACAGTGCCTACGATGTTCCTTCTGTACACCCAAACTGGCCTGGCTTTCAGAAAGACACTAACCAGCTCAAAGGAACTCACAGATGGCAGGAGAAGACAAGTTGGAAAGAAAACGTTTGCCAAAAATATAATTAACAGCAAACATAAATATTAAAGGTCCCCATTTTAAAGTTTGTTTGGCTTTTATTCATGCAAGATAAGTAGGAAGTTAATGACTAACAGTAAATTTCAAGTTTCATTAAAAAAAAAAAAACATAGAAACTTAAGAGTAAGGAACACTAGTAGTGGGTTGAATAGTATCCCTCCAAAATTCATGTCCACCTGAACCTCAGAATGTGACCTTATTTGGAAAAAGGGTCTTTGCAATTGTAACTAGCTGAAGATCTTAAAATGAAATCTGGTATCTTTGGGAAGCCTAGGTGGTTCAGCCAATCAAGCATTGGACTCAATTTCGGCTTGGGTCATGATCTCAGGGTCATGAGATCAAACACCGCGGAGTCTGCATGAGATTCTCTCTCTCCCTCTCCCTCTGCCCTTCCCCCTTCTTGGGCATACACACTCTCTCTAAAATAAATCCTTTAAAAAGAAAAAAAAACAGAGGGGACAACTGGGTGGCTCAGTCAGTTAGACATTCAACTCTTAATTCTGGCTCACATCATGATTTCAGGGTCATGAGATAGAGGCCCAAGTGGGGCTCTGTACTCAACAAGGAGTCTGCTTGGGATTCTCTCTCCTCTCCCGGTACCCCTCCCCTCCTCTCTCTCTCTCTCTCTCAAATAAATAAATAAATAAATAAAAGAGAAATAAATAAATCCTGGAGTGCCTGGGTGGCTCAGTCAGTTAAGCCTCTGTCTTCAGCTCCGGCCATGGTCTCAGGGTCCTGGAATCGAGCCCCACGTTGGGCTCTCTGCTTGGTGGGGAGTCTGCTTCTCCTTCTCCCGCTCTGTGAGTCTGCACATATGCTCTCTCTCTCAAATAAGTAATAAAATATTTTTAAAAAAGAAAGAAAATCCTTAAAAAAAAAAGAAAGAAAGAAATCAGGTATCCTTATAAGTGGAAGAGAGGACACAGAGAAACACACAGGAAAGGTGACGTGAAGGTGCAGGCAAACAGTCATGTGACCCATCTGTCTACAAGCCAAGAAATGTCAAGGATAGCCAGCGACCACTAGAGCTTGGAACAGTCTCCCTGAGAGTCTCCAGAAAGAACCAATCCTGCTGACACTGAGGTTTTAAACTTCTGGCCTTCAAAACTGTGAGAGAACAAATTCCTGTTGTTGTTTTTTTTTTAAAGATTTTTTTATTTATTCATTTGACAGATAGAGATCACAAGTAGGCAGAGAGACAGGCAGAGAGAGAGGAGGAAGCAGGCTCCCCGCTGAGCAGAGAGCCCGATGCGGGGCTCGATCCCAGGACCCTGGGATCATGACCCGAGCCGAAGGCAGAGGCTTTAACCCACTGAGCCACCCAGGCGCCCCAAATTCCTGTTGTTTTTTAAGTGACTCCGTTTATGGTAGTTTGTTACGGCAGCCCTAGGAAACTCATATTTGGGTGTCAGGGAAATGGGAGTGCTGTTCTAAAAAGTACGTAAGAATGTGAAAGTGGCTTTCGAACCAGGTGATGGGAAGAGGCTGGAAGAATCTGGAGGTACCGGAAAGAAAAGGCTCAGACCACCTCAAAGAGACAGAAGTAGGCAGAGATTGGAATTATGCTGCTAAGAAGCCGAGAAACACTTGGGCCACTAGAAGCTGGAAAAGACAAGAGCGGATTCTTTCCTAGAACCTCCAGAAGGAACATGGCCCCACTGATGCCTTGATTTTAGACTTCTAGCCTCCACAATTGTGAGAGAATAAGTTTCTACCACATTGTCTGTGGTCCTTTGTTACTGCAGCCACAAGAAACTAATGCAGGTTATCAATTTAGCAACGAAAACAACAGCCAGGTCGGGCAGCCCGAGTGGGTTAGGACCATACATTCTGGAGCCAGAATCCCTGGGACTCAATCCTGACTCTGCTGCTTACTGCTAATTGTGCGGTGCTGAATAAATTATTTAACCTCTCTATGCCTCAACTTCTCCATCTGAATAATGGGGTTACACTACATATATCAAAATGCTGTTGTGAGGATTAAGTAAATCCGAATACTTAAAGCACTTAAAACTGCGGCGGCACCCACGCCTAAGGATGCAATACACAGAGTTGCTATTATTTTCCTCATCTTATGAAGTATGTGATAATCTACCTTAAAACAAATAATTACAGGGCACCTGGGTGGCTCAGTCGGTTAAGTGTCTGCCTTGCCTCAGGTCCTGATCCCAGCCAGGGTCCCAGGATGGACCACACATCAGGCTCCCTGCTCAGCAGGGAGTCAGTCTACTTCTCCCTCTGCCCCTCCCCCTACCTCTCCCCCTACCCTCTCCCCCCTCCCCGTGTGCACTCTCACTCTCACACAAAAATACACTCTTAAAAATAGTAATAATAATTACAAGTGGGAAGGGTGTTTTTGTTTTATTTTATTTTGTTTTGTTTTAAAAAAAGGAGAAGGGGCGCCTGGGTGGCTCAGTGGGTTAAAGCCTCTGCCTTCGGCTCAGGTCATGATCTCGGCGTTCTGGGATCGAGCCCCGCATCGGGCTCTCTGCTGAGCAGAGAGCCTGCTTCCCCCTCCCTCTCTTTCTCTGTGTGCCTCTCTGTCTACTTGTAATCTCTGTCTGTCAAATGAATAAAAAAAATATTTAAAAAAATAAATAAATAAATAAAAATTAAAAAAGGAGAAGTCTTTTAGGGTGCAAGAGGGAAAGAGGTTCAGAGACAGAAAGCCCTAAGAAATGGCATACATAGGCCAGGATGTGAAGGATAAGTGAGCCAAAAAAGGTTTTGAATGTTTTAGTTTGGTTTTTACTTATTGTGTTTTGAGTGGTGGAAAGCAAGAGAATTAAATGTACATACAGAATTAGGGAACTGTGAACTTTCTGTGAAGAGCAAATGGAAGTAACTAGGTTTTTCAACTTGAGGGAAAAAGAAACTGATCAAAACTGCTCCTTTAAAAAATCACCCAGAGGTGGCGCCTGGGTGGCTCAGTGGGTTAAAGCCTCTGCTTTCGGCTCAGGTCATGATCCCAGGGTCCTGGGATCGAGCCCCACATCGGGCTCTCTGCTCAGCAGGGAGCCTGCTTCCTCCTCTGACTGCTTCTCTGCCTACTTGTAATCTCTGTCTGTCAAATAAATAAATAAAAATCTTTAATTTAGAAAAAAAAAATCACCCAGAGGCGCCTGGGTGGCTCAGTCAGTTAAGCATCTGCCTTCAGCTCAAGTCACGATCCCGGGGTCCTGGGATCAAGGTCCGCAACAGGCTCTGCTCTCAGTGGGTCGCCTGATTCTCCTTTTCACCTCCCCTACCTTGCTCATGCTTAAGCACACTCTCGCTCTCTCTCTCATAAATAAATAAAATCTTAAAAAATAAAAAAAAAATTTTTTTAAAATCATCCAGCTATGAAAAAGAGACTAGAACTGGGGAATGGGGAGTTACATATAGACCAGTTTGGAGGCTACTGTAGTCTAATCAAGATCATGCTGGCTTGTATTATAGCAAGGATAGTGAGAATGGAGAAAATCAGATTCAATACTTAAGAGGTAATGAAAAGATGGGGCGCCTTGGTGGCTCAGTAGGTTAAGCATCAGCCTTTAGCCCAGGTCATGATATCGGTGTCCTGGGATGGAGTTCCTAGTCAGGCTCCCTGCTCAGCAGGAAGCCTGCATCTCCCTCTCCCTCTGCAGCTCCCCCTGCTTGTACTCTCTCTCTCTCTCTAATAAATAGATAAATCTTTAAAATGAAAAAAAAAAAAAAAAAAGAGGTAATGAAAAGGTATAACAAACAATACTGGACAAAAGCCTATCCCCGAGTTTCTTGCTTGAACAGCTGGTACGATGGTGGTCCCATTTACCATGATGGGATCCGTGGATGAAAGGTAGGTAAGGGGTGGAAGTGATGAGTTCAGTTTTGGACAAGTTGTATTTGAGCTGCCTGCTCTGTGAACATGTCCGGAGACTTGGAATATACAGAACTGGATATGGGCAGAAGGCTTACGGATATAGGTTTGATGGCAACTAAGCCAGCAAGTAAATAAGTGGTTTACAGTTAGAACGGGGAGGCACAGGTGCAAAGCAGCATAGGTTTAAGAATATAATTTAGTCTGTTTGAAAAATGAAAAAAAAAAAGTTTTTAAGTTTATTTACTTTTTTAAGTAATCTCTACCCACAATATGGGGCTAAAACCACAACCCTAAGATCAAGAGTCACATATGATTCGACTGAGCCAGCCAGGTGCCCCCCTTCAAAACAGCTTTAAGTGTTGTATTCAAGGTAATTTTATCCAGAATGAATAGTGACAAGAAAAGGTGCTAATCTAATTTGGCAATTCCTGTTTTACTAACTGTCCCAATTTTAGAGCAAAGGATAGGATGGATGCCATAATTAAGAAAGACTGGCCCAGTCGGTTAAGCATCTGCCTTCAGCTCAGGCCATGATCTCAGAGTCCTGGGATGGAGCCCTACATCGCGCTCTCTGCTCAGCAGGGAATCTGCTTCTCCCTCTGTGCTCTATCTCTCAAATAAATAAATAAAATCTTTTAAAAAAGAAAAAGGAAAGACTGGCCTTCTTATATATATTGGATTAAAAGCGATCTCTAAGTTGATTGCTCAGCGTTTGGTTCCTTAGGTAGATTCATGTAAGAATCTTTCTTTTATTATATGCTTCACTAACCTATACAAATAACATATTTTTTAATGAGTATTAAACACATAAAAGCAGTAGCAGAAAAGCTTAGTTTGTATAAACTACTAGCATTGCAACTGAAAACTGTTCACTACTGGGGCACGTGGGTGGCGTGGCTGGTTGAGCGTCCAACTCTTGATTTCAGCTCAGGTTGTGATCTCAGGACTGGGAGATCAAGCCCTGAGCTGGGCTCCATGCTCAGCAGAGTCTGCATGAGTTTCTCTCTCCCTTTCCCTCTGCCCCTCCCACCATGCATGCATGTGGGCAACACGCTCTACACTCTCTCAAATAAATAAATCAATCCTTATAAAAATATTGTTCACACTCCACACTTTATTTTGGGTATGCCCCCTTTGGGCAATAGGTCTGTTGACTCATCATTTTAAGCTTCCAGGGAGAGGATCCACCAAATCTCCATCCAGTCAACTGAACAATTTACATGACTTTAAGTTTCACCAGGAGTCCACATATAATCTACCACAAGAGGGCATCAAACTGAAATTGTTTTATCTAACTTTTTAAAAAAAGATGTAAAATCTTTCTGATTTACTGAGATTATTGACATTACCACTAACAATGATATTTAAAGTTTTGTATTTGACTTTATAAAAATAACAGTCAAAAATCACAGCATGAAGAAAAAAAAAATCACAGCACAAAGAAAAGAAATCCTTATCCCCCTAAAATCTTCACTAAATTTCCTGTACTTTATTATGCATCAAGAAAGGCAATTTAAGGGGCACCTGGCTGGCTCAGTAGGCAGAGCACCCAACTCTTGATCTTGGGATCATGAGTTTAAGCCCATATTAGGCACAGAGTTTAATTTAAAAAAATCTATATATATCTATATATAGATTTTTTTAAGGCAATTTCAGGTAATGAGTAAAGCTTTCAAAAAAATAAATTAAGTGAATAGTTTCACTGCCAAATATAGAACTTAAGGAAGTTTACTGTTCAATTTAGAAAAGCAGATTATTTCATCTCATCAATAATATACCAAAAATCCATCCACTCGGGACGCCTGACTCAGGTCATGATCCCAAGGTCCTGGGATTGAATCTGACATCGGGCTCCTTGCTCAGCAGCAAGCCTGCTTCTGCCTCTGCCTTCTGTTTTCCCTGCTTATGCTCACTCTCTTGTTCTCTCTCTCTGACAAATAAATGAGTAGAATCGTTTAAAAAAAAAATCCATCCACAAGTACTTCAAACGTAACCTAAGTCCTTTGACTCATGTAATTATAAAGGTTCACACACATTTAACTACATTTAAAGAATCTTCTCTCCTACTTGCCTGAGTGTTGTTTTATTTATTTATTTTAGATTTTATTTATTTATTTGACAGACAGAAATCACAAGTAGGCAGAGAGGCAGGCAGAGAGAGAGGAGGAAGCAGGCTCCCTGCCCAGCAGAGAGCCCGATGCGGGGCTCGATCCCATGACCCCGGGATCATGACCTGAGCCGAAGGCAGAGGCTTTAACCCACTGAGCCACCCAGGCGCCCCCTGAGTGTTGTTTTAAATACCAATACTGATTTATCAGGGAACAGAACTTCTTTGGAATGCCACTTATATTTTCAAAAAATGCCTCTGTCTCAAATTTTTAAAGGTCTCAGAAATACCCAGCCCAGGTACAGCAAAAGTCACTACACTATCTCCACCCACCCCCAACCACAGTCGTAAGCACTGATTTTAACAACTAAAACAATGTAAGTTGCAGGCATCTCAAGAGGATGCCTTAAAAACTACACAATACTATACAATTAGTTAAATGAAAATATTCTAATAGGTTCTGAGAAAAAATTCCAGGTCCCACTTACTAACAGTCAGAGAGTCTTGGGCAAGCTCTAGAGCAAGTTATTTAACCTGTATGAGCTTTAGTCTCTTCATCTATAAAATGCAGACAAAAATAATACCTACATTATTGGGTTGTTGCAATTATTAATGAAAAAAAACCGTAAATATAATGCTTAGAACACTATGAGGCACATATTAGTACTCAATAAATGTTTCTGGCTATTCACTACTAATTCAGCACCTACTGGTTCCACCTTTGGGTCCCTAAAACCCTAGGTCTAGACCTTACGATTATTTGTAATAAATCTTATAAATGTCAAGGCCAATCAATATTTGAACAAAGCTGGAGCACCTGGGTGGCTCAGAGGATTAAGCCTCTGCCTTCAGCTCAGGTCATGATCTCAGGGTCCACTGGGCTCTCTGCTTGGCAGGGAGCCTGCTTCCCCCTCTCTTTCTGCCTTCCTGCTTGTGATCTCTCTCTCTCTGTGTCAAATAAATAAATAAAATCTTTTAAAAATAATTTTTTTTTTTTTGTACAAAGAACCTTTCTCATGTTTCTGGCCCAAAAGGGCAGGACAGAGAAGGAAGTGAGAAGCAGGGAGAATGAACATGCAAGAGGATGAGGGAGGGCAGGATAGGGAAGGGAAGCATAAGGAGGGAAAATAGGACCACAGAATACATTTCACTTACTTCCTACTAATTTGTTCAAAGAGATTCCAAGGACTCTGGGCCTTTTGAGAGGGCTTTTGAGACAGAGTCTGAACATGGCCTGTTGAGGCATTTGAAACAGAGTCTGAACATGGCCTGTTAACTACTGAATGTCTATAGAAAAGGACATGCACTAGGCTCCCTAATGGGCAGTGTCACTGACTTTTCACTTAAAATGAAATACAGGGGCGCCTGGGTGGCTCAGTTTTAGGCCGCTGCCTTCGGCTCAGGTCATGATCCCAGGGTCCTGGGATCGAGTTCCGCATCAGGCTCTCTGCTCAGCAGGGAGCCTGCTTCCCTTCCTCTCTCTCTGCCTGCCTCTCTGCCTACTTGTGATCTCTGTCTGTCAAATAAATAAATAAAATCTTTAAAAAATAAAATAAAATAAAATAAAATGAAATACAGCATTAAACTTCAACCCAAAACATGGTTACAGTGATCTCACCAGTGGTAATGACCTTGCCAACAAAAAGCTTCCGTGCTACTACCTCCACAGCAAGAGGTCAAAAAGATGGTACAATAACTACCATGACCAGGTATGTGGGAGGTGGGAGGGCAAGACAAAAATATATACAAATTTTAAAAAATCATTAATCCAAATCAAAAGATGCAAAATAGGGGCGCCTGGGTGGCTCAGTGGGTTAGAGCCTCTGCCTTCTGCTTGGGTCATGATCTCAGGTCCTGGGATTGAGCCCCACATCGGGCTCTCTGCTCGGCAGGGAGCCTGCTTCCTCCTCTCTCTCTGTCTGCCTTTCTGACTGCTTGTGACACCTGTCTCTCTCTCTCTCTCTCTCTCTCTCTGTTAAATAAATAAAATCTTAAAAAAAAGAAAAAGATGCAAAATATACACTTTAAAACTTCAAATACTCTTTCTCTTACCAGTTTCTGAATTAAGGTAATAGACTAAATCCAAACATCTCATTTTTTCCCTCTTGAAACTCTCTTAGAACTGCTAAAGAAGTATTTGTTAAAACATTAAAGGCACAAGGATAGAGAAAATAGCAGAGACAACAAACAAAATTTGGAAGCAGGAGAAAGGAAATGAATGAGTGATAACTGCCATTAGCAGAGCCAAGAAAGCCCAAGGCCAAACCAAAAGGGTGACACTGAGAACCAATAATCACAGTCCCCAAAAGACACTGAAAATGGAAAAGGGTGCATCTACAACAAAAACTGCTTGAAAGCTGCTTAACGAGCAGATCCCTAGACCTTCTATACCCATCCTCTTCAGCCACTACATGCTTAGTCTCTAAAGGAGGGAACACTGAAGTTCTCCAGACTAGGGCTTACCAGTTCTCTGCTTAGGTGTGAACAAAGATACTAACTGTAGAGAAAATCAAACACTGAGGGGCTATACCAGTCAGATCCTCATGCTCCAAGAAGGATGCCAGAAAGGCCTCTCTGGGCCATCTGTCCAGTTCAAGAAGGATTAAAAACAGTGAGTGACATCAGTGATGCCCAATAAAATAAGAAAATCACCCAGTGGTTAAGCTCAAAATTGGTAAGGCCTACCCTCTTGCTCAGAGCTTCCAATCAGCTGTATAACCCCACAATGTTAATTAGGATTAGAAAATTATAAATTAACAATCTGAGGATGGAAGAGACCAAAACAAATCCCAGCAAGAAGCAACTGAGAAGAAAGAGAGACTATGCACAGAGGGGGGAAAAAACACACACACTCATACACATAAAAGTATCATTAATATCCTCAGAAAAGAGAAAAAACTATTCTATCTATGAAACAAAAACAGAATTTTATTACTTTTTTAAAGGAAGAAGATTCTAAGAACAAAAGAGCTCTTAGAGAATAAAAATATGATAGCAAAAAAAAAAAAAAAAAACAAAAAAAAAAAAAAAACAACCTAAATAATAGGAATAGGGCTGGAAGACTAAGATAAGGAAATCTAGAAAAACTGAGCAACACCCCCATACACACACACACATACACACTCTCTCACCCCAAAGAACAAAGACAAAGAGGAAAACTGGAGAAAAAAAGATAAGAAAACAGAAGACCAAAATAGGAAGTCCAGTGTTCAATAAAATAATGGCACAAGCTAAATACAACAGGGAGAAGGGGAGAAGGAAGTCCTCAAGAGAAGTTCTCAACAGAAGGACTCAACCGCCAGATTGAAAGTACCCACCAGGGCGCCTGGGTGGCTCAGTCGTTAAGTGTCTGCCTTCAGGCTCAGGTATGATGCCAGGGTCCTGGAATCAAGCCCCGCATCGGGCTCCCTGTTCAGCAGGAAGCCTGCTTCTCCCTCTCCCACTGCCCCTGCTTGTGTTCCCTCTCCAGCTGTGTCTTTCTCTGTCAATAAATCTTTAAAAAAAAAAAAAAAAAAGAAAAAGAAAGTACCCACCAAACAACCAGTGGATGAGAAAAGACTCACACAACACCATACCACTCTAAAACTACAAAACACTACAACCAAAGAGGAGATTCCATAAGCTTCCAGATTAAGTCCAAACCAGTCACACACAATCAATGAACGGATTCAGATTGCTCAACAGCAACACTGCAAGAAGACAACTGCAAAAAACTCGGAGGATCTCTGCTTACTCTGTACCATTTTTATAATCAAAGGCTCAGCCACCTAAGATTCTTCTCTCTAGCTGGCTTGGCCTGCCCAGGTATTGATGGAGCTCTCGCTCTCTGCTCCATGCCCTGCTCTAATGTTTCATTTCATCCCACCACAGATTTTTCTGACTGGACCTAATTCTGAGAGCTGAAAGAAGGCTTTGAAGATTTCAGAAGCTGAAAATACAAAGTAGTCCAATAATTCTGATTATATTTCTACAAGATGTCAAAACCAAGTCCACACTACAAGCCTGCCCAACATATTACTGAGGGACAAGCTGTGCTCTTCCAGACTGCCTCCTGACCTTCCCACTGACCTGCCTGGAAGAGTCTCTTGGAAACCCTCGGAAAAGCAGAAGCCTACAACCGTGAGTCTGTTGAGCTTATCTCCTCCTCCAAGACTACAATCAATAATGACCTAACTGATCTTTCGTAAGACAGCTGGTTTACTCTTGTCAGTCCATTTTACGTATAGATATAGCAAAACTAAAGAGAATCAGGAAAATCCTAGCATCAAAATTAGGGTGGAGATCACCTCAGGGTAGGCTGTAGGGAACATAACCAGGGAAGGGCCCACAGTGGCATCTGCTAATTCCTACACCAGGAAATTAATACACTGGTGTGTAATTTTTCTTTTTTTTTTTCATACATTTTTCTTTCTTTGCAATTTAAGAAACTTTAAAAAAAAATTTTTTAAAGATTTTATTTATTTATTTGTCAGACAGAGAGAGAGCACAAGCAGGCAAAGTGGCAGGCAAAGTGGCAGGCAGAGGCAGAGAGAGAAGCAGGCTCCCTGCTGAGCGAGGAGCCCAATGTGGGACTCGATCCCAGGACCCTGGGATCAGACCCCAGCCAAAGGCAGCGGCTTAACCAACTAAGCCACCCAGGCATCCCAATTTAAGAAACTTTTAATGTACATATTCCTTCAAGTTAGAAATTGTTTAACTAGGTAACTCATTATTAAATCACAAAGGTTTATGTTACATCAGCAGCAGAGCTCTGTTTTATCAGTCATGAAGGAAACTGGCTTAATTCTAAATACATACATAAAGTAAGACCAGATTTACTTACATTATGAGTCTTCGGTTTAAGAACCAGTATTTCCTCCGACTCCTGTCATATCCAATAGGTTCATGTCGAATATATGGTTTGTTTTTTTGGATTTCAGCAACACAGTCAGTCACACCAGGCACCTTATGTGCTACACAGACTTCACACTGCCACTCATCCTCCGGGACCTCCTCAAGAGGTGGTTTCACACATTCCAAATGGTATACTGCCGAACATGTCTCACAGCAAAGCAAATCCCCAAGTTTGTGACACACCCGACAATGGTCGTCATATTGGATCACCCCCTCAGACATCAATTCCTCACGAGCAATATTTGTGGTAAGAAACTGATCAACTAAGAACTGCAGAACTTTGATTTTGTTCTCCACTGGTCCATAGGGATAGTCCTCTGCTTCTTGGTAAGGAAGAACATGATGGTACTCCTTATCACTCTCACAGTACACCCGCAGCACCTCTGGCCACGTCATCCCATCTATGAAATACAGCGTAGAATTAACGCTATCTTTCAGATCAGCAGGTCCAAAGGTAGTATTGGAAGTGTCTTCTTCACGCAAAACCGCTTTCAAAAGCACAACATGCATCTCCGCCATCAGTGTGCACTGCTCTTGACTCACGAGAGCTGCACAAAAGTCCTCAAAGCGAAAAGGAGATAACCTTAAAACAGTGCCAAAGTTCCGCAGTACCTCATAGATAGCAATAACATTCATTATATGCTCATTAGGCACCATTAAATCCTCAGAGGACTTGGGAAATTCAAGGGGTGGGATGTCTTTTTCTTCCAATATCGGAGAACGAGGCCGATGTACTCTTGGTTTTCGCCTACCTGTTAAAAAAAGAAAAGGGATAATTACATCAGTACACTGTGTTTTTTTTTTTTAAATATTTATTTATTTAAGTAATCTTTACACCCAAAGAGGGGCTCAAACTCACAACCCTGAGATCAAGTGTCACACGCCCCTCCCACTGAGTTAGCCAGGTGTGCCACAAAATCAGTACATGGTTTCTAAAAACAAGAGTTTTCCAGTTTTTCCTACCTGGACCTCAAAACATAGCTAAGCATACTTTTATTTTTCTAGTAACTGTCAAGTAAAAATAATACCAATGAGTAATGATTTAGTTCTAATTTTTACGTCTATAAAAAAATCTGAATTCGAAGTTTTCCCATTACATTACAAACTACAAGTAAAAAAATTGCGATTATAATCAGTTCTCAATTATCTAGAGCGGTTAACTGGTGTAGAGCTAATCATGACAAGAAACGACTGTTTATGAAAGACCTCAAAGATCATAAATGAGAAAAAGTCCCCATGTATGAGAAGAGACACAACAGAGCTCATACTCTGCCCACTGCGATTCACAAATGCCTCTCAACAACCAGACAGGAAGTCCTCTGCTGAAGCACCCCTTTTCCTCTGTCAGAACTGCTTCCTGAGAGCCACGCAGCAGGGGAGTTCCACAGTGAAGCACAAAGTTAGGGCTGAAACAGAAAGGAAGGAGGAAGTAGGAGAGGAGGAGAGTCCCAATGCTGGGAGAAGGAAAAAGGGAGGCTCAGGCAGGAAACAGACAACAGACAATGTACATTTTTTAGCAGTCAGTTGTAGTCAACTGTAGGTGCCTGTTCCCAATTTTTGAGATGTGATGTCCAAGAATATATATGTATACATATAAACATATCAATATACAGCACATCTGAGAACTTAGTTTGTACCAAGCATACAGTCCTCATTTAATTCTCTGAATGAGTCTATGAGGTATTTTTTTTTAAGATTTATTTATTTGAGAGTGAGAGAGAGCAAGAGAGGGGAGAAGGTCAGAGGGAGAAGCAGACTCTCCATGGAGCTGGGAGCCCGATGTGGGACTCGATCCCGGGACTCCAGGATCATGACATGAGCAGAAGGCAGTCGCTTAACCAACTGAGCCATCCAGGCAGTGCGCTTGAGGTATTTTAATAAGCCCTGCTATACAAATAAGAAAACCTGTTGAAAGAAACAAGTTTCTGGGGCCCCTGGGTGGCTCAGTCAGTTGAGCATCTGCCTTAGACTCAGGTCATGGTCCCAGGGTCCTAGAATCGAGCCAAGTCAGATGGGCTCCATGCTCCGCAGGAGCCTGCTTCTCCCTCTCTCGACTGCTTGTGCTCTCTTGCTGTCACTATCTGTCTCTCTCAAATAAATAAAGAAAATCTTTTTTTAAAAAAAAGAAACAAGGGGCGCCTGGGTGGCTCAGTGGGTTAAGCCGCTGCCTTCGGCTCGGGTCATGATCCCAGGTCCTGGGTTCGAGCCCCGCATCGGGCTTTCTGCTCAGCAGGGAGCCTGCTTCCTCCTCTCTCTCTGCCTGCCTCTCTGCCTGCTTGTGATTTCTCTCTGTCAAATAAATAAATAAAATCTTA